>NC_138771.1:520675176-520752676 GCF_965119305.1 Pelophylax lessonae
TCTACCTGGGGGCATACTCCTATAAATGAACATTACCAACTACACCTGGGGGAAGACTCTCTAAAGAAGGACCACTGCCACCCTCACCTGGGGGCAGACTCTGTAAAAGACCACTACTACCTCCACCTGGGGGCAGACTCTGTAAAAGACCACTACTACCTCCACCTGGGGACAGACTCCTGTAGAAGGCCACTAGCACCTCCACCTGGAGGCAGACTTCTGTAGATAACCATTACTACCTCCACCTGGGGGCAGACTCCTGTAGATAACCATTACTACCTCCACCTGGGGGCAGACTCGCTAAAAAAGGACCACTGCTACCCTCACCTGGGGGCAGAGTCTGTAAAAGACCACTACTACCTCCACCTGGGGGCAGACTCCTGTAGAAGGCCACTAGCACCTCCACCTGGAGGCAGACTTCTGTAGATAACCATTACTACCTCCACTTGGGAGCAGACTCCTGTAGAAGACAACCACTACCCCCACTTGCGACGAGACTCCCATAAAGGACCACTACTCTCTCCACCTGAGGGCAAACTCCTTTAGAAGAACACTACTATCTTCACCTGAGGCAGACTCCTGTTGGCTCCCTGTAGGCTGTGGTAGAGGTCTAGGAGTCACCCCCTATCAAAAGATGGTGGAGGTCCTCTATTTGGGCATGGCATTAGTAGAAGATGGTAAACATATTTGGAATGGGATCTCATCCCAGGTGAAAGTGGTATAGGACCTCTAAAGGAGTTTTCATCTTGGAGGAGATGGTATATGTCCTTTACTAGGTTATCTGTCCTAGAGACAAGACTCATTTAGAGGACCATTAACCCCACCTTCTGGTAAGCAAACTTCTGTAGACCTCATCCAACATCTCCTGAAGGCAGATATTTATAGAGGATCACGGCTTCCTTCTTACAGAGACAGACTCCAGTAAAAGGACTATTACAAACTACTGCAGTGGACAGAACCTAGTAGAGGAGCTATACCATCGTCTCCAGGATGAAAACTCATGTAGAGGTCCTATACCACTTTCGCCTAGGGTGAGATGATTTCCAAAGATGTTTATCATCTAATGGCAAGCTCCAATAGAGGACCTCCACCATCTTTTGCTAGGGGGTAATTCCTAGTTCTCTGCCAGAGCCTACAAGGCACAAACCTCTTTACAGCAGATCCTTACAGGTGATTTCTACCACTGCATATCGGACACAGACCCTAAACTCTAACATAACCTTTTTAACTGACTGCAACTTGGATTCCCAACCTACAGTTAGTGCACCAAGGCTTGAGAGGCCCCATGCCAACTTTTCACAGCAGCCAATCTCTGTAGGGGCCAGCGATATTCTTCCCTGACCTTCATATTGTTCTCCTTAGAAGTAGATTTCTCTGTCTTTAGGACTGTCACTGTAAGGGGTCAGTGACATTCTTCCTTGACCCTTGTAATGGTCTTCCTAGAAGTAGACTACCCTGTCTTTTGGACCATCTATGTCAGGGATATGCAAACTGTGGCCCTCCAGCTGTTGCAAAACTACAAGTCCCATCATGCCTCTGCCTCTGGGTGTCATGCTTGTGGCTGTTAGAGCCTTGCTATGCTTCATGGGACTTGTAGTTCTGCAACATCTGGAGGGCCACAGTTTGCATATCCCTGATCTAGGTAATAGACTGGTGATATTTTTTCCTGCACCCTCATAGCAGTCATTTTATCATTCTAGAATCTTGTAGTCACTCTCTTGTCTTCCTGGATGCCTAGTGTGGTCCTTCTTAAAATAGACCCCTTGTCCTTGCTGGTTATGGTATAACATTGCTGCTTATTGTTGCTGCCTTGTCCTGTGTTGTTGTGGTTTCGGACTTGGAAGAAAAACATTTCTCCAACCATCAATGAACTAAAAGTCCCAGCATGCTATCCTGCTAAGGCTGTTAGTTGCACAACAAGTATAGGGGCTGGCTGCACTTTGCCCAAGCAGGTTTACAGATATCTTGTAGCTACCGGGGGGAGTGCAGACGAAGGCCTGAAACAGACTGTGCGCTTATCACAAAAGGAGTGTCTAGGTCCTGTCACTCTGCAGGTGTATGAAATGCTTGTCTGACATCACTCCCCCATTGTTGTGCTTTGGTAGCCGGACTCTGCCCTTTATCAGACAATCGATGAGCCACAACCGGCTACAATAACAGACCCCTCCCTCACTCTCGCCCACATACATATGTATGAACACCCATTATTGCCAGCTGTCCCGTGAAGGGGACAAATCCATTAACTATCAATAGTGAAATGGGTTTTGTGATATCAGTGCATGCTATATACGGAATTATGTTTCTTTTTGCTTAATTTTCTACTTCAATCTTCACACTTTATGGTATTTATATCTTGTATCCTCTGATGTGGGAATGTAATCATATCTAGTCATTTATTATACCTTTTAAAATTAGTAAAACAAATGACATGTCTACGTACATGGTTATTATATTACAAGTCATTAAAATGTATTAGTATATATTAATTTTATATGGTGTAACTACTGTATATTCTGTATAATCTTAGAGATATAGTCAAATCTATCTATCTATCTATCTATCTATCTATCTATCTATCTATCTATCTATCTATCTATCGTTTTAGAATGTAGTTTGGCATTGCAGCCGGCTGGCAGGGGATGGGATTATCGGCCACTTCCTGTAGTGTGACAGAATGTCCATGACATTATTCCATAGCAGCAGCCAGTGACAAAGACCAGTGCTGAAGCATAGGCGGAAGAATCTGTAGCTGTAGGCCTGACTTGTCTGCTATTTGCAACGTCAGCTCCTGCAGTCTGGGAGAACACATGCTTCCATGCATACATCTCATAGCAGCCTCTAGGATTGCAGCTTGGCTTCCTTAGGTCATTTATACACTACTGAGCATAACAAGGATTTCATGGGGACAGTTGCACCAAGCTGTGTTATGGTGTCTTGTGACTTATTATATTTGTGGTTCTCTTTTGTCTGTTCCAATGAAGACTTTTCCAAAAAGTACCTCTGCTTTTCTGGCTAGTTTTGCAAGGCACAGTAGCAAAAAGAATGCTATAAAAGTATCTTCTACCTACTCTAGGTTGTTATATACTGTATTTGCACAGGGTCTTGAATTATGTAATACTTAATGGCAAGTGTCTTCAAACTTTCTAAACAAACTACCAGTTTGCTGTCCTTCAAATTTTAGGTGGGCAGTGGGAATAAAAAAATACCCCAGCATCAAAGTAGGAGTAAGAAATGTTTCAGTCTTGGTGGTCAGTGGAAGTACAGGGAGTCCCCGAGTTGTATAGGGTTGATGTAGCATAGGCGTGCGCACAAGATGTGCCAGGTGTGCCTGGGCACACCCTAATCATCCTATGTGGTGCAGATTCCCCCTGATTAGACCCTAAAAATATTGTAAAAAAAAAATAATTAAAAAAATAAAACAAAAAAATAATAAAAAAGAAATAAATAAAAAAAACAACAGGCCCCATCCACTGCCCTACTGAGACCAATCTCTGCCCTACTGACACTGCCCACAGCTCTACGGACACTGTCAGTATATATACACATGCACACACACATATGTGTTTGAGCTTTGGGGTGCACACCCTAATGCAATAGGCTGCGCACACCTATGTTCTGTAGGTTTGTTCTTAACCACTTCAGCACCGGAAGTTATTAACCCCTTAATGACCAGGCTATTTTTTGCAATACGGCACTGCGTTACTCTGACAGTTGCGTGGTCCTGTGACGCAGTACCCAAAAAAAAATTGATGCCCCTTTCCCCCACAAATAGAGCTTCCTTTTATTGGTATTTGATCTCCTCTACGATTTTTATTTTTTGCGCTATAAACATAAAAAGAGCAAAAATTTTGAAGAAAAAAAACAATATTTTTTTACTTTCTGCTATAAAACACATCCAAAAAAAAAAATGTCTTCATCAATTTAGGGCAATATGTATTCTGCTTCACATTTTTGGCCAAAAAAATCCCAATAAGCATATATTGATTGGTTTGCACAAAAGTTATAGTGCTTACGAATGATGGGATATTTTTATGGAATTTTTTTTTTTTTGAATAGTAATGGTGGCGATCAACGACTTATAGCGGGACTACAACATTGCAGCGGACAAATCGGACACTTAGCTGACACTTTTTTGGGGACTAGTGACACCAATACAGTAGTCGGTGCTAAAAAAATATGCACTGTTACTGTACTAATGACACTGGCAGGGAAAGGGTTAACATCAGGGCGATCAAAGGGTTAAATGTGTCCCTAGGGGGTGTTTGCTAACCGTGGGGGGGGGGGGGGTGTTGCTCTGACTGGGGGAAGACACAGATCCATGTTTCTGCTTAGCAGAAACACAAGATCTCCATCTTCTCCCCTGTCAGAATGGCGATCTGCCATTGTTTACATAGGCAGACAGCAGTTCTGCCTCTCTCAGGAATGATTGTAGGTGGCTGGCAGACATCAGGTCCGTCAGACCCGCTGATTGGCTCCTCATCTCTCCAATCAGTGCACGATCGGGTCTCAGTTGGCACATACGTGACATTTAGAGGCTTTTGCATGAAATGATGTACAGGTACGTGATTTCGCACCATAGAGCCGACCTGCCGCAGTAAACGCACATTACATGGTAAGCAAGTGGTGAAAGTGTTACTAAACCCAGGACCCCTCATTCACTATATCTGGTCATCCACAGTACACAGAACATGGAAATGCAATTATTTTAGTTATTATAAACGGCTAAATAGCTTTTCTCATCAGCAGGATACAGCAGGCTTATGACTTCTATCAGTGTCCGGCCGAGCACTGATTAAAGCTTGTAGGTTGAGTTTTCATTCTCCTCTAGCTGTCCTATGAGGCTTCAGGATCCCTGACTTTCTGTCTGGACAGTGCTGATTGGCATTCTGCTGATCACATGCATCCTCCCAAGATAAAAAAAATCTATCTAGCAATACACACAAAACTGAGCATGTGCAGAGTGCCCCCAAGACTCTGTTCTATCAGAAGATGGATTGGGGACTGTGGAAGAAGGATCAGAGAAGATTGGATCAAACAGTCTTTATACACAATGAGCAGGATTAACCCCTTAAGGCTTGTTCACACTTGATTAAATTTCTAACGCTCAACAAACGCACCTATAGCGTTAGTATGGGCATTAGACTAGCTTTATTGAGCTTTAGTATGGGTGTTAGACAGGCATTTTACAAGTGTTAATGAGGAGGTAAAAATGCTCCTCAAATGCCCTATTTGCAGTTTTGAAGCGTTTCAGGGGCTTTAAAACTGCTCCACAAATGACTATTCCATTACAGTTAATATGCTAATCTTAACGCCCCGCAACTGCAAGGCAACTGCCTGCCAGAGCATTTGTGAAGCATTATCATAGAATGGAAGGCGTTGAAAGGCTTCAAACGCCTCCTGAGTGACTCGACTCCGAATAGTGCTTGTACCGGAGTGATGTCTGCAGCTGGTACCGGCGTCCATAGCCGACGGTCGGCTGTCTTGTAATGACAACCAATGCGGCTGTCATTACAAGGACCGGGAGGGAACGTCTCCCCCCTCCCGCCGCCTTCCGCCCAGTGGGACGGGAGACCCGGGCAACCAGCCTGCACGGCCGCTGAAGAGAAGACCTGATCAAAGCCGCATTCGGCTCTGATCGGGTCTCCATGTAAAAACCCAGAAGTGATGTCATGACATCACTTCCGGGTACTCTGCACCAAATTGAAAAAAATTACAGCATTAAAAACAGCCAAACTTGGCGTTTTGAATGCTTTTACGTGCAGAGGAGGGGTTTGGGGTCTTTTAGACCCCCATATCCCTCCACAAGAGTACCTGTCAAAAAAAAAAAAAAAAACATTTTTAATGTTCAAAAATATCGTCCAATATCGGCCGATACAGATATGAGATGACCAAAATATCGGCATCGGCAATAAAAAAATGATATTGGTCGATCACTAGTTTTTAACGCCTCTCAAATGCTTGCTTTTAATGTCAGTGTGAACTCAGCCTTCGGTTGCACAGTGAGTATAACAGCAGTGCCTTACTGCATATACACATTGATTTTACTGTTGTGGGTTTAGTAACACTTTAAGCTGAATTTGAATGTAAATTGGAACAGGTATATTTTTTAAGTGTAACTCCAGACAAAAAATCATTTTTCAGTTTTTTTGGATAGCATAGGGAAGGATTAACACCCCTCTAAGGTTTGTTTCGCTGTCTGTGCCCTTGGTCAGAAGATTTCACCTCACTTTCTGTGACAATTGGAATTTGAAAATTTTGGGTTGTCATGGAAACAAAGCTTGGCAATGAAGGTTTTTTCCCATGATGACTCTTACAGGAGGGAATTTCCCTTCCTAGGGGTAGATTTTGCCTCACTTCCTGTTGTCTCCCTCTGTTTGTAAGTATGTAGGTATGGGAGTTGGATGCATGTAACTCAAGGGCTGCCTGTAAATAAACTACATAGTGCCTGTGGTCAACAGGAGGAGGAATAGTATCCCATCACTGGTATTAGTGGAAGGAATAGTGCTCCATCGTTGGTGTCAGTGAGATGAATAGTGTCCAACTCTTATTATCCTGAGGAGAAATTAAGCCACATTGTTGGTGTCGGTGGAAGGAATAGTGCCTCATTGGTGGTGTCAGTGGAAGGAATAGTGCCTCATTGTTGGTGTCAGTGGAAGGAATGGTGCCCAATTATTGGTGTCAGTGGAAGGAATGGTGCCTCATTGTTGGTGTAAGTGGAAGGAATGGTGCCTCATTGTTGGTGTAAGTGGAAGGGATGGTGCCTCATTGTTGGTGTAAGTGGAAGGAATGGTGCCTCATTGTTGGTGTAAGTGGAAGGAATGGTGCCTCATTGTTGGTGTAAGTGGAAGGAATGGTGCCTCATTGTTGGTGTCAGTGGAAGGAATGGTGCCTCATTGTTGGTGTCAGTGGAAGGAATGGTGCCTCATTGTTGGTGTCTGTGGAAGGAATGGTGCCCCATTGTTGGTGTCAGTGGACGGAATAGTGTCCCACTGTGTACTTCTAAAGAAACTCATAGCACCCTCCCATCCCCTGCTGCCTCCTCACTGGATTTGATTGACAGCCGCAGGACCCAATGACTGCTACCTCCTGAGTCCGGTGAAGAGCCAGAGAGACAGCAGCACTGTTGCTCTCGGGCACAACGCTGGATCGAGATTTTGGGGGTGGGGGCTTTTACAACCACTTTAAAGGTAATGAACATGCCTAAAATATGTTTTTTGCACAAATAAGATGTTTATTGAAATTATAATGGTCTGGTGACATGGTATTTTCCAAAAACATTGCTACAATTTGGGGACTTATATATATTTTTATAATGGCCATCTTTGGTTTGCAGCTTATTCATTTTCACTTTTCATTCTAGACTGGCTGTCCTTAGACAAACTCAAGCTACCGCCAAATATTATTTCATTTTGAATAGAGTAGGGATGAGTTAGGGGTCATTTATATGTCCAAAACCCGCCATGATGTAACAAGAATACTGCAGATACCTTGCAGCCAGGATCCCAGGTGTTCCAGCAGTTTCCTGCAGTTAGGGACAGACAGTTGGCCTTGGATGCAGTGCAATGTGCCTGTGTTCAGGGTCAGACATCTGCCCCTAAACATGGGCCACTGGTGGATGTGTGGATACATGTGGATACTGGCAGATACTTTCTTATAGCCACAGAAAGCCTTGGCTCCGTTTGGCTGTCACTAGGTTTTGTAGGCTATATGACTGCCACTGATCAGAACACCTGAGATCCTGGCCATGGGTATCTACACTATACTTGTTGCACCATGGCTTTATTAGAACATATGTATTAGGGCTTACAATTTTTTGTATATTATCCCATTGTAAAGATTTTTCCTCACTTCTTGTCCCTTTTACACCCATACGAGTATTTAGGGGTGCTGCCATCTGGGAAAGAAATGTAGAGAAACCAATAAGAACATTGTCAAAAAATGTTAACTCTTCCCCACTACAATGGGTTTTGGTTTCTTTTGTCTGTCCCTCCTGGAGACATTGCAGTCACTTCCTGTCCTCACTAGAAGCGAGGGGAAATCTCCCCATAAAGAGACACCTAGGGCAACATCTAAAGAGACTTTAGGCTGGATGATGTTATGGTTACTAAGGAGCTGGATGACAGCATGTGTAATTGGCATAAGTTAAAACTGATCTAAACTATAAGATTTAAATCGGAACTAAACATTCCTATCCTTTCCAGCCAAGGGAGTTGCCATCTTGGCCTCTGTTTGGTTTTCAACTGCCATGATGCTGCCCATGTGATCAGGTATCACCCCAGCCATTGGATGGTTTGAAAGTTTGGTTGGAAGCACAAGCAGTGCGCTGGGAATGTTTTTTTGAAACTGTTAAATCGATGGGTTTAGTTCTGCTTTAACCGTTTCTCAAAATTTTATGTTTGAGGCATGCCTTGAATGATTTTATTGTTACTTTTGTTAGTACAGCAATCTCCTAAGCATTTGTGTTCTAACAGGGGGACTACCCCTCCACCAGAACACACTGGTCAGCGCTTGCAGACATTGGCTGATCGTATGCTGGTTTTCCAGCATGCCCGTTCGACAGAAGCCAGACAGTCAGCAGGCCTCTGCCGGACAGGCTGCTGTACACACTGTTGAACCGGCGGATATTCATCCCGAGTGTATCAGCCTTAAGTCCTCCTCATGCGAGCTAAATATAGTTGATAATGGAGTAAATTATACTTACAGGAAAGATTGGAAAAGTGAAATCATTTGGATGATTGGATTCTTTCATAAGCCTCTGTAATTGGTTCATTTATACAGTGCATCTGGAAAGTATTCACAGCGCTTCACTTTTTCCACATTTTGTTGTGTTAAAGCCTTATTCCAAAATGCATTAAATTCATTATTTTCCTCCATATTCTACAAACAATACCCCATAATGACAGCATGAAAGAAGTTTGTTTGAAATCTTATCAAATTTATTAAAAAAATAAATAAATCACATGTACATAAGTATTCACAGCCTTTGCTCAATACTTTGTTGAAGCACCTTTGGCACCAATTACAGCCCCAAGTCTTTTTGAGTATGATGCTACAAGCTTGGCGCACCTATTTTTGGGCAGTTTATTTCATTTTTTCTTTGCAGGACCTCTCAAGCTCCATCAGGTTGGATGGGGAGCGTCGGTGCACAGCCATTTAAGGACTTCTCCAGAGATGTTCAATCGGGTTAAAGTCTGGGCTTTGGCTGGGTCACTCAAGGACATTCACAGAGTTGTCCCATAGCCACTCCTTTGTTAGCTTGGCTGTGTGCTTAGGGTCCTTGTCCAGTTGGAATATGAACCTTTGCCAAAGTCTGAGGTCCAGAGTGCTCTGGAGCAGGGTTTCATCAAGGATGTCTCTATACAATGATGCATTCATCTTTCCCTCGATCCTGACTAGTCTCCCAGTTCCTGCCACTGAAAAACTTACTCACAGCATGATGTTGCCACCACCATTCTCAACTGTGGGGATTGTATTAGCCAGGTGATGAGTGGTGCCTGGTTTCCTCCAGACATGACGCTTGCCATGCATGCCAAAGAGTTCAATCTTTGTCTCATCAGACCAGAGAATTTTGTTTCTCATTGTCTGAGAGTTCTTCTGGTGCCTTTTGGCAAACTCCAGGTGGGTTGTCATGTGCCTTTTACTGAAGAGTGGTTTCCGTCTGGCCGCTCTACCATACAGGCCTTATTGGTGGAGTGCTGCAGAGATGGTTGTTCTTCTGGAAGTTTCTCCTCCCTCCACAGAGAAATGCTGGAGCTCTGTCAGAGTAACCATCGGGTTCTTGGTCACCTCCCTTACTAAGGCCATTTTCTCCGATCACTCAGTTTGGCCAGTCAAACCACTCTAGGAAGAATCCTGGTGGTTCCAAACTTCTTCCATTTATGGATGATGGAGGCCACTGTGCTCATTGGGACCTTCAACGCTGCAGAAATTTTTCTGTATCCTTCCCTATATCTGTGCCTCGATACAATCCTGTCTCAGAGGTCTACAGACAATTCCTTGGACTTCATGGCTTGGTTTGTACTCTGACATGCACTGTTAACTGTGGGACCTTTTATAGATAGGTGTGTGCCTTTCCAAATCATGTCCAATCAACTGAATTTACCACAGGTTGACTCCAATCAAGTTATAGAAACATCTCAAGGATGATCGGTGGTAACAGGATGCACCTGAGCTCGATTTTGAGTGTCATGGCCAAGACTGTGATTTGATTTTTAATAGATTTGCAAAGGTTTCAAACAAACTTCTTTTTCACGTTTCATTATAGGGTACTGTTTGTAGAATTTTAAAGAAAATAATGAATTTAATGTATTTGGGAATAAAGCTGTAACATATCAAAATGTGGAAAAAGTGAAGCACTGTGAATACTTTCCGGATGCACTGTATGTCCTATAGTAGTTCTGCTTTGAGCTGTTTTGTTTCCCAAGAAAAATAGTGTCACTGGAGCTAATACTGGAGGAGATTTGGCTCAGGCAGCGGGTAAACGGCTTGGTGACCTCAGTCCATGAGATCAGCAAGAGGTCATTTGTATTGTGTCTGTGATCCCAGATAATCAGTGTCCCCAGGCTCAACCCCACAACAGAGATTACAACGGTCGGAACCCCTTGTAGTGCCATTTGATTAAAGAACCAGTACTCCTAAATTGTATGCCAAAGTACTTAAAGGGTCAGTCCATACAGAAACAATCTCCAGATGTTGGGTAAATGCCAGCAGGATGAATCAAGCACTATCTCTTAAGGTGGCCATTCAAGTGGCAGTTTTTAAAAACGGACAATCATCTGATTCCATTATTTTGTGAAAACACAAAGCAAGTAACCTTTTGCCACTGGCTGTACGTATATATATATATATATATATATGTATATATGTGGTGGCTGGGCGAGTGGACTTTAATGCCAAAATACCGGAAAAAAATATGTCAACGGAGAACAGCTTTTCTGTGCTGAAAGCATGCTTACTGTGTGTTGTCATGGGCAGCTCCCTATGTATGCAGTCGGAAGCTTCTGTTCATTTGACCACTGTGACAGTCAATCACAGCAGTCACACAATCAAAAATCCTGCCTCCGCCTCCCAGCATTTAGATCTAGGGCTCGCAGTGACAGCGACATGGAATTAATGATATACAATTGTGGTTTTTATCCACCGTAAGGGGGTGGGATTGAAGTCACTCCAGTCAAACCCAAAAATATTTCCAAAATGTGTGGAGTATTTTTTATTTTAAAGCAGCTTTAGGGTCATAGTGTTGCTTTTTAAATAAACTCCTTGGTAAAGTTAGCAAACTGTGTTTCCATACTTTTTTGGCAAAAAAAAACTATGGCCTCCCATTAAAAAAAAAAAAAAATGTGCGGCAGAGCTTAATCATAAATGCATCTGCACTTACTGTTTTCTTTTAGTTTCCCTGCAAAGTCTCACAAATACCCGTTGATCCTGCCAGTGAAGTCCACCCAATGCATCTTCTGGTGATGATGTGGCAGTGATGTTTCACTTTTAATGAATTCATGATATATGCTATCTAAGAATATGTCCCAGAACTCATATTGCACTGACTGTGACTACTACTAAGTACACCGTTCACAAGCTGGTCATTCTAGTCATCATAGATTTTGACAAGCTGCTGGCAATGGGGCTGGACGCTACACCTGTGCCTCCTGGGCATCCAAATACACCAGGTTTGACGTACATGGGCTAAATGCCTAGTGTACATGATGCCTTAGTTCATAGGGGTGCGCACAGGGTGTGTCGAATGTGTCTTGGCACACCCTAATCACCCTGTGCAGCGCAGAATCCCTATGCTGCCTGAGCCAAAAGTGAGACCCCATGCTGCCTGAGCCAAAAGTTTAGAGCCCTGAAAATTTACTAATGTGGCCCCTAAAATAATTGTAGAAAAAATATTAAAAAGCAATATTGTATTAAAATAATACAAAATGAAATTGTAAAAAAATGATAAATAATAAAAACAAAACACTGATCCTGTCCTCTGCCCTACTGACATCATCCACTGCTCTACTGACTGACAACAGTCTCTGCTCTACTGACTGACAACAGTCTCTGCACTACTGACACTTCTGACACCGTCCACTCAGCTACTGACACCTTGACACCGTCCTTGTTTTAATACAGTTTAAAATGTTTGTTCACATTTGTTTATAAGAGTGTGATTGATATATACAGTATATATATATATATATATATATATATATATATATATATGCACACACATACACACATGTGTTTGAACTTTGGGGTGCACACCTTAATGCAATAGGCTGCGCACAACTATGCCTTAGTTGTACTTTAAGACTCCAGGTTCAACACCTTTTTGGTGTTTGGGATAAGTCTTAATAGGAAGATTCCGCCAAGTATCCCTGATATCTAAACTATACCTAGTACAGGATGAGTAAGTCTGCCCGGATTCAGTTTGTGAACAATTTCTGCCACTTTGAGTCCACCCTTTTAAGGAAAGGGGGTTGCAATATCTAGTGCTTCAAAGTATTGGCCCTTTTGATGTAGCTGGCCAGGGGCAAGAGCTCTTCAGTGCATTTTAAATTGTTCTTTATTTCAAGTGGCCAACCTGCAAGGTTTTGGGCCAAAAGTTCATGACTTGACAACCTAGGGATTTGCCTTACACCCAAACTTTTCTAATCCCTAACTATAATGTTCACAGCCCATCTCTGAGCAAGTCTTGTAATACCTCCCCTTACCCCACTTAAAAATTCTCAAGGATTTCCTTTCCTCTTGTTGGGAAAAAATCTTCCAGCTTCCACATCTTTGAATTCCAGGGGTGCAGGGAGGTGGTGTCTGCAGGACTAGGTCATATATGTGCATCCTGCAGAACTAATAGAGAAGAAGACTTTAAAGGAATTGTCATCCATTGCACATATAACCTCAACAGGAACTGCTTCTGGCACCTTCAGTAAACATTCCAACTGTGAGGACTGCCATATTGTAGTACAATAATTTAGACAAATGCATTATCCCTCCCGACAGAGTGGAGCACTCATATTTCTTTTGTTTTACTTCAAGTAATAAAAACCTCACAATGGTTTCAGAGCACCCCTCCTTGTCCAAAACTAGAAAAATAATTTAGCTTCAGGTAGATTTAGGGCTCATACACAGGGGTGCAATGATCAGTGCAGAGGGCCATGTTTACCTGACCGGGAGGCAGAGGTGGTCTATACAGCTGCCAGCCTGTTTAAATCAATGACAGACCGATGACAGCATGGATCTTCAGGCACATCCCCAAGTGTACATGTGTGTGGAACTGATACACGGCTCCCAATACAGTAGATCTGTATTCTGAGCCGTGTATCAGTCCCACACAAATGTACAAATTGTGTGAAGTTTTCACATTGTTGATTTAGACAGGCTGGCTGCACCTGTGCCTCCTGGACGGGTCATCTGCATGGTTGTACGGGTCCGCACGAAAATGTGAATGAAGCCTTAAGTACATGCTACACAATGCTCTTGTATCTTTGTATCTTAGAGGAGGAAAGCCATTGGTGATACCCGTTAGACCACTGGCAGTCTTTCAGGCTCAGGTCTGGTCAACTATTCCTGGCCAGTAACAAATCATTTATTATTACTAAAGAGATATTTGACAGTTAGGTGTACCAAAGGTTGTTCTTCACTCCACTCAATTTGTTTATATCTCCACTGTGAATTTTGTTTTTTTACTGAGGTAATGTAACCCTGATATAGTGATGGTGAGGAGGGTCATCATATACCTAAAGCTGCAGTCAGGTCAGTCATGCCAAGGATTAATAATTTATTCCTCTCCTCATATACTGGAATGAGGAAATGATAAGCAGCAATGCACAGTACAGTAATTTAATGCCAGCATAAAATATTCATGGTAGGCCTCGTCTGTATGTCTTCATTACAAGGTATGGCTGTCATAATGACATTTCAGAAATTCCTCCTCCATAAGCCAGGGAAATAGAAAAATGAGCAGGGTACAATTTCACCCATGTCTAAAATAAACCACTTACTCAATTATTGGAGATGCAGAGCATTTGGCACAAAGTGCTTCTGACAACAATTACTGTATTATACGCGTTGCACAGAACATCAATTATTATATTAGACATAAGCTTTGAGTGACTAATGCCTTCACTGGAAGTATGGAGAGCTACAGTAGACCAGTCCTTTGGATTAAGGAGCAGCCCAAATTGGACCTAGCATCAGATATACTGTATTTTTTCGTGCAAAGTATTGTGTAAGTATATAACACTTCCTGGTATTTATTACCTCTCACAGAGATCACAGTACCCCCCCATCTGCTTTTCTCTTCAGGACAGGGCCATCTTTCTTCAGGCATCTAGGCCTACCATTTACCTCCTGGACTGAGATACTGGCTCAGTTATGACACAATCACGTGAATCCTGGTATTTGTGCAGTTCTTGGCACAAATATCCTTATATACTTGCTGCAAAGCTACATTGTACAGTCTAAGCACTGGGGAAGAGGAGATTGGGGAAATGGTTCCTTCTGCCTGCAGCAGACCATTGTTATCATCCCAGCCTAAGCAATGTCAATGACTAGAAATCAAGAACGTATTTTACAGTTAAAGTTTAGAGATAATTAAAAAAAACAAAAAACTCCTATGTTGCTTTAGTGAGCTACCTAACCTTACCTTATTGTACTTACCCTTTGAAGGGGTATGATTTATAGTATAGGTCCAATTTATTATTGGGTAGTGAGACTCAGTGAGTTCCAGGTTGGCAATTTTTAGCACTTTAATAGGGAAAAATATATCAAATGCTTGCGCAATATAAAATGCCCACGATTGTATGCAATTGATGTGCATTAGTTCCATGACTTTTCCTACTCCATCAGTCACATATAAAAATAAAATCTCTAACAATTGCTACATGTTGCCAACTGTAGAGAATGGGTAGAACAAAACTGTGATGGCTACAGGTGAGATATGTACAGTATGTAAACCCAATCACTGTATGTAAGCCCAATTGTTTAAATCAAATATAATTGTGCGCTACACTTGTAAAAACCAAACCGTGAAAAATTAAATAAAAGCTGCTGCTACAACCTGAATGTGTTTCCACTTTTAGCAGTGCTACCACATTATTTCATTCATTTATTCCATTTTTCACTTAGGATTTATTCGTCCTGGTTGCACCTTTTTTAATCAGAGACGGCGTCTCTGCACTACATTGCACTTTATTAGAATTGCCACAACATGTTTATGTATGGTACATAATGTATGTTTTTACACTGCTTACTTGGCATATTAATTCTTTTTTTTTTTTTTTAGCAGCGCTACCACATTCATTCATTCAAGCCCAATTGTTTAATTCTCATATATAACTTTAATATATTAATGTTATTACAAAAGGTATTTTGGTTATTTTAAAAATGTGTCTTTCATTAAAAATAATACCTGGTGATCCTGCCATAAAGAGCATTTCCTGTTATAGGGTGTCAATGCTCTGTCTCTGACTCCCAATTATGCCCCTGCATTGTCATCCTGTCACCCTGGCTTCCACTGGAGATTGCTGTCACCATCAAGAAATGACTTAAAGCCATTGCTGGAGTGCAGGGCCGGTGCTAGACTATTTTACGCCCTAGGCAAGACCAGCTACTCACGCCCCCGCCCCCAAAAAAATAAAGTAAAAAGGGAAGGGGTTAAAAACTCCTCTATGTCATACCCAGTGACCCTGATCTGATGGTTCCTCTATGTTATGCTGTCATACCCAGTGACCCCCATATTCCTCCATGTCACACCTCGGGACCCTAATGTCCCTCTATGCCACACCAAGGGACCCCGATGATCCTCCATGTCACACAAGGGGCACCTGATGTTCCTCCATGTCATACCCAGAGACCCTGATGTTTTTCCATGTCACACCTGGGGACCCTGATGTTCCTCCATGTCACACCTGGGAACCTCAATCCTCCATAGCACACCCAGGGACCCCAATTCCTCATGGCACACCTGGTGACCCCAAAACCCTGTTACACCCGGTGACCCCTAACCCCCATGGCACACCTGGTGACCCTGATTCCCTTTCACACCAGGGAACCTCCATGTCACACCCAGGGACCCTGATCCCCTGTTCTTGGGACACTCACTGGGCGGTATGAAGAGAGTGGCCCGCACTCTGCCCTCCTTCACCGTGATCCTGCTGATTCCTTCTCCTAGGATGCTCCTCTCCAGGACCACAGTGCTCACCACAGCTCCAACCGGCTCCTGGTGAAGGGAAAAGCAGCAGTCAGCTTTGCACGTCCCTAATCCCCAACCTCCTCAGACCATTCCAGTGCCTCGTCGTTTCTGCTCCAGCAAAGGTGCCGCCCTCCAGTGCCAAGCTTGGGGTCAGGTTCAGCTCTCCTCTGCTCCCTGCTTAATACCGACCCAGGGAAATGAACGGCTGTCCACCAGCTCAGTGCAGAGAGTCACTTCCTGCCCAGGGCCTGGTATTTCAGCCACTGCCCCAGACACCTGGCTTCTTCCTCTGTCCATTCTTCCTCCCCCACTGCGGCCCCCTCCCCTCAGCTCACAAGGATCATTCATGATGGACAGAGAGTGCCGACTCATGGCTGCGCCCCTAGGTTGCAATGCGCCCTAGGCGGCTGCCTAGTTTGCCTAGTGGAAGCACCGGCTCTGCTGGAGTGCATGTAGAAAGGAGGGGGCTCTAAAAAGGGCACAGGAAATCAATAGCACTAAGATTCAATGAAGAATAAAAAAGGTGAAACCAATTATTTTTTGCCCAAATACAGAAATTGTTCATGCTACACTTGTCTTCAGCAAACGAAATGTCTTTCAGTTAAGGTTTACATCTACTTTAACCACTTCTGGACTGGAAGGTTTTCCCCCCTTAATGATCAGGCCATTTTTTTGCAATACGGCATTGCGTTCTTTTAACTGATAATTGCGCGGTCGGGCGACGCTGTACCCAAATAAAATTGATGTCCTTTTCTTCCCACAAATAGAGCTTTATTTTAGTGGTATTTGATCACCTCTGCTATTTTTATTTTTTGCACTATAAACAAAAAAATTGTGACAATTCTGAAAAAAAAAACCAATCAGTGCTAAAAATATGCGCTGTTACTGTACTAATGACACTGGCAGGGAAAGGGTTAACACCAGGGGCGATTAAAGGGTTACATGTGTCCCTAGGGGGTGCTTTCTAACTATGAGGGGGATGGGCTTGCTGAATGAAGACCTGTGATATTATTTTCCTTGGTCATTATATTAGACTTCTAATCCTTCACTGTGTGAAGATTGTTCATACTAATTATTGTCTTGGCTAACTCCTTGTTGATTTTATATGCATCCTCAGTAAAACGTTTTGACACAAGAAAAACAACCGAAGACGCCAATGGTTAAATCTGAATCTAGCCTCAGAAAACTGCTAGTAAAAGGGTAACTTAAAGCATAATTCCACTTTTGTTGAGAAAAAAAACATTCCCCTATGGGTGATCTATGTACATTGCAGGGATTTTAACAAACTTTGTTGCAGATTCCTACTTTTTGCTATTCTGAAGGAATCTTTGTTTGTTCCTCTGTGCCTCTGTAATGAGTGGGTTAAACAAGAGTGGTTTCATATATATCTGTCAGTTGTGGCAGCTGCAGGGCTCTAATGAGGACATTTGCTGGGCCTGCATCCCTTTAGACGGGTTCCTATTGGGAGTATCTCACCAAAAATGATATTTTTGTTGCAGGGGATGCCTGAAATCTGACTTGTATCTTGGGCAGACTTCTGGGAAAATTGGTGAGCCAATTACACAAGCAGAAAATGATGTTTCTGGGGTGTGGTCAGTACATATTTTGTGTACAGAACCGCTCCAGGTAGCCATATTGCATTGCGTTTTCAGAAAATTACAACAGCTGCAGATTGAAAAGGAAAGGTAATTTTTAATAACATTCAATTACAATATGATTTATGTTTAAATTGTATACGCTATATTGTTTTTTCTTTATTTGCTGATTTTTTCCCCCACTAAAGTGGAGTTACCCTTTAACAGTTTTCCTGTGTAAGTACAATGGGGAAACAAATGATAGACAGTGAAAATATCAGAGTTACCTAATCCTTACCTTGAACACCAGGATTGCAAAAATAATTTTCAAAGCTTTATTTGTTTCCTGTTTAACAATGAACCAGGCTGTCTGACTACTTTGTCATTTGTTAGCCTCATTGCTTTATAGAGAGGAGCAAGGCTGTCTGTTAACCATAGTAAAACGTGGATAATGTTTTGGGTTTAAAATTAGATTTAGATGACTAGGACTCTGGAGTAAATTTAAACTGCTTCGTTCACAAGGACATGCTATTATTAGTTGACTATGGTCACACGGGAGGCTGCCATGGTGTAGATGTGTATATGTGTTCTATGTAAGGTATAGGAGAGGAAGGTGATTGACAGGAGCAGCATGTGTACTTGGCATTTAGGTAATTCACAGAATTTTCATTTGTGCATGGTAAGAGAAAATTCTTTTGACGTCTATGACTCTCAAAATAGAGGGCTATGAAACTATAACCCTAAAGGGAAAAAATATATGTCAACTGAAGCTTTAAATAGAGACTCAAGACAGTGGCGGACATCAGCTCCAAGGATATCTCACGTCTGGAGAAAGCTTCCTCTTGGAGATCTTCTGATGTTTTTTTTCTATAGCTTTGCCATTTCTTCTGATGTCAGCATTTTTGCATAGAATTAGATTACTTACACAGGATTCATTTTAGAATTGGTTGTTCTCAGACTTAGTTGTCAGGTTTAGGGCCTGGGGTGCCATCTGTGGGTCAGTAAAGGGTTTGTAAATGACCATCCTCCTTTATAGTTATTTTGTAAAGGACCCTTTCTGCTTTTCAGGATACAATAATTACAGCATGGCCAAAAGTATGTGGACAACCCCCAAAATATTGATTTCAGGTGTTCCCAGTAAAAGGTTAATGCTTCAGCATTCAAAGACATTTAAGACAAATGTGCACTTCCAACTTTGTGGTAACATTTTAAAGCCCCGTACACACGCAACGATTATTGGCCGACCGGTCGTCCGTCTTTTGTCCAGAGTTGTGTTTTGTTGGTTGGAATGTGCTCTAGACTGCACACGAATTTTCTCGCCCAACAAAATTCTATTTCAGAAGTGATGTCATGTGTTGGGTTGCTTTTTTTGTGTTCTTTCTTCACTGAGCATGCCCAGACTTGCTCATCAGATTTTTCCCTGTCGAAAACTGTACTGACTGCACGAAAATCGGCCGTTGTGTTGATGGCCAACAAAAATTTTATAGTCTGCACACCAGATTTTTTTCGGCCGAAAAGTCGGTTGTCGGAAGCATCATACTAACAAGCAGAAAATCGGCAGATCGGTCGTCGGACGAAAATTCCCTGCCGATTTTCGACGCGTGTGTACGGGGCTTTAGGAAAGCTTTTTTCGGTTCCACCATGACTGTTCCCCTCTGCCCAATACAAGCCTAATAAAGACACGGTTTGATCATTTTGGAGTGAAGGAAGTTGAGCTGCCTAACCTCAACTATGCTGGACACCTTGGTTTACTGCTGAAATTTTAAATTTGGGTTTAAATTTGTTGGTAAGTAACCAGAGTTGGGTTAAGCTACAAAAGTGAACATTTCCTTCTGACTTCATTATTGGACATTTTACATCTTTTGGACAATAGGCAGGAATGTTATCAGTTTCTATAGACAACCTAAGAAGGAGCGCAGTATTTCCATTTCAGAGTTTTTTTTTCTCTCACTTCTGAGTTTACTCTGATCTGTCTATCCTTAAAGGTATTGCTGAGTTCTGCCATAAGTCCCTTTCTGCACACTAGGGCCAGATTGGTCAATTCATCTACAAGAATGTATTTGGAGTATGAGATTATATCAGAGATCCTGCAGTAAACCATGCAAACATAGGAGGGACAGACAAACTCCATGCAGACACAATCTTGGTGGCAGGTTGAAGTTTTATCTAAAAAAATAAAAAAGGAACGACTAAAAAAACTTCAAAATGCATGGCCATAATTCAGTTTTTAAGCCTATTTTGGTTTGAAATGTTTTCTTTCACGTTCACCCGCGCTTTTATCTGCATTATGACAGTAAGTTCCTCAGCATCCCAAGGACTGCATTCTCTTCTATTTTAGGATCCTCAGAGAAACACTTAATGACCACAACATGAAAAATGTATGAATATTATATTACTGTTTTTTTTTATTCTTTACTACAATCACAACATAAAAATGTCCAATAATATGTCAGTTCCTGTCTCCGTTTTTGAATAGTAATAGTTGAGATTTAGAATTTAGTACGCACTCTTATTTATGTGTTTATTTATTTGTAACTACATTTGAAAATAGGTCTGACCTCCATATTTTAAAATTAATTTTGCTTCCCTAAATCTCTTCACATTTCCCTTAATTCTTTTAAAATGTTCAGCCCAGTACAAGCTTTATGAGGAATCCAAAAGGACAAAAAATCTCTATCTAGTTGGTCACGAAATAAAGCTGAACACATACAGTATATTACATTTATTAAAACAATGTATCAAATAAAAGAGTTATATACAGTCAGTAGGGCAGATTTATACATAGACATACAGTGCGTACGGAAAGTATTCACAGTGCTTTACTTTTCCCAATTTTTTTTTGTTATAGCCTTATTCCAAAATTGATTAAATTCATTATTTTCCTCAAAATTCTACAATCAATTCCCCATAATGACAATGTGAAAGATGTTTGTTTGAAATCTTTGAAAATGTATTACAAAAAAAAAATGAAAAAAAATCCCATGTACATAAGTATTCACAGCATTTGTTCAATACTTTGTTGAAGCAACTTTGGCACCAATTACAGCCTGAAGTTTTTTTTGAGTATGATGCTACAAGCTTGTCACACCTATTTTTGGGCAGTTTCTCCCATTCTTCTTTGCAGGACCTCTCAAGCTTCATAAAGTTGGATAGGGAGCGTCGGTGAACAGCCATTTTCAGATCTCTCTGGAGATGTTCAATCGGGTTCAAGGCTCTGGCTGGGTCACTCAAGGACATTCACAGAGTTGTCCAGTAGCCACTCCTTTGTTATCTTGGCTGTGTGCTTGGGGTCGTTGTCCTGTAGAAAGATTAACTTTCCCCAGTCTGAGGTCCAGAGCATTCTGGAGCAGGTTTTCATCAAGGATGTCTCTGTACATTGCTGCATTCATCTTTCCCTCGATCCTGACTAGTCTCCCATTTCCTGCCACTGAAAAACTTCCACTCAGCATGATGCTGCCACCACCATGCTTTACTCTATGGATGGTATTGGCTGGGTGATGAGCAGTGCCTGGTTTCTCCCAGACATGACACTTGCCATTGAGGCCAAAGAGTTCAATCTTTGTTTCATCAGACCAGAGAATTTTATTTCTCATGGTCTGAAAGTCCTTCAGGTGCCTTTTGGCAAACCCAGATGGGCTGTCATGTACTTTTTACTGAGGAGTGGCTTCCGTCTGGCCACTCTACTATACAGGCCTGATTGGTGGAGTGCTGCAGTGATGGTTGTTCTTCTGGAGGCTTCTCCTCTCTCCACAGAGAAGCACTGGAGCTTTTCAGGTTCACCTCCCTGACTAAGGCCCTTCTCCCCCGACCGCTCAGTTTGGTCTCTAGGAAGAGTCCTGTGGTTGCCAAACTTCTTCCATTTATGGATGATGCTTACTGGGACCTTCAATGCTGCAGAAATTGTTCTATACCCTTCCCCAGATCTGCTCCTTGATACAATCCTGTCTCAGAAGTCTTCAGACAATTCCTTGGGCTTCATGGCTTGGTTTGTGCTCAGACATGCGTTGTTAACTGTGGGACCAGGCCTGTGCCTTTCCTAATCATGTCCAATCAAGTGAATTTACCACAGGTGGATTCCAATCAAGTTGTAGAAACATCTCAAGGATGATCAGTGAAAATATGAAGCACCTGAGCTCAATTTTGAGTGTCATGGCAAAGGCTGTGAAAATTTATGTACATGTGATTTTTTTTGGTTTTTTATTTTTAATAAATTTGCAAAGATTTCAGACAAACTTCTTTCACGTTGTCATTATGGGGTATTGTTTGTAGAATTTTGAGGAAAAGAATACATTTAATCCATTTTGGAATAAGGCTGTAACATAACAAAATGTGGAAAAAGTGAAGTGCTGTGAATACTTTCCGGATGCACTGTACACTCACCAGCCACTTTATTAGCTACACCTTCCTAGTACCGGGTTGGACCCTCTTTTGTTTTCAGAACTGCTCTAATTCTTCATGGCATATATTCAACAAGGTATTGGAAACAATCCTCAGAGATTTTGATCCATAGTGACAATTACTGTATAGCATCATGCAGTTGCTGCAGATTTGTCGGCTGCACATCCATGATGCGCATCTTCCATTCCAACACATCCTAAAGGTGCTCTATTGGGTTTAGATCTGGTGACTGTGTAGGCCATTGGAATACAGTGACCTCATTGTCATTTTCAAGAAACCAGTGGTGAGATGATTTGAGCTTTGTGACATGGCGCATTATCCTGCTGGAAGTAGCCATCAGAAGATTGGTACACTGTAGTCATAAAGGGATGGACATGGTGAGCAACAATACTCAGGTAGGCTGTGGCGTTTAAATGATGCTCAATTGGTACTAAGGGGTCCAAAGTGTGCCAAGAAAATATCCCCCACACCATTACACCACCACCAGCCTGAACTATTGATACAAGGCAGGATGGATCCATACTTTCATGTTGTTTACAACAAATTCTGACCCTACCATCTAAATGTTGCAGCTGAAATCAAGACTCATCAGACCAGGCAAAGTTTTTCCAATCTTGTATTGTCCAATGTGTGAATTGTAGCCTCAGTTTCCTGTTCTTAGTTGACAGGAGTGGCACCCGGTGTGGTCTGCTGCTGCCATTGCCTATCTGCTTCAAGGTCCAGGGATGTGTTGTGCGTTCAGAGATGCTATTCTGCATACCATGGTTGTAACGAGTGGTTACTTGAGTTACTATTGCCTTTCTGTCATCTCAAACCCAGTCTGCCCATTCTCCTCTGACATCAACAAGGCATTTTCCTCCACACAACTGCCGCTCTCTGGTTTTTCTGACCATTCTCTGTAAACCCTAGAGATGGTTGTGCATGAAAATCCCACTAGATCAGCAGTTTTTGACATACTTAGACCAGCCCGTCTGGCACCAACAACCATGCCACGTTCAAAGTCACCTACAGTAAATGCCCTTTCTTCTCCATTCTGATGCTTAGTTTGAACTTCAGCAAGTCATCTTTTTTTCAACCGATGAATCGTACTTCACAAGAAGGGAACTTTTAACACAATCAGTAGGCAAAGAACACACCACATTTATGGTCCTTTCACACTGGCGCTCCGATCAGATCCACCTGTCAGTTTTTTTAGGCAGATCTGATCGGATGCCCCATGCATCTCTATGGGGCTGTGGATGTCCGCGGAGACATGTCAGAGCGGAGAGGGAGATGTCACCTTCCTGCTCAGTGGGGATCTGTGTTTACAATTCCCTGCTGAGCAGCACGGATCTGTCTACGAAGGCGGACCATGTGAAACAAGCATTATGCAGAACGCAAATTAAATTATTAAAATATATGTAAAATCAGTCTATGAGACTTCATGTGACCTGTAAATCTCTGTTACTCTTTTGTAAAAGTAAATAGAAAATAAAGGGTTTATTTAAAAAAAAAAAAACATATTTAAACTCAATCACTAAGGATGGGCGAAAGGTTCAGCCCGAGCGCACCCAAATTTGCAGGGTGTTCACCCCGACGAACACCCTGCAGTGCTGCACAGTGCATTCTGCGCCCTGATTGGGCAAAGCTTTGCCCAATCAGAGCACAGTGTAAGCTGGTTGTTAAGGAGCGGGGCCGGGAAGCTGGCTGCAGCACCTTTAACAACCGATGAACCATCAACTGTCAATGGGTTTCCCCGCTGACAGCTGAATAAA
Organism: Pelophylax lessonae; assembly: GCF_965119305.1. Classification (NCBI taxonomy): domain Eukaryota; kingdom Metazoa; phylum Chordata; class Amphibia; order Anura; family Ranidae; genus Pelophylax; species Pelophylax lessonae. Next base: position 520,699,080 of record NC_138771.1, read on the forward strand.
AAAAAAAAAAAAAGTACTGGTAAAAAAAAATAGACAAAAAATTACTTCAGGCCTGCTATAGATTTTAAGGGGAACCCCACACCAATTTTTTTTTTAAATGGTGTGGGGCCCTCCCCAAAGCCATTCCAGACCCTTATCCTTACCCTTATGCAGCCGGGCAGGTCAGGAAAGAAAAGGGGACGAGCAAGCATCCCCCTCTCCTGAACCATACCAAGAAACATGCTCTCAACATGGAGGGGGGGGGGGGTGGGTGTCATTTGGGGCAGGGGTTGCTTGGCCTTTTTGCTTTAGCATGTTTTATGCATGCTACAGATGCGCCACATTAAGGGGACCCCCCAGGCACTATATTTAAAGGAATTTTTCATTTTAATTGTTGCATTGTAGGCATAATTTAAATCACTGCTCCTGAAAAAAACCATTGTTTTAAAAAAATGTTTGTTATTGATACATGTCCCCCAGGACCGTACCCAGACCCTGATACCCCTTTTGTGGCCAATTACTTGCATATAAACCTTCAAAATGGGCACTTTTGATTTTTCCTGTTCGGCTCCCATGGACTTCAATGGGGAATGGGTTTTGTCATTCGGGTTAGAACATTTCCTCTGTTCGGGAGTTCTGCTGCGAACCGAACATGGGGAGTGTTTGGTCCATCCTTATCAATCACTAAATGCTCATATAAGCTTTTATGTGTTAAAATCATTTTCAATATTTTGAAATTACAGCTTTCTTTAAAATAACATGATCCCACCATGGAGTTCTTTGTTCAATTTCTTGTTATAGGGCAGTGATGGCAAACCTTGGCACCCCAGATGTAGTTCCAAAACATTTGTGGTGCCAAGGTTCGCCATTACTGTTAGAGTGACAACATTCTGCACCTCTCCTGTCACACACGCTCCCAATAAAGAATATTATTGGGCATGCTCACATGCATTGTACTCTTGTCACCATCAGGAAACCCATTCTGAGAAATTACGTGCAGCAGTTGCTATTGTGATTGTCTGCAAATAGGCTGCGGAACTTTATTGACAGTGAAATAGTATATTTTTATAGAGGTCTACAGATATATATACCAAAAAGAGGTTCAGAGGGACAAAAAAAAGAAACCAATCTTTCTTAGGAATTTTGATTGAATTTGTCACCATTTTGATTGAAGTCTGTTTCCTGTAGGCCTCTGATCAAAGGTCTGTGCACATCACAGGTCTTCTTGTCTCCAAACATGTTGATCAGTTTTACAACAACCATTAGGCTCCATGTACATGGGACGTTGTAAATGGCCGTTTAGGAGCAGTTGGGCGTTTTTTTCAGAAGCCCCTGAACCCACCTACATGTTATCTTATCTGTCCATGTACACAGGGTCGTTTACAGTCATTTGCAGGCAGTTGAGTTCAGGGACGTTTTTTGGAAAGCAATTATTTGCGTTCGAACGTGTGTTTCCCGGCGTTTTAAACGCAAAAACGCAACAGAACGCGACCGAACGCGATGACCCGTGTTTAGCGTTTTTCCATTTTAAAGGGGAATGATTTTTTTGACCTCTAGGAACGGTTCTAAATGCAAACGCCCCGGTAAACGCCTGCTAAATGCGGTGCTAACGCGACCTAACAGACGTTTTACACGTCCTAAAAATTCCAGCATTCAAAGGGACTTTTAACAACCTCCCGTGTACATGAAGCCTTACTATTCAAGGGGATTTTATTGTATCTCTTTGTTATTTTGTTTAAGGCCTCATGCACACAGGATGTTTTTTTAACTCTCCTAGAAGCCAGCAGCGACAAAATGCTTTTAGAAGCTTTAACAGGCATGAAGCTGTTGGGCATTAATTCATTTCATTGGCCAGAATAAATAATTTATTCTGTCCACTGAAATAAATTAATTCTCAAACACTAGCTTTTAGGCAATTTTTTAGCTTTTAGCAGCGCTTTTTTTGCCCAAACTCTGCTGCTCCTGGACGCACTGGCAGTGTTCTTTTTTTTCCTGCCTCTAAGGGCTCATGTACACAGGACAGTTGAAAACCTCTTGTGAATGCTGGAAACTGACAACTGAAAACCGATGAGGAAAAACGTCTGTTTTACATACAGAGTTTATGCGAGTTTAGCAGAAGTTTCGAGCATTTGAGGTAAGAAGCGTTTTTTAAAGATAACCTCAGGAGACCTTTCCAAATGCCCGCAATGCATTTGGAAAAGGCCTGGATTCTTTCCTAGGTGTACATATAATAAATGGGTACTAATATTTATAGGTAAAGTTGATCCAGGGAATATCCGATTGCCTCTCGGGGGATCAGGAAGGAATTTTTTCCCCAGCTGTAGCAAATTGGATCATGATTTGCTGGGGTTTTTGCTGGGGTATAGGATTGTGTATATGGGATTGTATGGTTGTCTTTTCTTTTTTGTTTTTTTATTGGTTGAGTTGGATATCTTTTTTCAACCTGACTAACTTTGTTACTATGTATGAAAAACAATTAATTTATTAAATATTTCAGCCATTCTGGAAGAGAAGAGAGAGCAGAAGCAGAGAGAGCAGTATGCTTTTAGTTAGTTGTCTTATTTTTTGTGTTTTCACTATGTTTCACATCATGAGCATGTGTGAGGAAACGCTCCTTATATTGCTGTTGCTGAGGATCCAAAGACATAGAAAATCGCATGAGAGGACCAGAGTTCATCGCTACTGGACCATTGAGGGGTTTATTTACTAAAGGCAAATCAACTGTGCACTACTGTGCACTACTAGTGCACTGAAAGTGCACTTGGAAGTGCAGTACTGTAGATCTAAGGGGAAGCTCTGAAATAAGGGGAAGCTCTGCTGATTTCTATCATCCAATCATGTGCAAGCCAAAATGCTGTTTATTATTTTACTTGCATGTCCCCCTCAGATCTACAGCGAATGCACTTCCAAGTGCACTTGTAGTGCACATGTAGTGCAAAGTGGATTTGCCTTTAGTAAATAAACACCATAGGCTATGAGGGGCATTTAGAGGCAGAAAAAAAAATGTCAGATGCCCCTAGAAGCAGAAATAAAAAGAGTCCAGTGTGCATGAGGCCTAAAAGTTTAACCAGACCGGTTATGGTACGGTGGACTAAAAGGTACTTAAAGCCTCCATTAAAGTAAAAAGGCTTTCTTGTGCTTAAGCTGTTTTGGTTGATGGCTCTCTGGTTCCTTTTAGTCCATCTAACCATAACCTGCCTGATTATACTTTATCTCCCCATACTATACATCCCATATACTGCACTGATTATAGGCCAACAAGCAGCGCTAGGACAAGGTATTTTAGTACCCAAACAGAAAAGGTCTAATTGTGCCCTCCAATCAGCTGTAAAGTGCTTCAGAAGCATAGGTTGCAGGTGGTCCTGCCCTTTTTGTGCCCAGTTGCTTCTTCTTCTGCCTACTCTTTGTCTCTGCCCTTCCAAAAAGTTTAAAACAGGGGTATCCAGTTTGAAATAAATGGCTTTATAATATCAGGCAAAATCTGTGCTGTAGGCCAGTGTTTCTGGATTAAAAGTTGGTTTACAGAAAAAAATATACTATTGCATGTCTTCGCCTGGTGCCCTATGAAAAGAAATAAACTGCTTATGCATTGTATTTGTTCTGTCTATAAATATGTAGTGTTCAGATCCAGTATTGTATATAAGTAAATAGCAAGTCTGTTTTGAAATGCTTGCATTTTAAAAAACACGAATAAGCGAAAAGAAAAAAAATATATATAATTCCAATGAAGGTGCACAAGTGCACTTGCAAAGTTTCATGCACTATTAAGCTGCATGGGTACAGTTAATAAAGTGTCCGTTTTACCTATTTTAATTCCAGAAAGAAGAAATGAGAGGGTTGCCTACAAACCAAAAACATCAGTTTAGCATGCTTAAGCCCCGTACACACGTACCGATCGTCGGCCGAACGATCGGCCGTCTTTTGTCCAGGGCTGCCGTGTCTGTTGAAAACTGCAAAAGACTGCACACAAATTTTTTCGGCCAACAACAGCCGACTGCAGAAGTGATGTCATGTGATGGTTAACTTTCCTTGTCTTTTTTCTTTTCTGAGCATGCCCAGTCTTGCAAACCTGCTGTCTGTCGGCCGAAATCTGTACTGACTGGCGAACAATCGGCCGTTCTGGTGTTGGCCAACAAAAATTTTAATGCTTGCACGACAGATTCTGTTCGGCCAAAAATGCGCTGTCGGCTGTCGGAAGCATCATACTAATAAGCCTACAATCGGTCGCCGGCCGAATATTTACGGCCGACAATCGGTACGTGTGTACGGGGCATTACTCTATGAACACCTGAAATTGTGCCTCCAGCTAACGTTGACTTTAGATTACCATTTCTAGGCTGTAAAATGCAAAATCTCACACTCTTTGAGTTGCATATTGCAATTTACGATACCTGCTACAAAGGGATTGCTAAGTGTGTTATGTGCATTTTGGCCTCAATGCTCTAAGGTGTATATTACCATGTAGCTCAGTAAGGAAACAGGAATAGTTCCTATGCTAATATGGGTATCAAGGAACACATCAAAGTTACAAACTGCTGCAGAGTAAACAGTACAGGAATAGTTCAAAAACAAATAAAATGTAATAGCTCATAGGCCCTGTTCACACCTGAGCGTTTTTTTTATCTTGTGAAAAGCTGATCTCTGAAGTCTCAAAACTCCCAACAAGAAAAATCCCATTCATTTCAATTTCCCCTGTTCACATATGAGCGCTTTGTCACCTGAGCCAAAACTCCTGAAGCTCAAAAAAGTACATGAGCTTCTTTTTTGTCAGATTACAAGTGTTTTTGTTAGATGTCAATACCTGCATCCAAACACCTGCTAAAAATGCCTGAAAAAACGCCTGAAAAACACCCGAAAAAAGCCCCCCAAAAATGCCTGAAAAAAGCCCCAAGAAACAATACACTCAGGTGTGAATGGAGCTTTAATTTTACTTGTATTCTGTTCTTAGAAGTTCCTGAGAATTTTAGATATTAATCAACACATTCTATTAAATACTTATTATTCTACCTATTCCTTAAGGCATATTAAATAATGATAAGTAAAAAGGCTTAGAAGCCTGCCTTAGGATGATATAGCTGTTTCTGCTCTTATATTATGTTGGCTAAAAGGCAAATTATCTCAGAATTTATTTTCTAACCTTATACATTCATGTTTATTGTTTTTTTTTTATTTTTTATTACTGGGCAGCCTTACTAAACCTTTTTACCTTAAAATAACCCTTGAAATATTTTTTTAGGTCTCAGGGAACCCCTGCTAAAATCAATTAATTGGAAGTGAGTGGGAAAACACCTCTTACATTGGTGGCCATTGGAAATAATGTGCCCTTATAATGATGGCCACGATGCCACCTTTACAGACACTAAAACAGATCATTGGTGTCCTGCAGATGACTTTGCCAAGTGATGTTGACTGCAGAACTATCCAAGGACCATTAACTGGAAGGTCAATCAGCCTCTGTATCAACCTCTGGAGAAGCCTTATATGAGAATGATAAAAAGACAAGGCGCCTCTAAGTTCAGTAGGCTCTGAGTATTTATTAGGTTAAAAGCATAAAAGCACTCACATTTGGTAAGTATGACATGGGCATAGCAAAGATCTTTCTGGAGTCTTCCTATCCGCTGTGCTGAGTGGTTGCAATGGGGACATCCGGTGATCCGCTTCCTGTAGATGCGTCCTTTCGTCTGTGTCTCAGCCTGGTCGGCATGAGATTTCCTGAAGGCAGGGTCTGGACGCAGCAGCTGGTGTCCAATAGAGCGGGTGGTGGGCGGTTACATGATTCTCTCCTTCGTCAGACGGTCAGTATAAAAAAATGGATCAATCTAATGCAAAAATAAAGTGTCCTGTATGATTACCAATATATTGTTATGTGTGGAGTACATAGAACACTTTTTAAGGACACTCATGTATTGATTTATGGGATATCATTTTATATATTGCATGAATTGGTAAGCGCATAGGACACATGGGATTGATACATTTTTGATACATTTTTTATACATATAAAGATTATTTTGGCACAGTGAATTCATCATAGCGCAGTCACATATTTATTAATTTAGAATTTAATTCAAGAATTGGGGAGAGGGACACCCAAATAATGAGATTTTTCTTTTGTAGTTGTCCATTATATATAGAACTATAGTATGTTTAAAGGGAGTGTGCATTCTGAGTTATTGTTGTTTCTGATATAAGCTTAGAGATTTGGTTGTTTTTACTCCCATAGAATTGAACTGAGAAAGAGGAACAGGAAGCACAGCCTTGCATATGTAATGCGCAAATAATAAGAAAAATATATGGCCTAAAGTCTATATAAGCATGTAGGAAATCCCTTTCCAAAACCATGGACCCTAATATGGAGCTTCCCCATCCCCTTTGCAATTGTAAAAGTCTCCACTTTTTAGGGAAGGCTTTTCACAGGGTTTTGGAGAATATCTGTAGAAATGTATTTCCATTCAGTCAAAAGAACATTTGGGAGGTCATGTACTTGTTGGAAAAGAAGTAAGAAGACATGGCCCACAACTAGCTTTCCAATACATCTCAAAGCTGTATGGTTGAGTTCAGGGCCTTGTGCAGGACACTCGAGTTTCTCTACACCATACTCATCAAACCATGTCTTTATGGTACTCTCTTTGTACACAGAGGCACAGTCACACAAAGGAGAATTCTTGACAGATGCATTCCTTGGATCTTCTAAAAGTCATTTTTATTGGTAAAAAAATGTATCCATAAAAACAGCCAGAATACACACACGGGGGGAGAGAGATGGTTAATGTGTTTCACACTCTCAATTCAGCGTTTCCTCATAAACTGATCTGACCACCTGACCGATACATCTGTTATTTACACACAGGATGATAACTCAAGTGAAATCAGTTGATCATATGGTAAATACTCACTAATCATGGTGTGTAGTTCCAGTTGTTTTTGTGTTTATTAAAAGTCAGTAGCTACAAAAAGTGTAGCTACTGACTTTTAATAAACACACACACTCACCTGTTCCACGATCCAGAGATGCAGCCGGCAGGAGCCTCGTTTCTCTCTCTCTTCTCCCTGCAGGCGCCGGCATCACTAGTGTGGGCATCCGGCTGTGACAGCTTGTGGCTTTTACAGCTGGGTGCACACTGCGCATGCGCGAGCCGCGCTGCGTGTCCTGAGTGGCCGGGCGATCTTCTGGAACCTGTGACGTGTCCCAGAAGATTGCAGGGACGGAGGGAGGGGGAGAGAAGAACTTCCGTTCGAGCCGCCTAGGCAGCCCGAGCGGAAGTGGGAGCAGGTACCTGTAAAAACTAGGTACCTGCTCCCTCCCCAAAAAAATGACATGCCAAATCTAGCTTGTCAGGGGGTCAGAAGGCCTTAAAGAGGTTGTAAACCGAGAAAAATTTTTTTTTTTCTTTACATCCTGAAAGAGAAAGACATAATGAGCTAGTATGCATCGCATACTAGCCCATTATCAAATACTTACCTTAGAACGAGCCCCCGCCGCGCCGCTCGCTTACCTCTATGACGGGCGACATGTCCAGTCGCCCTTCTTCCGGGATCGCGGCATCCGGCCATCTGATTGGCCGGAGCCACAGTGACGTCACTCCTGCGCACGCGCGCGGGAGCCGACGGTCACTGCACGGGGCTCTGAAGGAACGGCACGATCGGCCGTTCCTTCAGAGCGCATGCGCCAGTGACGTCACTGGCTGCATGAAAGGTAAATATCTCCTAAACGGTACATGTTTAGGAGATATTTACAGTACCTATAGGTAAGCCTTATTATAGGCTTACCTATAGGTGGAAGTGTCAGAGGAGGGTTTACTTCCTCTTTAAAGCGGAAGTTCCACTTTGGGTGGAACTCCGCTTTAAAAAAACTCCAAAATGTAACCAAAATATACAAAAACAAAACAAAAACAATCATCAAATCATATTTGAAATTCCATATTCATAAATGTATTCATATAATCATAAATTTGAAAAAGTATCAAAATTCTGGGGACAAACATACAGTATGATGCATTACTGTCATCAAGAACATAAAAATACACCCAATATGTTTATAGGAAACCATCATCCATAAAAATGCCTAAACTGTTATACATTTTTCAGACCATACCAATCTCAGACTCCTCTGCTGTCAGAATACGCTGATCGGCACTGCAGCTGACTGTCTGCAGAAGCTGATTGAATGAAAATTTTCCAACAATCTCATTCGAGAGAAGTTGATCATTAGATTGATTTGTTTTGAGCAGAAACAGCCATAAATTGATTAAAATGTGTCTGGTTCCTGCTGAACTGGCTGAATTTTGATCCATCCATAGTTACCCTGCTTTACAGACAGAGTGAGTATTGGTATTAGGATTAGTGTTATAGGGAGGGTTAGAGTAAATGTTAGAGGTCAGTGTTAGGGTTATAAGCTAATTAATGTTACGGTTATAGAATCAGACAGTGTGAGGATTACAGGGAGGGTTAGTGTCGGGAGGAACTTAGGGTCCTCCTCTTTGGACCAGATGCTCAATGCTGAATACCAATGTTAGTGTGGGGATTACTATGATGGTTAGTGTTATGGTTAGGGATACAGGAAGGGTAAGTGGCAAGGTTACAGAGAGGTATTGGGTAAGAGTTAAGTATGGAGGAATTAGGAATACATGGAGGGTTAGGGATACAGGAAGGCTTAGTGTTAGGGATACATGGAGGGTTAATATTAGTGTTACAGGTAAGATTAGTGTTGAGGTTACAGGGAGTGTTAGTGATAAAGTGGTTGTAAACCTCAGTCATGGAATTTGAGCACAGCATATATATCTGTAATGTTTTCTTGTCTCTCTCCAAAGCTCTAAGTGTCGTTTCTCTCTGGTGCTTCGTTCCTCTGTTATTAGCATGAGAAGTTTTCCAACACATACGATAGCATGAGCTAAAAAATTGTGTCGGGGAGGAAGATAAGCACTGACCTTGTCTATTCAGAATACAACTGTGCATGATCCTTCATTCCTCGTCCTATGTGGAGGGGGGTGGGAGGGGGGATCATCTGTGTATCATCTGAGGCTGTTCACTTCACTGGGTATATGTGAGAGTTTACAACCACTTTAGGGTCACAGGAAGAGTTAATGTTAGGGTCCTTTCACACAAGCGGTCCACTCGGCGGACTCCGCTTTGCGCAGCGGGGGATAGATCTGCTGATCCCCGCTGAGCAGGTTGGATGACAGGTTCGTCACTGCTCACTGTGCTGAGACGGACCTGTTAGAGCCCCACTCGCCTCTATAGGGAAATCGGATGAAAACGAACGGCTTGTCAGTTTTTATCCGATCCCATCTGATCTGATCCTCCAGACCAATGGAAAATAGTGTCACTATCTGTCTGGATTTGGTGTACGGGGATCAGATCGAATAGCGGCAGGTATCAGTGGACATGTCACCACTGAAATCCACCGCTCCCTAGGGGTGAATGGTGGGTCCGATCAGGTCCGCCTAAAAAAACTGACAGGTGGACCTGATCGGAAAGCCCATGTGAAAGGGTCCTTGGTGTTACAGTGAGAGTTAGTGTTCGGGTTATAGAAAAATTTAGTGTTATGAAAACAGAGAGGGTTAGTGTAAGGAGGGCCTTAGAGTATGACATCACTCTCTTTGATAGTACGGTAGCTCTGTGCTGAATTCTACCAGTGCCAATCTCCTATTGCTGAAAACTGTACCGCATAAACCAGTATGCCTGGGCGACATGAGTGTTCATGTTTTTGCCTGAACCTGAATCTTTGCTGATCCATATATTATCCATATACCATCAGAATTCTGCATTGCTGCATTTTGATATAACACACAGCTACTGTTTATTAAAGTCTTCTCCTTGCATTCCATTAGAGTGCCTGCTTCTCATAGACAGTAACCAGATGATTCCCAGCAATTACTGCATCTCAGCTCTATATGCTGCACTCCCGATTCCAGGAACATGCTTTATGAGACACCATTTATAGGAAAATAACACACCCTACCACATAATCCAATACTGTATTGATTAGATAATTCTGGACTATTCTGTGGCTACGAGAAGACTGTACAAAGGGAACAGTAAACATTTTGTTACAAATAAATAAATGTACAATTGCATTTGATCATTGACATAAACATTAAAGGGGAGCGCCATAAAATTGGCCTTTACAGCATCTGGGGAGGCCAGAAAATTCTGTAAATAACAGTTTCCTCCTTTGGATCTTTTGCTGCAGAGAAATCCCAGTTCTGTCTGCAGTTTAGCTGCCTCCCGCAGCCTCTGGCCCCAGTCCTTGTCTTGATTGAAGTAGTCATCTCCAAAGCAGTTTGTGGGAGGGAGGGGCACTCATTCATTTTAAATAATTCAAAGAAGAGTGTGCCACTACCAGAAACATGCTGACAGCAGCCTGTTGTGACTTACTGAGCACCTGTCAGCCATCAAATGTATTTTTCTTCCCAGATACTACATTTGTCAGGGTGTTGGGAATCAGATAACTGCCAATTTGCCTATTATCATCTCCCTGAGTGCCAGGGTACAACAAAGAATTGATACACAATTATATTTAGGGATTATACTATATTCTTTATCCTCACCTATAGTGCCTTGAAAAAGTATTCACACCCCTTGAAATGTTCCACATTTTGCCACGTTACATCCAAAAATGTAAATCGATTTTATTAAAATTTTATGTGAATGATCAACATAAAGTGGCACATAATTGTGAAAGGAAAATGATAAAAGATTTTCAATTTTTTTTACAAATAAATATGTGAAAAGTGTGGCGTGCATTTGTATTCAGCTCCCCCCTGAATCAACACTTTGTAGAACAACCTTCCGCTGCAATTACAGCTGCAAGTCTTTGTGTTTGACACGTCTTATATAATAAGGCCTCATGCACATAGGGCGTTTGAAAAAACGATCTGCAAAGGCAGTTCTGATGCCAGGAAAAAGCAGCTGTAAAAACGCGCTTTTTGAAGCGTTTTGTATTGGCGTTAATGCACGTTTTAGCCAAGTTTAGCAACGTTAGTGTTTGGCAGCCTTTCTCTGCCCTCTTCTATTTTCCAACCTCAAATCCAACTACTACAGCTTAAAAATGTCTGATGTGGCCTAACGCTGTATGCAGCCTTTAGCAACATCAGGCCTTTTTATAGTCTAATGCTGCTGCTCCAGAAAACACTGGCCCTGGGTTTTTTTTACAGCTTAAAAATGCCTTTGCCACTTGCAGCTCCTAAAAGCCTGTGTGTGCATGAGGCCATAGAATAACATGGAGGGGCGTTTTTAAGCTGCAAAAACAAATGCAGCTGTAAAAACGCCCTGTGTGCAACTGTGCATGAGGCCTAAGAATTACCCCCTTGCACCTGGATATGTGCCCAAAATACAGAATAGTTTAGAATATGCATAAAATATACTGTATAAAACTGTTTATTCTTGAATGATATCACTTTGCCTTCTTATGCTCTGTGATCCTTTGGACACTGCTCTTGCTCAGTAAACCATACATAGACCCGATATTTACTTGTGTGGATTCACTTTTTCCTTATTATTATTATATAGGATTTATATAGCGCTGACAGTTTATGCAGCGCTTTACAACTTGAGGGTAGACAGTACAAATACAATACACTTTAATACAGTAGGAATCAGAGGGCCCTGCTCATTAGAGCTTACAATCTAAGAGGGAGGGTCAAGAGATACAAGAAGTAATAACTGTGGGGGATGGGCTGATGGAGAAAATAAAAGTACAGTTGTTAGGTGGATGCCAGATAGGTTTCTCTGAAGAGATGTGATTTCAGGGATCGTCTGAAAGTAGACAAAGTAGGAGATAGTCAGACAGATTGGGGTAGAGCATTCCAGAAGATTGGAGAGGCTCGGGAGAAGTCCTGGAGGCGAGTATGTGAAGTGATTACAAGGGGCTAGCGAGCAGGAGGTCCTGGGAGGAATGAAGAGAACGAGTTGGTTGGTATTTTGAGACTAGATTAGTGATGTAGCTGGGCGCCAAGTTATTGATGGCTTTGTAGGTTATGGTTAGTAACTTGGATTTAATTTGTTGCTTAAGTGGCAGCCAATGGAGGGATTGGCAAAGATGGGTAGCCGACACAGAGTGGTTTGCAAGGTGGATGAGCCTAGCAGCAGCGTTCATAGTGGACTGAAGGGGGAATAGCCTTTTTAAAGGTAAGCCAATGAGAAGGGAGTTGCAGTAATCGAGACAAAAGATAACCAGGGAGTGGATTAGAAGCTTTGTGGTATCATTGGTTAGGAAGGGACGAATCTTGGAGATGTTGGGGCGGTTGAAGCAGCAAGCTTTGGACAGTGACTGGATGTGTGGCCGAAAGGATAGTTCAGAGTCCAGGATTATACCTAGGACCTTGGCATGGGTGGACGGGTTGATAGTTGCGCCGTTGATGTTGACAGAGAAATCAGGGGAAGAGGAACGTGGGGAGAAAATATCATGAGCTCTGTTTTGGATAGGTTGAGTTTGAGGAAGTGATGTGACATCCAGGCTGATATGTCAGTAAGGTAGTGTTGCGTGAGGAGACAGATGGAGTGAGCTGAGGGGTGGAGAGATAGATTTGGGTGTCATCAGCGTAGAGATGATATTGAAAGCCATGGGAGGCAATCAGCTGACCCAGGGAGGAGGTGTAGACTGAGAGAAGGAGCAGTCCAAGAACAGAACCTTGGGGGACCCCGACAGAGAATGGAAGAGGAGAGGAGGTAGTAGAGTTGTAAGTAGCACTGAAGGTGCGTTGGGATAGGTAGGATGAGAACCAGTGAAGAGTACAGTCATGGAGGCCAACGGAGTGGAGTTTTTTTTGAGGAGGGGGTGGTCTACTGTGTCAAAGACAGGAGGGAGGTCCAGGAGTAGTAGTATAGAATAGTGTCCATTGGTGTTTGCTGTTATGAGGTCGTTTGTGAGTTTAAGGAGAGCAGTTTCAGTGGAATATTGAGGGCGAAATCCAGACTGAAGGGGATCAAGAAGATTGTTCTTAGTCAGATGATCGCTCAGTCGGTTGTAGACCAATCATTCAAGGAGTTTGGAGGAGAAGGGGAGTAAGGAGATGGGGCATAGATTGTGAAGATTGGTGGGGTCCAGTGAGGGCTTTTTAAGGATGGGAATGACTAGCGCGTGTTTTCGAGAATTAGGGAAGATGCCTGAAGAGAGGGAGAGGTTGAAGATGTGAGTTAGAAAGTGTAGAATAGAGTCAGGTAGGATGAGCGTAGCATGTGCGAGGGAGCAGGATCCAAGGGGGCAGGTGGTTAGATAGGTGTTAGATAAAAGTCCAGCAACCTCATTAATACTAGCAGGGTGGAAAGAGGGAAGTAATGATTGTACCTGTGGATATGGGTTGTTAAGTGCGGGAGGTTTCTGCAAATTGGAGATCTCCTCGCAAATTGTATCAATCTTATTTTTGAAGTGATTGGCAATCTCCTGGGCAGTGAGTGAGTTAGAGGGTGGAGGTGGTGGAGGACAGAGTAGAGAGTTAAAGGTAGAGAAGAGATGACGGGGACTAGAAGAGAATGTTTGGATGAGCGTAATAAAATAGGTTTGCTTGGCAGTGAGGAGGCAGGAATAGTATTTTAGAAGGGCAGATATATATTGGTTGAAGTCTTCCAGGGACATACTCTTACACCACAGGCGCTCAAGAGCACGGCTACGTTTTCTGAGACTTCTGGTGTCGTCTGTTTGCCAGGATTGTAGGGGTCAGGGCCGAATTCTGCGTGTAGTGAGGGGAGCGAGCTTGTCTAGGGAGATTGACAGTGAGCTGTTAAAGTCGGAAGTGGCTAGGTTGGGGCATGACAGGGGTGAGATTTTGTCATATAGATGGTCAGTAGCAGAGTAGAGCGTAGAAGGGTTGAGGTGGCGAAGGTTTCTCTTAGGCCAGGGGTAGGGAACCTATGGCTCGCGAGCCAGACGTGCTCTTTTGATGGCTGCATCTGGCTCACAGACAAATCTTTAATAAAGGGGGGCGTGTCCGGACGTAAGCCGAGTTGGACGTGTAGTCCCAGAGCTCCGCCGCGTTTACCACTCAATCCAGTGCCATCCATGTAGCTGCGCCTGGTGCCAAGGAGATTTCTGCACCCATCGACGGTACACTTTGGGGGCTACCCACCGCTACCCTCAGTTCGTCTCTGGGTGACCGGATTGCCGCGCTACGGACCCTGTGGCCTACTCGCGGTACCGCCGCCGGCTCGTGTGCTGTGCATCTGAGGGCCTTGGCAATCACTGCCCGGTAAGGAGACCTGCCATCCGCTCCCTGTGCCCCGACAGACATGATCTCCTTCCCCTCTGACACGGGGGGGGGGACCCGCAGGAGCTGCCTCTCACATCCACTTCTGAGGTCTTCAGCGGCCAGCCGCCATTTTCTCAGGTCCTATACTCACCTCCATTATTCGCAGACCTTCAAGCGGTTCACCACTCAGGCCTCCTTGCATACCTGCCTGCTCTGCTCTCTTCCTGACCAGACTCCAGACACTTTCACACAGCTCCATCTACTCACTGTATAGCTGCGGCCCATGAATATGAATATTAAATAAAGGTTCCCGACCCCTGAAATATAGTGTATGCTCTCACGGAATTACATTCGAAAATATGTGGTGTTCATGGCTCTCTCAGCCAAAAAGGTTCCCGACCCCTGTGTTAGGCGGTTGGAGGGAGAGGAGGTGGAAGACAGGGAGAGTGCAAAACTAATAAGGTGGTGATCAGAGAGTGGGAGAGGTTTGTTGGAGAGGTTGCATGGAGTGCATAGATAGGAGAAGACAAGGTCAATGATGTTGCCTGTGGAGTGTGTAGGAGCCTGTATCCATTGCTTCAGGTCAAGAGATGAGGTTAGACTGAGAAGTTTAGAAGCAGTAGTAGTATTAGCATTAAAAGGGATGTTGAAGTCACCAAGAATGATTGTGGGGATTTCAGAAGAGAGAAAGTAGGGTAGCCAGGCAGAGAAGTCATCAAGGAAGGTTTATACTGGTCCAGGGGGCCGGTAGTTGACAGTGATTATTAAAGAAACAGGAGAAAATAAACTAATTCAATGCGCCTCAAAAGGGTGAATGTCAGAGAGGGAGGTGGGTGAAGTGCCTGATAGGTGCTGTATGGCATTAGAAGGATTCCTACTCCACCTCCCTTCCGTCCACCTTGTCTAGGGAGTGAGTCCAGAGAAGACTGCCATGGGAGAGGGAAGCAGAAGAAGTAGCATCGGAATTGTTGGTGTAGTTTGCTGTGTATGTTCATCTTGTGCAACCGCTGAAGTGCAGAGCTTGAAGTGCATATCACTTGTAGAAAGAAAGAAAAAAGCCTTAAGGAAAGATGCCCAGCAACATGATCCCCCAGCAAAGTGCTGACCCCTTAAGGGTGCACTAAATTTATACAGGTATAAGGGTGGGGGTGGAAATTGGTTAATTAATCATGAGTGAATATAAGGATGTCTAACAGAGTGGATCTTTCACTTCTAAAGTCAGACTGGTAAGGGGAAAGAATGACTATAAAGATAAGGCCCACTGCTGTATTTAGGCCTAGGCCGACAAGGCCTAGGCCTAGGGTGGCACTTTGTGGGGGGGGGGGCGGCAAAAAAGCCACCCCCCTCCATGAAAAAAACCCTGATCCACTGCAAAAACCTGAAAGAAAAAAAAATGGCAGTGGCCGGCCCGACATGCGTACTGCGCATGTGCCGCCGCCGCTCGGGAAAACCCAAACATGCTATTCCTGGGCAGGCGCCATTTTCAAATGTAAGGCGGCCCAAGGTAAGTGAGACTCCTCCACAGCAGATGCTGGTGCTGCGGGCATGGTACAGGAGATTCTCCTGTATCATGCCCGCAGCACCTGCTTTGGCTGTACTATGCTGCCCACAGCCCTGCATCTTCTGTACCATGCTGCTCAGTACCCACAGCCCTGCATCTCCTGTACCATGCTGCCCAGTGCCCACAGCCCTGCATCTCCTGTACCATGCTGCCCACAGCCCTGCATCTCCTGTACCATGCTGCCCACAGCCCTGCATCTCCTGTACCATGCTGCCCAGTGCCCACAGCCCTGCATCTCCTGTACCATGCTTGTACCATGCCTGCAGCACTGCATCTCCATGTCCGCAGCCCCTGCACTATGCCCGCAACTACTGCATCTCCTGTACCATGTCCGCAGCCCCTGCACCATGCCTGCATCTCCTGTACCATGTCTGCAGCCCCTGCACTATGCCCGCAACCCCTGCATCTCCTGTACCATGTCCGCAGCCCCTGCACCATACCAGCAACCCCTGCATCTCCTGTACCATGTCTGCAGCCCCTGCACTATGCCCGCAGCCCTGGAAGATTTTCCCCCTTAATGACCAGGCCATTTTCTGCGATTCAGGACTGCATTCATTTAAAGGACAATTGCACGGTTGTCAAAAAAATGAATGTCCTTTCTTTCCCACAAATAGAACTTTCTTTTGGTGGTATTTGATTACCTGTGCGATTTTTATTTATTGCGTTATAAAAACAACAAAGAGCAACAATTCGGAAAAAAAAAATATTGTTTTTCACTATTGTTTCTGCTATATAACATTCCCCCATAAAAATCTAAAAATCAAATTTTGTCATCCTTTTAGGCCAATTTGTATTCTGCTACATATTTTTGGTAAAAAAAATCCCAATAAGTGTATATTGATTGGTTTGTGCAAAAGTTATTGTGTCTACAAACTAGGGGAAAGATTTATGTCATTTTTATTTATTTATTTATTATTATTTTTTTACTAGTTATAGCGTCAATCTGCAATTTTTAGCGGGACTGCGACATTGCGGCAGACAGATCAGACCCCTAACTGACATTTTTGACACTTTCGGGGGGACCAGTGACATTACTACAGTAATCAGTGCTACAAATATGCCCTGTTACTGTAATAATGACACTGGGAGGAAAGGGGGTTAACCCGGGGGTGATCAAAGGGTTAAGTGTGAGCCTAGGGGTGTTTTCTAACGGTATGGGGGAGGGGCTTGTGAAATGACCATAGAGACCTGTGTTCCTATATAGAAGGATCACAAGCGCTCTGTGATCATTTCAGGGAGAACAACGGTCAGCTGTATTTACAACAGCAGGCCGTCATTCTCTCTCAGCGGGGAGCGATCGCGGGTGCCCGGCGGCAATTGCGTCCGCTGGCCCCGTGGATTGGCATCCCCGCTGCCTTGTGGGGGCCCCCAGGAGCGCTCCCACGAGCCAACGTACCCATACAAAACAACCAAATATTCAAGTAGGCACTTTGTACCCACTTTTAATGTACAAAGAGGAAGAGGTGGAGCCTAAAGAGGAAGGGGTGTGGTTTACAGATGATAGGGTGGGTCTGAAACAGGAAGGGGTGTGGCCTTGACAGGAAGGGGTGGTCGCAGGTAAATTAGGGGGTGCACGAGTTTAGTCCGGCCTAGGGCAGCACAAAACCTAAATACACCACTGATAAGGCCTACTTGTAAAGCAGTATTAGACACTTCAGAACAACAAAAACATCATGGTAATGCACACAGGGCAACAGATGAAAAAGGCCGCATACCAAAGAGCACAAATACACAGAGAGAGTAAACAGGTTTCAGTTGCAGTTAAGGGTGGATGTCTTTTAGCAGCTTACACATAACAAAAAGCACAAATACACAGAAAGAGTAAACAGGTTCCAGTAGCAGTTAAGGGTGGATGTCTTTTAGAAGCTTACACATACCTGTGGAGGGACAGGGAAGAAATGTTCAGATGAAACAGAGCTTGAAGTTCATATCCCTTTACAGGAAGATACCTTACAAGTTAATTTCCCAAGTTCTACAGTATCTCCAGGCAAATAGACTGTGCACTTTGCAAGTGCAGTTGCACTCATTTTCCTTAGTTTATGTAAATGAAGTAAAGATTCACTTTGTAAAAAATACCCAATCAGGTAGAAGAAAAATAAACAAAAGAGCATTTTTGTTTGCACATGATTGGATGATGGAAATCAGCAGAGCTTTACCACATTTAGGAACATTTGGGGGAAACCAGTGCAGCTGCATTTGCAAGGTACACAGTCTTTTTGCCTTTAGTAAATACACCCCATTGTGTTCATCAAACTGAGTATATTAAAATCAACTCAATGCAGTAATTTGGAAATCATAGATTTCATCCATTGTCAAGAGTTACTGTAATATCCCTTTATAATTTATCCTTCATGTTCTGTTTAAGATCATCAATTTACTTTACACGTGTGCTCCTTTCAGTGTTCACTAGGCATGTCATCCAGTGCCCTTAATATCACTGTATCTGCTCAAAATCGATTTTGATCTTTGCAGGTCCTAGAAGTATTGAGCTTGTTCCAAACAGTGTCTTTTTCCACATATCACAACTGGGATATAAACACTGCCCGTATAGATGAATGTCCTGGGCATATCTTCCAGCATATTGATATTATTATACAAGATTTATATAGCGCCAACAGTTTGCGCAGCACTTTACAACATGTGGGCAGACAGTACAGTTACAATACAATTCAATACAGGAAGAATTTGAGGGCCCTGCATATTATAGCTCACAATCTAGGTGAATCTTTCTTCCCTATTTAGGGAATCATAATGTCTATGTCTCATATAAGTGGAAACTATATATCCAATATACTCTGTCCATCTATAATGTAACATGTGGTAGCTATATCCACCATGAATGCCTGCCAAAATAGTGTTCTAAATATAAATGACATTGTCACATCTGTTAATTCCAAGGGTCAGGCAGAAAAAGAGAATCGCTCCGTGGCTCCACTATATATGATAATAAGGAGAAATCCTTGAGTGCTGGTTGCACAGTGATATTTCAAATATAAACAGCTGATCAGAAACAAGGTGAATGGTTCTCACAACACTTGTCAGGGCATAGAAGTGCTCACAGTCTTTGTTCAGGTCCCTCGTATCCTGAGATAATCAAGCTTGTTGTCCATCACAACTTGTAGAATCCAAGGACATAGGCAGGCTCAAAACTAGCACCTGACCAATTTCAGTGGTCAGACATGGTCAGATCAAAAGTTGCCCTGTTTCCCGTTGTCCCATTTGCGATGTAATAACCATAAACTGTTTGGAACAAGCTCAGTACTTCTAAGAACTGCGTGCATCAATATGAACTTTGTAAATTTTGACAAACATGCTGAGCACAGTTGTTTTTTTTTTACTTTTGGAATTTATTGTGTTGATACAGTGGACATTGACATTGAGGAATTTTGTTTTCTTTTGTAAATAATTGTAAACTTAAACTGTGAAGGACATCATTGGGAAGCATTGCCTCCTTAACCACTTGAGTAATACACCTGCCGAAAAATCGTTGGAAAATCTGTCATTTGGTCCGATCGTCCGTTTTTCGTCCAGTTAATGGGCACAAATAGAAAATTGTTTTCAACTTTTCAGAGCCGAAAAATCTAAGGAACAGTTTTGAAAATCTCAAATCTCTAAACTCAGCAGTTATGCATTTCATGCTCCAGAACACTGGGGAATATTTTGACATTCAAATCAATGCTTTTAGAAACCACGATTAGCAATTTTGCTAGATGCTGCATTTTGCGGCTGCATCAAATTCACAATATATACACATTTCTATATGCTTCTAACCAAAACACTTATATTTAGAAAAATAAAAGTACATCCATGCATTAGTGGTACAGGGTTACTATCTACAGTGAGGCAGTAGGGGCCTCCCTACCACAGCTGTTCCTCTTCTGTTTTAACCAGCGGTGTGTTGCCACATACAGTATGCTTTCCAGCAGTCCTGGATCCTGTGGGACCGCCCAGGATTTTGATGCAAATGTCACAGATCCAAGCTCTGTCCCGCAGCACTCCCCTGCCCAGTGTCACTATTCTGCACAGCAGTGCAAGGCAGAAAAAATTACAGCAAGCATGAACTCTTCAGCACCAGTTAGCTGTTTAGTGTCTTTATTTTGTCATTGTAACTTGTAAATGTTCAGAAAATGTAAAATTGCAACCAATCAGGAGGTTCTGATACTGTCATGTGGCAGTGCCAGCTCTTTCCTGATTGGCTGCAGTTCCAGAATTTCTGAATAGATACATGTTTCAATGACAGCATATATTCACTAAATGGCTGACCGTCTGCATAATAATTGATCAATGGAAGCAGGGATGAAGACTAAACACAGGACCCTGTGAAGATGGTGGGGAAGGGGGAGGGAGACCAGAGGAGAGAAGCAGGCAGAGAAAGCCGGGACTGACAAGGGTTATTATTCTTATTATTTTTATACAGGATTTATATAGCGCCAACAGTTTGCACAGCGCTTTACAACATTATGCAAACAGTACAGTTACAACATGATTGAATACAGGAGGAATCAGAGGGCCCTGCTCGTTAAGAGTTTACAATCTAGAAGGGAGGTTCAAGTGAAACAAAAGGTAATAACTGTGGGGGGTGAGCTGATGAAGAAAGTACAGTTGTTAGGTGGAGGCAGGTTAGGCTTCTCTGAAGAGAAACGTTTTCAGAGATTGTCTAAAAGTGTATAGAGTTGGAGATAGTTGGACAGATCGGGGCAAGGAATTCCAAAGGATGAGAGAGGCTCAGGAGAAGTCCTGGAGGTGGGTATGGGAGGAGGTAATGAGAGATAGAGAGCAGGAGGTCTAAGGCGGAACAAAGAGGACGATTTGGTTTGTATTTTGAGATTAGGCTAGTGATGTAGCTGGGGGCCAAGTTGTGGATGGCTTTGTAAGTTATTGTTAGTATTTTGAATTTAATTTGTTGAATGAGTGGCAACCAATGGAGGGATTGGCAGAGAGGGATGGCAGACGCTGAGTAGTTTGTAAGGTGGATGAGTCTGGCAGCAGCATTTATGATGGACTGAATAGGGGATAGTCTACAGGTATTAAATGCTAAGCCAATGAGGAGGGAGTCACAGTAGTCGAGGCGAGAGATGATTAGGGAGTGAACCAGGAGCTTTGTGGTGTCATTGGTTAGGAAGGAATGTAATTTGGAGATGCTGCGAAGGTTGAGGCGGCAAGCTTTGGAAAGTGATTGGATATGGGTCCAAAAGGAGAGTTCAAAGTCCATGATTACACCTAGCCCCCTGGCATGCGGGGATGGGTTGATGGTTGTGCCATTGATCTTGACAGAGAAAGTCAGGGGAAGGGGCATATCGGGGGAATTATACCATGTTCATTTTTTGTATAATGCACAGTATTCAGTGCAATTTAGACAGCTCCATTTTTGCTGCGTTGTATATCTTCTCCATCCCAGGGTGTCCCTCATTCTTAAGTTACAAACTTGGGAGGTATGCCAGCAGTATAAAACTTGGTCCATGGAGGTTTTTGGTAGTGTGTGCTACTAAACTCATCCGTTATTATTTGCTAGTGATTGGCGATTGACCATTACACATAGGGAACAATGGATTGAAGGATGCACTAGAATGTGGAAGCAAATAATTGCTACTGATCTCCCAATTCTTTGATTTTTGTTTTGTTATAGATTGTGAAATTGATCAAACTCCTGTCATGATAATACTAAGTTCCTGCAAGGTAGATTCACCCTCTCTGTCTGTCCGTTATTAACAGAACTAAAAGTGCAAGCTAAACACTACACCCAACCCTAAAATTAAAGGCCTAATTTACCTTTGCATTAAAATATACTATGGGAGCCCATTGTGTTAAAAAATCAGCAGTTTTCAAATAGTGTGATTAGCTTGCCATTAAGCCAGATTTCTGATTCTGATGACTAACATCCCCAAAGCTTGCCATAAAAACTCCTATTGAAGTGATCGGTCGAGTCCTGCCTAAGTTCCCTGGTGCTTAACATTTTAAACATATGCTCCCAGCATCACAGGAATAAGCATACTTTCATGTTGAAAACCCACCCATGAGTAGTGCGCTCTTCCTCACCTTCAATCGCTGCGGCTATAGGGTAGCGAAATCACACTGTACATTTGGAGGTATGGAAAATGGAAGTGTGCTTGTTCCTCTGATGCTTAGTGTGACTGTCTAAAGCCCCGTACACATGAGAAGAAATTCGGCTGGGAAATTTCGTCCGACGACCGATCTGCCTATTTTCGGCTTGTTAGTATGGTGTTTCCGACAACCGACTCCGACTTTTCGGCCGAAAAAATCCTGGTGTGCAGGCTATATATTTTTTGTCGACCATCAAAACACGTCCGATTTTCGTCTCATTAGTACAGATTTCGATGGGGAAAAATCTTATGAGCAAGACTAGGCATGCTCAGAGATGAAAGAACCCATAGAAAGCAATCCAACACATGACATCACTTCTGAAGTAGAAATCTGTCGTACGGGAAAATTTGTGTGCAGTCTAGAGCACAATTCCAACCAACAGACACCACCCTGGACAAAAGACGGACGACCGGTCGGCGGAAATTCGTTGCGTGTGTACGAGGCTTAACACTTCGATTGACTTGGGCTTGACGTGACCTAACAATTCAATGGGAGTTTTTATGTCTGGCTTTGGGGATATCTTTTATTGCCTACTGACAAGGCATTAGAACTAAAGACACTATCTGAAAACTGCGCAGACAGCATACTGGGGCCCATAGACAGAATAGTATGTTTTAGTGAAAAGGGGGACTTAGCTTAGCTGGCTATAGATGGATAGGATTTTGAATGAAAATTCTTGGGAAAAGAAGGTTTTTTGAAAGTTCTTGCATTTTTGTAATTATTAGTGGGTCACAACGACATTTGATTTTGACTGCAAGGACGAGAAAATTTGAAGGAGCAGGTTGGAAAAGTTTTCTCAGGCTAATTTTGTATGTATGTATGTATGTACAGTATGTGGTTTTCATTAGGTAAAGTCCATTAATTCCAAAATCAATTGTTAAAAAAAAAATCTTTTAAATGACAAAGAATGTTCTGGGAATTTTCGTACAGATTTTCTTAAGATATTTCCTAAGAATTTTCATTTTAAATTCTATCCATCTATGGCCAGCTGAAAGTCTATAGCTCCCTAATATAACACAAGATTTAGTAAACCTGGAGTTCAGAGCTGTTTTTTCCTTGATGGAATATTAATCCAGGAACTCTTGTTAGGCCATGTGTGTCCAGTGTTTTTATTGCAGAGATCTAATGATATGGATTGGTTCCATTTTACGGAATCCCATAAAAGACCTCTCTGAGTTTACGGTAAGGTCAGTGGGTCCTGGAATACTATTGAAAAGACAACACTCCTTACCAGAAAAATAAACAGCTTTTAAGAGAATCTCTGACACAAAATATAGCCTTTCCATATCACGTAGCCTAACCCAATCACTAAAATCATGATTGTTATTGTTAATATGGTAATGTCATTTATAGGTTATTTTCAATCTTTTGAAATTGGCAGCTTTCATTAACAGAGTACCTGGTAAGCGTGCCTTTAAGGTCTTTGGTATTTTTGTTAATACTGTACAGAGATTGTATAATGCCAAGAGTTTGCACAGAGCTTTACAACACGAGGGCAGACAATATAGGTTAATACAATTCAATACAGGGGGAATCAAAGGGTCCTGCTCATTGTTTAGGTATTTCCTATTTTCCTGGCGAAGACCCTCTGTCCCTGATTACTGCATTGTCACTATGGGGGTTATTTACTAAAGCTGGAGAGTGCAAAATCTGGTGCACTCTGTATAGAAACCAATCAGCTTCCATGTTTTAATGCCAAAACCTAACTGAACAAATTGGTGTTAGAAGCTGATTGGCTACCATGCACAGCTGCACCAGATTCTGAGTGCACCAGTTTTAGTAAATCTACCCCTATGTCACGCAGACTTCTAATAGTGACTACAAGTGGCTGTCTCAACACAGGTTACGCAGGCACAGACCACTGTTATCAGGAAACCTGCCCTGAGAAATGCTATATAGCCATCGCTGAAGGGCATGTAGACAGGAAAGCTATGGAAATGCTGCAGGAGATCTGCAGAACCGAGATGCAACAAAGGTTGAAAAAAAAGGTGAAAACTAGATATTTTCTCAAAAATAAAAATTATAGTTTTTTTGATGCATAGTGCTTAAGCAAGATAAATGTAACTGAGATAGTGTTCAGATTTATTTCATTAAGGCTGGCCATACATTATACACTTTTCTTATTCAATTTCGCAAACTCACATATAGATACGTAATTTTGTGAAGGGGTTCTCAGGGGCGCACGCTGCTTGAGTGCCGCTCCCGCTGTTATTAGACACAGCGGGAGCCAATCAGCGGGGTCGGCGGCTGCAATGGCCACTGGGCCACCTGCAATCGTTCAGGAGAATGACAGACAAGGCAAACGGCTGTTCTGTCACAGAGGAAGAGTGAGATCTTGTGTTTCAGCTAAGTTGAAACACAGATCTCTCTTTTACTTTAGCACATCCATCTCTCACACAGTTAGAAAGCATTCCCTAAGGGGCACACTTAACCCCTTGATCACCCCTAGTGTTAACCCCTTTCCTGCCAGTCTCATTTATACAGTAACTACATTTTTTTTTAGCACTGATCACTGTATTGGTGTCACTGGTCCCCAAAAAGTGTCACTTAGTGTCAGAGTTGTCCACCGTAATGTCACAGTCCCGCTAAAAATCGCTGATCGCCGCCATTACTAGTAAAAACAATAACAAAATAAATAAAAACGCTGTAAATCTATCCCATAGTTTGTAGACGCTAGAACTTTCGTGCAAACCAATCAAAATACACTTATTAGGATTTTTTTACCAAAAATATGTAGCAAAATACATGTTGGCCTAAATTGATTTAAAAAAATTCGATTTTTTTAATTTTTTTTATTGGGAATGTTTTATAGCAGAAGGTAAAAATTATCTTATTTTGTTTTTTTTTTTCAAAATTGTCAGCCTTTTTTGTTTATAGCGCAAAAAATAAAGACCGCAGAGGTGATCAAATACCACCAAAAGAAAGCTCTATTTGTGTAAAAAAATACATCAATTTTATTTGGGTGCAGCATCGCACGACTGCGCGACTGTCAGGTAAAGCAATGCAGTGCTGTATCACAAAAAAAGGCCTGGTCATTAAGGGGGTAAAACCTTCAGGAGCTGAAGTGGTTAATGAAACTTCTTTTCTAGAAAGCAGATTTCCAAGTGAAAGAGGATTTAAGGATTGTGTGGGTAATAGCATTAGATTAACTGTGTATAGTCACTACAAAGTGAAAGCAGACCACATGCGTTAAAGCTGAGCTTCAAGCACACGTAAAATACCTCACTGGATAAAGCCCATTAAAACACAATCAACCTGTATTAAAAAGGCCCAATGCAGGTAAAACTGTAAAAGGTTAGAACCTCTGGTTAAGAAAGGTTAGAACCTCTGTCAGATTCTTATTGTTGTCTGTCACCATTTGGGAGATTTCCTCTTATTGACTCGATGATGGTGTCACCAGGCCAGGAAATGAAAAGACATCTCTCTAATGTGGACACGCACAGCAATGAATATTTGTTAGTAGACTGGGCAACTTAGAACCTTTTAGATTTTTAAATTTGAAAATAGGCAAACAGCTAAATACACCGAAGAAATACATATAAGGTAGCTGTTTTACCAGTAAAAGGATGTATGTTTGTTCAGCCAGTCCTTAAATGTACACAGCTCTGCACACAGCACAGGCATGTCTGGCATGGCAGGAGACCTGAATTTTCTCTACTGTAATTCAGTAACACTTACGAAGCCTGCCCTTCCCTTGGACAGTGAAAGGAGAAGAAGCACACTGATGAGCTTATCTCTCTATCACTCTGCCATCTACTAATGGCACATTCCTTCTTAGTACATGATCACTGATTGACGCTTTGTGATGCTTCAACCTCTTTAAGTTATGCTGTACAGGGACCCTGATATCAAATTCAGCTACTTACATGGCTTGTATTTAGGCACCTCAATACCGGGCACTTTTATCCCTTTCCTGCCCAGGCCAATTTTCAGCTTTCAGTGCTGTCGCGCTTTGAATGATAATTACTTCGTCATGCAACACTGAACCCATATGAAATGTTTATAATTTTTCCGCACAAATAGAGCTTTATTTTAGTGGTATTTAATCACTGGGTTTTTAATTTTTTGCGCTACAAATGAAAAATACCGAAAACTTTGAAAAAAAATCAGTTTTCTTAATTTCTGTTATAAAGTCTTGCAAATAAGTAATTTTTCTTAAAAAATGTTGACCAAAATTTATACTGCTACATTTCTTTGGTAAAAATAACTCAAATCAGTGTATATTATTTGGTCTGTGTGAAAGTTATAGAGTCTACAAGCTATGGTACCAGTGATTGAAAATTGATTGCACCTGAAGTACAGGCGGCTCACATTTCTTGAGGCCCTAACATGCCAAAACAGTACAAATATCCCCCAAATTACCCCTTTTTGGAAAGTAGACAGTCCAAAGTATTTAGTAAAAGGCATGGCGAGTTTTTTTAAGTTGTATTTTTTAACCACAATTCTTTGGAAAATAAAGAAATGAAATGTTTTTATTTTTTTATTTTTACATAAATTTAATATTAACAAGTTATTTCTCACACATGGCATAGGCATACTTGCAACTACACCCGAAAAAACACATTTTACTACTCCACCTGAGTATGGTGATCCCACATGTGTGAGACTTTTTCTCAGCCTGGTCACGTATATGAAGCCCAACATCCATGGAGCACCTCTTCAGGCATTATCCACTTAAGGACCAGGCTTTCTTCCTTTACTTTTTGTTTACAAGTAAAAATCTGTATTTTTGCTAGAAAATTACGTAGAACCCCCAAACATTATATATTTTGTAGCAAAGGCCCTAGAGAATAAAATGGTGAGTTTTGCAAATTTTTATGTCACAAGGTATTTGTGCAGCAATTTTACACACTAACGCATAAATAAATTTGAATGAATTTCAAAGCACAAAGAGACAATATAATACCCACGTTTTTGGTAAAATTTAAATTATAGTATTGCGCCGAGTACATAGGTACCAAACGTTTCATGCTTTAAAATTGTGCACGTTTGTGAAATGGTGCCCAACTTCTGTTTAAAAAATCTCCATAGGTGACGCTTTATAAGCCTTTATTAGTACCCAGTTTGAAATTACACAGGAGGTTTGGCACTAGAATTATTGCTCTTGCTCTGATGTTCACGGCTATACCTAACATGTGTGGTGCGAACACCGTATACATATGCATAAGGGATCAACGTGTGCATTTGCCTTTGCAATGCGAGGGCTTTAATTTTTTTTTTTTTATTTGTTGGTGGGAGACTAGTACTCTGGCAGATGTTTTTGTGCACTTGTACACTTTGACAGATGTTGATTGTCCACTGGCAGACACTGATAGATGTTGATGTTGCAATGGAACACTATTGCACTATTGCAGATGTTTTTGTGCACTAGTACAGATGTTTTTTTTTTTTTTAAATATCTTTTTATTGACATTGTAGGTGTACAACATTCAACACAACCAAATCAAAAACAAAAAAACAAAAAATCGCAATGCAAAAAATACATTCGCCCACGCAGGGGTCAGGTAATGCTAAGTAACATTCCATCAGGAACTAGGAGACCATAATAATGCAATGAGATGAAGTTTGCTCGGCGTAGCTCACGCTCAACAAACAGATATTTATGCATGCTAAAAAATGCTAATTAGAAGGAGGGGTGTCCCCAGGTTACGCTCAGCACCCTAATTACATACCAAATTCAAAAGACAGCAGAAAGTTATACAGAGCCTTATCTAACATAGAAGCTGTGCTTGAATCAGCTAACCATTTAGACCAAACTTTGTCATATTTCTTTGGACAGCCCCTATTCATATAGGTGACCTTTTATAAAGGGGGGTTAACATTGCACTGGTACTGATGTTGATGGGACACTGTGACAGATGTTTTGTACACTGGTACAAATGTTCATGGGACACCGTGACAGATGTTTTTTGCACTGGTACAGATGTTCATGGGACAGGGACAGTGGTGCTTGGTGTACTGTGTGGGGGAAGGCTGAAAGATCTGTCAGCACAGGCTGCAGCATTATCCTCCCCCCCCCCCCCCCCCATCGAGCTCAGCGGGGAGAGCTGACACAGTGACATGTGTCACTGTTTACACTGTAAAAGCTGTGATTGGACACAGCCATAACGTGATCAGGATGGCCAGTCACAGCGCCCATATCCCGTTCTGTGTTTGGCTGTGTCGGAAGATCGCAGCCATCGCAGGATCACGCACTGCATAGCCTCGGCAGGCACCTGCTTTGAGGAACGTAAGGGTATGCCCACTCAGAACAGCGAAGCTGCCACTCGGCTGTTAATGTGCAGTGGCCGGGTGGGAAGCAGTTAATTAAATGCAGTATAATAGAACAACCGGTGTCCTGAAAAATAAACACGACTTAATTGAATGAAGCATACAAGAGAGAGATGGAAACACACAGCGAAAGCTGCTCAATTGCAAATGTGACAGGAAGGCTTCAGCTCAATCCCCTTTTGAGCCACATCCTTTAACGTGTTTCACCCATTATGGGCCTAATCATAGAAGTGGCAGTAGAGATCTGTCTTGCAATTTTATGCATCATCAGCACATTGGAAACAAAATCAAAATCAATTTCAGCTGGGGCAAAAAAAAACCAGGATAAAGCAAGACAAAAGGATTGTTTATGACTTCATATATGGCACTGTGCTTGTTCCTAAGATGCACCCACAGCGCTGTTAGTGTGAATCATAGATACACGAAGACCCAAAAATGTATTTCTCATGAAGTTTCACAGAGATAATAATGAAAAAAAAAAATTAAAGCCACCAGCTGAAACAAAAGGAAAAAGATAAAATAAAAATTAAGGCAAAAAGAAGAAAATTTGTTTCTTGTGTAGCACCCTCCTAGGTAGGTGCTAGAAAGTGAGTATCGTTTTTGGCTCTGTCTGCCTATCAGAGGAGCAGCAGGTAAATTCTATACTTCTCTCTTTAGGTCTGCTTAATGTGCTCAGTGTGTGATTCATGTGGTCTGAGGGAATGTCCCCACTGATCCAATGGGGAAGCACATTGGATAGTGGAGGAAACCTGGCCAAAGAGTACAAAAGCTTTTATACAGCCCCAGGGATTGGCACAGACTGCTGTCTTGGTGCATTGTGGGGTGTGGTATAAAAAGCCAGGGCCACATGTGCTCGAGGTCTTTGGCTGGTGAGCCCGGCTGCCTCCTCTTCTGCAGTGGTTGGTGTATGGTCACAGGCAGTCGGCCTGGTGAGCCAGAAGTGTGGAGCTGAACCCAGAGGTCCAGGAGAGATGACCCAAGGACTGGAGGCACTGGAGAATCTGGAAAGCAGTATCCTGAGTACAGAGGATTGTGCCTAAGGGCCTGACCAGGAAGGGGGCTACTAGAGTAGAGTAGTCAGTGGACGGGTGTCAGCTGGTGGATAGAAAGGGGGTACTAGGTGTGTGCCCTGAAGATAAGTACTAAAGGAACATTACCTCAGATTCATCTAGTGGCAGGATGAAGCTGCAGCCTTGCCGCATCCTTAGACTGAAGTCCTCAGCATTATGAATGGTTCAAGTGTTGAAGTATCCCACTCATCCCTTCTCCCATCCCTATATCAAATAAAACAACAACCCCTAGACTGTTCATTGACTGAGCCAAGAAAGTAGAGTGTTAAGATTCTGCATGCAGTTGCTACCGGTAACCCAGGGGGACCTAAAAGTGTGAAAATCCAGCAGCCCTCAAGGGGACGGTGCTACACTTGGCTAATTTCAGTTCTATTGCGCCTTGTGTATACCTGCATTTTGTAGATTCTTCTCATGATCTGCTTGTTTACACATCTATTTCAGTCAGTCAGTTAATTATTCTCAACTTTGTTTTTTTGGTGTTTGCAGAAACTACGTTTGTTTAAAATTGCGCAATAATGTTTTTGAACCAATTTTTAAACTGATATCAATAAAGTTGTTTTGATCTGGTCTATGTAATACAATTTTTGTTCTTTTTGCCTTTATTTTTCTTTTTTCTTTTTCCTTTCGATTATGTTGCTGGCTTTTATTTTTTTCTTTTCATTATTTTCTCTGTGAAAATGTATTAATAAATACATTTTTGGTTCTCCAATGATTGTTTCATTCTGGTTTGATTTTTCCCCCAGTTGAAATTGATTTTGATTTTGTTTCTAATGGGCTTATGAATTATAAAATCGTGGCACACATCTCCACTCCCACCTCTACAATGACCCATGATGGGTGAAATGCGTTAGCGGGTGTGGTTCAGGAGAGGATGGAGCTGAAGTCTTCCTGTCACATTTGCAATTGAGCGGCTTTCAGTGTGCGCTTTCATCTCTCCCTTCTATGCTTCTGGGTATCTTTTTCATATTTTCAATATTGATGTTTAACAGGTCAACTTCAGGACATGAGTCACCTAGGTTTTCAACCTGAGACATCCTGTGTTTTTCTCATTCTGATGGAGGTCTGTAAGCAAGCTGTTTGCAGAACTGGGAATAGAACAATGAGTGTGTACCTTCCTGCTCACTTAAAGCCAAGGAGACATTTATTTTTATGGTCCTCAAATAGAATTTATTTGAGGATTCTTGGATCAGTAATAAAACCTTGAAAACCGCAAACATCAACCGGTTTTCCAAGGCGAGAATACACCATATTCAAATAATGTATAAAGAAGCAGCCTTGAGTGAAGTTTATCAACCTGGACAACCTCTAATATACCTCTGTACACAGACTCAGGATAGTTTAAAACCTGAATTTCTATCTTAAATATCCCAACCACTGAAAGAGACATATGTATATATCTCAGACATCATTTAAAATATACGGACACTATACAATGGCAATCCAACCAGGAATAATAACATGCAGGAGCGGACTGACCATAAGGGCACTTTGGCACTGCCTGAGGGCCCCTGGCCAGTAGGGGGCCCAATGAAAGGCTCCTACTACCTCTGTCCCAAGGAATCTGTGCTTATCTTGGAGCCAAAGCACTGAGCTCCGGTAACTGGCCTGAAAGGGACACGCTAGCGTGGACACTCAGGACAACTTCCCCATATCTCTTGCAGGGTGCCTGGGCTCCCCCACGCAGAGATCATCCCTCTGCTGCAGCAGACACTGGCATCTATCCCCACTGAGCCTACATACCACACAGAGCTCACCGAGGATCCTCCCCATTTGCTCCGATGTATACTGAAAGGAAGAGGAGGAGCCAGGGAGGAGGGACATTACCTACAAGAGCCGTGTTGGTTATCCGAGGTCTGTGTATAGTTTATGGATAGGAGAGGGAGACACAGTAACCAGAACGGGGGTAGCAGGTAACATGGTTGCACACATGGAAGATGGGGGGGGGGTTAAGAGGATATGTGCTTGGGGGTTACTTTTAAAGGGGGGAGGACTTGTGCTGGAATATGGCATTTAAACCTGCCCCCACCAGCACAAGTCCCCTCCCCTCCAAAAGCACCCCCCAGCACATATCCTCTTACCCCCCCCCCCTCCTCCTCCAATTCAGAAAGATGCTGCTTGCAAATCATCCCAGGACCCCCTCTCTGCTGTCATCCCAGGACCCACTCTCTGCTGTCATCCCTGAACCCCTCTCCGCTCTCATCCCAGGACTCTCTCTCCACTGTCATCACAGGACCCCCTCTCTGCTGTTATCCCAAGATGCCCTCTCTGCTGTTATCCCAGGACCCCCTCTCTGCTCTCATCACAGGGCTCTCTCTCTGCTGTTATCCCAGGATGCCCTCTCTGCTCTCATCACAGGGCCCCCTCTCTGTTGTTATCCCAGGATGCCCTCTCTGCTCTCATCCCAGGACCCCCTCTCTGCTTTCATCCCAGGACGCCCTATCTGCTCTCATCCCATGGACCCCCTCTCTGCTTTCATTCCAGGACCCTCTCTCTGCTCTCATCCCCGGACCCCCTCTTTGCTGTCATCCAAGGACCCCCTCTCTGCTTTCATCCCAGAACCCCCTCTCTGCTATCATCACAGGACCTCCTCTCTGCTCTCATGCCAAGACCCCCTCTCTGCTGTCATCCCAGGATCCCCCCTCTGAACTCATCCCAGGACCCCCCCCCCCTCTTTGCTCTCATCCCAGGACTCCCTCTCTGCTGTCATCCCAGGCAGGACCCCCTCTCTTCTCTCATCTCAGGACCCCCTCTCTGTTGTTATAACAGGACCTCCTCTCTGCTCTCATGCCAAGACCCCCTCTCTGCTGTCATTCCAGGACCCCCTCTCTGCTCTCATCCCAGGACCCCCTCTCTGCTCTCATCCCAGGACTGCATCTCTGCTGTCATCCCAGGACCCCCTCTCTGCTGTCATCCCAGGACCCCCTCTCTGCTATCATCCCAAGACCCCCTCTCTGCTATCATCCCAGGACTCTCTGCTGTCAGTCCAGGACCCCCTTTCTGCTTTCAGCCCAGGACCCCCTCTCTGCTTTTATCACAGGACCTCCTCTCTGCTCTCATGCCAAGACCCCCTCTCTGCTCTCATCCCAGGACCCCCTCTCTGCTCTCATCCCAGGACCCCCTATCTGCTCTCATCCCAGGACCATCTGTCTCCTTTCATCCCAGGACCCTCTCTCTGCTCTCATCCCCGGACCCCCTCTTTGCTTTCATCCCAGGACCCCCTCTCTGCTATCATCACAGGACCTCCTCTCTGCTCTCATGCCAAGACCCCCCTCTCTGCTGTCATCCCAGGACCCCCCCTCTGAACTCATCCCAGGACCCCCTCTCTGCTCTCATCACAGGGCCCCCTCTCTGCTGTTATCCCAGGATGCCCTCTCTGCTCTCATCCCAGGACCCCCTCTCTGTTATTATAACAGGACCTCCTCTCTGCTCTCATGCCAAGACCCCCTCTCTGCTGTCATTCCAGGATCCCCTCTCTGCTCTCATCCCAGGACCCCTTCTCTGCTCTCATCCCAGGACCGCATCTCTGCTGTCATCCCAGGACCCCCTCTCTGCTATCATCCCAGTAGTCCCTAAACACCAACTGTGATAGGGGGCTCAGGACAGTAAGGGCTTGTTTACATTCTCGGTTTAGGGGCAGTAAAACCTAAAAGTTGAGCCCTGTTTTTACTCAACCGAGCTACACCCCCTTTAACTGCAGTGGCCAGGGTTGTACACATGTTGCAGCTGCAACAGGAATTATACACCCTGTCATGCTTGGCAGGTGTAGCTCTTGACAAGCATAACCCATTCAGTGAATGGGGCTGCTCTTCAAAAGCCGTGCAATCTTGTTGTGCAGTACAGCGAAAACAAGAGTTAAAGCAGTCAATAAGGAGGCGTTGTATTGCCTCCTCATCACCTGCTCTAACCCCTTGGATCCCACACTAGCATTCTGCAACTGTGTGCATTGCACATGTTTGCAGGGTGGGCTCCATTCACTTGAATAAGTCACAATCACCCACCAAAACAGGGGGTTTAAATTCCTGTCGTGTCATGTCGTGTCATGTCGTGTCATGTGTCACTGCAGCTAAAGGGGATAGAGACGAACGTGTGTAATGTAAGTAGTGCAATAAGTAGGTGGTGTTTTGTATGGCTTGAGTGGCTTGAGTGAGGACAGGGAAACAGGGGGTCTCCATGATCTCCTATTGCCCGGGGGGCCCCCATGGGTTGTCAGTCCACCCCTGTTAACATGTTTATTGTTGTACAACCTCCATAGTCCATATTCATAATATGCTAAGATGGAACTATGGAGTTTTTATTCATGCATTTATGATAATATTCTAATAAGAACCGCACCATCTCCGCAAATATATAAGAGTGTATGATTATATAACTATAACATTCAATTAAAGTGTCACCATAGGGAGGCGAATATGGACACCACAAGTAGAAACAGTGCCTCTTCCTAACTCTTAATTCAATATAGTTTTATATAACCAGATGGACTTTAGTGGCACAACATAGTTTACAAACAACCATAGTTTATGTAAAAAGTATACATTTTTAATAATTACAATTTAAACATTTTCAAGAGACAATATGCAACATACACACAAAAAAAATGTTTTTGGGACAATACATCAAAAAAGTAAAAACAACCCCCGGATATACCTTAGTAAATCAATGCAAGCAGAGGTCACTCTCAGGCCTATAGAGTGCCCCAACTCCTATCCAGGAGCGTGCAAAGATGATGAAATGCCAACATCGACTAGGTGACCTCAACTAGAACTGAGTGTCAAAATTGAGGTCACCTAGTCGATGTTGGCATTTTTAATCATCTGTGCACGCTCCTAGATATGAGTTGGGGCACTCTCTAGGCCTGTGAGTGACCTCTGCTTGCATCAATTTTCTAAGGTGTAGCCGAGGGTTGTTTTTACTTTTTTGATGTATTGTCCCAAAAACATTTTTTTTGTGTGTATGTTGTATATTGTCTCTTGGAAATTTTTAAATTGTCATTATTAAACATTTATACTTTTTACATAAACTATGGTTGTTTAAAACTATATTTATTTTATTTTTTTATTTCAGGTACTTATATAGTGCTGTCAATTTACGCAGCGCTTTACATATACATTGTACATTCACATCAGTCCCTGCCCTCAAGGAGCTTACAATCTAAGGTCCCTAACTCACATACATACACAGTAGGGACAATTTTTTTTTTATACAGGATCCAATTAACCTACCAGCATGTCTTTGGAGTGTGGGAGGAAACTAGTGTACCCGGAGGAAACCCACGCAGGCACAGGGAGAACATGCAAACTCCAGGCAGGTAGTGTCGCGGTTGGGATTCAAACCAGCGACCCTCTTGCTGCTAGGTGAAAGTGCTAACCACTACACCACTGTGCCGCTATAACTTCATTTATCATACATGATAAAGTCATGATTTTATTGTCGGTATGTATAATAATCTCGGTATGTATTATGTATTTAACTTGATTTAAAAAATCCTATTTGTAGAAATAGTTTAAAAATACAAATTATTGTGTTTAGATATACAGTATCTCACAAAAGTGAGTACACCACTCAAATTTTTGTAAATATTTTATTATATCTTTTTATGTGACAACACTGAAGAAATTACACTTTGCTACAATGTAAATTAGTGAGTGTACAGCCTGTATAACAGTGTACATTTGCCCTCTCAAAATAAAAAGTAATAATAATAAAAATATAAAAAGTCCAAATTGGGCCCAATGTGTCAATATTTTGTGTGGCCACCATTATTTTCCAGCACTGCCTTAACCCTCTTGGGCATGAAGTTCACCAGAGCTTCACAGGTTGCCACTTGAGTCCTCTTCCACTCCTCCATGATGACATCACGTAGCTGTTGGATATTGAGACCTTGCACTCCGCTACCTTTTGTATGAGGATGCCCCACAGATGCTCAATAGGGTTTAGGTCTTGAGACATACTTGGCCAGTCCATCACCTTTACCCTCAGCTTCTTTAGCAAGGCAGTGATCGTCTTGAAGGTGTGTTTGGGGTCCTTATCATGTTGGAATACTGCCCTGCGGCCCAGCCTCTGAAGGGAGGGGATCATGCTCTGCTTCAGTATGTCACAGTACATGTTGGCATTCATGGTTCCCTCAATCAACTGTAGCTCCCCAATGCCGGCAGCAGTCATGCAGCCCCAGACCATGACACTCCCACCACTATGTTTGACTGTAGGCAAGACACACTTGTCTTTGTACTCCTCACCTGTTTGCTGCCACACACACTTGACACCATCTGAACCAAATAAGTTTATCTTGGACTCATCAGAACACAGGACATGGTTCCAGTAATCCATGTCCCCAGTCTGTTTGTCTTCAGCAAACTGTTTGCAGGCTTTATTGTGCATCATCTTTAGAAGAGACTTCCTTCTGGGATGACAGCCATGCAGACCAATTTGATGCGGTGTGCGGCGTATGGTCTGAGCACTGACAGGCTGATCCCCACCCCTTCAACCTCTGCAGCAATGCTAGCAGCACTCATACGTCTATTTCCCAAAGACATCCTCTGGATATGACGCCGAGCACGTGCACTCAACTACTTTGGTCAACCATGGCGAGGCCTGTTCTGAGTGGAACCTGTGCTGTTAAACCACTGTATGATCTTGGCCACCGTGCTGCAGCTCAGTTTCAGGGTCTTGGCAATCTTCTTATAGCGTAGGCCATCTTTATGTAGAGCAACAATTATCTTTTTCAGATCCTCAGATAATTCTTAGCCATGAGGTGCCATGTTGAGCTTCCAGTGACCAGTATGAGAGAGTGAGAGTGATAACACCAAATTTAACACACCTGCTCCCCATTCAAACCTGACACCATGTAACACTAATGAGTCACAGGACACCGGGGAGGGGAAAAGGCTAATTGGGCCCAATTTGCACATTTTCAACTTAGGGGTGCATTTTTTGCCAGTGATTTAGACATTAATGGCTGTGTGTTGAGTTATTTTGAGGGGACAGCAATATTACACTGTTATACACAGTGTACACTCATTACTTTACATTGTAGCAAAGTGCCATTTCTCAGTGTTGTCACATGAAAAGATATAATAAAAGTATTTACAAAAATGTGAGGGGTGTACTCACTTTTGTGAGATACTGTATACAGTATACTATAACCATATATATCCATATAGTTCTCTTCCTTTACCTAGATTTATAGATAATCACAATATATATAGGTAAAACATTACTTCATAATCAATATAATGATGCTGTAACAGGAATGTATGCCCATATGTTAGCGTTACCAGATATCCCAAACAGCATATATATATATATATATATATATATATATATATATATATATATATATATATATAAAATATCACATGGCCACACTTGTATCATGAGAAAGTGCATAGTCCTACAACAAAACATTTAAAACAATTATTTCTTGCCCTAGGATGACACTCGGTGGCTAAGAGAGGCAATGACTGAACAAATAACGGAAATAATATTTGGCCACATGAACCAATGAAAAGAAGTTCCGCCTTATGATATAGGCTTATTAGAATTTTTATGAGCTTGTCCAGAACGGTATATAGGAGCAGGATAAGAAGCCATTAGGACTTCATTTGGAACACTTCAAACACCTCATCACCCATCAAGGTCCCTTTTCTTCCATCCAGAGAGACATTCATCATCACACCTCGTTATCTAAAATCTAGCAATCTAGCAAACTCCATTTAGGAAAGACAGTCATTTTAGGAGACTAGTAACGACCATGGTAAGCCAGCACTTATTTTGAAAGAGCAGATATAATACATTGATCTTTTCATGATTCATTGATTATTTTAATACACCTATTATTGATTTCTTGTGATATTTAGATTGTTCTTTCCCCGATATAATAACAATTTTAGATTTTTCTTTAGTTTTTTTTTTGTTTTTCCATTTTTAATTCTTCTCCTTTTGCGCTATAATAGCATACCATTTTACGTAGTTTAACCCTTACTCTTCCTGAGTAACTCTTGGGCTGCGTAAAATGCAGACTATTGTCTGATAGTTAATATTATATACATATTTATTTTGGCCACGGGGAGAAATTGATCCTTTTGTTCACTTCATAGCATAGCAAAACCCATTGGCAAGTGTTGCATAGAACTTTGTGATTTTATGTAAGATTGTTGTCTATGTCCATCCACGAATATAACTATTTATTGTGATAACATGTCTAGTGAATAAATATTAGTTTAATTCAATATTTAGTCTGTATTTATTTCCTTGAAACTATGTTTTTTTAAAGTATCTCAATTGGTGAAGATTACCTAATATAATTAATCATTCAGGCACTTCCTGACGCAAACGCATAACATGGACAAGATGAGCCCTTTGGGAGGTGCACCTGACATCATCAGGTGACTGAATTAGTAAAGGTTGGAGTGGCACAACATGTTCAATTGGAGTTCAAATACTTATTTGAATCACACAAAAATGACAAAACAAAATTATAGGAAATAAACAAAATAGGTTGTTAAAACATGTCGAAGGTAAATTAAGTAGTGTCACCTCCCGGTGGCCCTTTAGGTGGGCTTTAATGCCCAGGAGGCAGCACGGCTTCTATATCATGTGACTACTGTGATTGGCTTCCATAGAAGTTGGGTAGGATGGGCTCCTCATCAGAAGCCGGGACTGAAAACTGTCAGTGACAGCTGAGTGTACTGAGAGTGCTCAGTAAGTGCGGTCTCAACACACAACCTCTGGCTGCTGTGGATGCATACATGTGGTGGCTAAATGTTAAAGCCCACTTATCATTACCATTTGAGTTGTACTTTGATTCTTGCCCTTATGTTTTATCTCTTATGTTTTTGTATCCTGGCTCATTGGGCTTCTGAACCAATCTGAACGGCCCTCATATACCTTTTTTTACATTTTGTGTTCACTTTTGTTCATTGACGGACACGGCTCTCCAGTTTTCTGAACCATAGGGTTATTATTGACCCTTACAGGAGTAGGACACTAGGCAGAAAAAAGACTTGGCTATGCCTATGGGCAGTCCTAGGTGGTGTACTCCCCCTGTCTGCTATAGGCCTCCAGTTGTTTTCTGCCTAGTCAGGAGTCTAGTTCCCTGTCGGTACCTCTGGTCTTGGCAATTTTTCTTTTTAAATGGATTTTTTCTACTGTTTTTTACCTGCAAGATCTACAGTCAACTGCCAGGCTGGGCGACCGGCTGGATGATCTAGATCCAGTGATGCCCCCAGTCTGGCCAGTGAGTGCACGCAGACCACACCTCCACGCTAGGTCAGTCGCGACATAGCTTCATTAGACAGGGCCTGGCCACAAGCTAAATATCTTGTGAGGTCGCATATGACCGA
Source organism: Pelophylax lessonae (assembly GCF_965119305.1). Classification (NCBI taxonomy): domain Eukaryota; kingdom Metazoa; phylum Chordata; class Amphibia; order Anura; family Ranidae; genus Pelophylax; species Pelophylax lessonae. Next base: position 520,737,589 of record NC_138771.1, read on the forward strand.
TCTCAGCCCGAGTCACAGCGTTCCTCATGGCTGACAGCCCCTCATTTCGATGGCGAGGGGGTTCTGTCTGTTGATAGTCCCTGGGGGTCATCTGGTACCTCCCCCTTCTGGGGTAACGTGGTGGGTTTGGATAGTGACTGGGAGGGAACGCTGCCAGCAGCTGGACTATTTGGCTGGGGGGGCACTGACTGCTACGGGGGCCTTGTGCCCGATCCCCCCCAGTCAGGGCTCCAGGGATCCCTCATGGAGGAGTGTGTGTTTCAATGGCCGGCGTCCATGTTTGTGTTGTCCCCCGGCCATTTTTTGTTGGTCTGTGCTAATAGACCATGACAGAGGAGCCTCTGGGCTGCGATTTTGACTGTGGGAGTTCCTCCCTTTCCCCTGGTGCTGACTCCTGGGTTTTATCTTTTCCTTGGATACCACACTTGGTGCAGTGCATTCCTGGTGCAAACGGTGCTACTCTGGTGAGGTGGTGAGTCTGGTTGGGTCCTTCTCTCTGCAGCGCAGTGGGGGTGTCCCTTAGCGGTGCTAGTTCCCTTTTTTACTGATAGAGTCTCTGGAGCACGTTTCCCCACCTCACTTCCTCTCAGATGCTGCGGGTCCCTCTGGGTCCCAGCTCTCCATTGATGCACTGACGGCGGTCTTGCCATTCTTTGTTTCTACGGTGGAGGTGGACTTTGGGCTAGCAAAAAGCATCCCCCGCCTTTCCTTGCCTTCACAGACAGGCTTATGGAGTGCTTGCTTTTTTGAAGGTGACGTGGCATTTACAGAATACCTTGCTGGATATGCAGGATGCCTTGACTGGCATTTAAAATGGTTATCTTAAACAAAATGTCTTTGAGTTAATTAATCTCATTTCACTTTGATTTCTTTACATGTGTCACTGAGCTTGCAAAAGCTAAGAATATATCAGATGACTGAAACAGTGGAAATTCCCTATCTCTCAGAATATCAACTCTGTCTGGACAGCTTGACCGCAGAGCCAATAATAATAACTTCTAATAAAAGTCCCTTTGGAAACTTCTTCATGAGCATCACCGAAAATTCCCTGATGACATACAATCACAATATAGATTAACCCAATACTTACTATAATTAGTTGTTAACTTTGATTGGACAAAAGATGTTAATAACAACCCATTTCTTGTACGTCAGATTGTAATGACAAACCCATTTTTGAGTATATTTAAACTCCAGCACGCTGTAATTAATCAGTTCACTATGATTCAGCCATCTTGAGTCTTGTCTGATCTCATTATATATATAGCTATATATTGTCTGATTTGGTATCACTGACTAACAGGTAACAGGTATTTTGTACCTGAGGAAAAATTCCACAACACCAGATAAATGGGGCAGACCAGGGAGTTTGCATCCGAAGATTAAATGCTCTGGGAGCATAGTTTTTGGGCTACACAGCCAATTAAAGTGTTCTGTAGCTGAACAGCTAATAATCCTTTGATACTAAGATATGGCAGATTTTTTTGTAAAATGTATGAAACAGATTTGGCAAGAACAAACTTAAAATCAGTTGCAGAATATGGAAGCAGGAGAGTATGAAGTTGAATGAGTATTGATGTATTGTAAATGAGTTGGGGTGTGTTGAATTGTTTCATGAGAAAACACAGCAATCTTGTATTCATAAGTAGAATGTAAGGATGATCATTGCCCTTTAACCGCTTGCCGACCGCCGCAAGTAAATTTACTGCGGCGGTCAGCCCCTGCCAGGCAGAGTGACGTTAATTAACGTCACTAGCCTGGGAGGGTCTGGGGAGCGAGCGCGCGCCCGCGGAGGCGCGCTCCCGCTCCCGCACGGTCACGGACCCCCCCGCGCGTGTGACTGGCAGACCCGATGTCCGCCAGTCACTTGGCGATTGTCGGGGGAGAGGGAGAAAGTCAGGCGGCTTGTGTAAACAAGCCACCTGTCATTCTCCTCGGTGTAAAAACACTGATCAGACGGATCTACTATGTAGATCCATTGATCAGTGTCCTTACACCTCAAGCCACAGCCAATCACAGTAGAAAGCACGCCCCTAGGGACACACACAGCCCCTCCCTCCCAAATAAAGTTAACCCCTTCACTACCAGTGTATTTTTACAGTAACAGTGCATATATATAGCACTGATTACTGTATAAATGTCACTGGTACCCCCAAAAGTGTCAAAAATGTCAGTCAAGGGTCCGATCTGTCCGCCGCAATGTCGCAGTACCGCAAAAAAATCGCAGATCGCCGCCATTACGCGTTAAAAAAAAACAACAAAAATGACAAAAATCTTTCCCTTTGTTAGTAAACGCGATAACTTTTGCGCAAACCAATAAAAATACGCTTTTTGCAATTTTTTTTACCAAACATAGGTAGGATAAAACAAATTGGCCGAAAATGTTAAAAAATTTTGATTTTTACATTTTTTTTTGGGGAATTTCATATAAAAAAATGTGAAAAATATTGTTATTTTTGCAAAATTTACGCTCTTTTTTTGTTTATAGCGCAAAAAGTAAAAAGCGCACAGGTGATCAAATACCACCAAAAGAAAGCTCTGTTTGTGGGAAAAAAAGGACGTCAAATTCGTTTAGGTACAGCGTTGCACGACCGCGCAATTGTCCGTTAAAAATCACGCAGTGCCGAATCGCAAAATACCCCCTGGTCGTTTAGCAGGAAAATCCTCCGGGGCTTAAGTGGTTAATTCATAAGCCTGTTGTGGTTTCTTTTGAGACAGAATGTATGAAGCAGGCTCTGTGTCTTTGATATAAAAAGAGGAAGTAGTCCTCGGAGTTTGTAGCACAGAGAAAAGATTGTTTTTTTTTATCTGATAAATGAACGGCATATGATATTTGTGGGGTTATTTTCTATTAAATAAAAACTAAGATGAGAAATAATATGTTACCCTTGAAACAGGGAATCTTTGGTGCAAAATTTTGAAAATTGGCTGCTTGCCAAAGGGGTTCAAACATAATTATCTTTATTCCTATAATAGTTATAGAATTAATTTTTGGACATTAAGGGTTACCGCAATTAACATGACCATTGAACCCTATTGGCACTGAGCCAAAAGTTTTAAAATAGAATAACTTTTTATATAATTATGGTATTTAAGTGGTATTTTAGGGGCATCCTCTGTAACCAAAGGGGAACCTCTGATCAGATTTTTGAAATTTGGGACAAAGTTTTTAGAGGATATTTGTTTGAAAGATAAAAGTACATTACTTCCTGTCATTATGGGTGTATAAAAAGTGACACAAATAGTGTAAAGACAGGACATTAGAGCAAAGAATTGCAACCCCCCCCCCCCCAGAAGATAGACAGTAAATAAGGTATTCAGCTAACCTGTGTCCACATGTCCCATCATAAGCAATCCAAAAAGGTTTACTGAATAACAGTAGCAGGGGTGGGGCTGGGAGCTGGCTTCCAAAGAAAAAAGGGAAGTAATTTTTTCAAAAAAGTTGTTAGTGATGCTGTGTTGAGTTAAAATTTCAGTGTTCAGTTTCAGATGAAGTGCCCATTAATCCAGTATGTAGCATATGTCTCTTGAAATCAGGAAGAGATAGTCTGTCTGGGTGAACTGAAGGAGGGGTTACAGGTTGCTCCCGCCCTTTCTCTCCCAAAAGGTGATAAAACCTTTTACTTAGTTGAATGGACACGCATCTGGGGTTCTCACACAAGAACACGGGGGCAAACAGAAGACACTAGCCTATATCTCTTGCCAGCTTGACCCAGTGATAAAACGATCCTCAGCTGTGTGCGGGCCGCAGCCTGCAAGGAACTGCTGGATAAAACAGGTGCAATGTGTTGAAGCCAGTTTACTTCCAGTACAGGAGCAGGCACTAGAGGGGGAGGGAAAAAATGTTTGTTAAATACCCCACATGACTGTTTTGAGCTGAGGATGGCAGAATCCGAATCTTTGAGCCCTGCCAAAAAGGCTCCTCTCTAAAGCTCTGATGAGACCCTTTATGTAGATGGATCATGTTTATACACAGAAGGGGGTAAGCCTGTAAGCCTCCGTTCACACTGGGGCGACCTGTCAGGCGACCTGGTCGCCTGACAGGTCGCCGTAGGTCGCCTTCCATGGAGAAGCTGCGGACCCGTTCTAATAGGAGCGACACAAGTCGCTCCGACTTAGAAAAAGGGTCCGGAGCTTCTTTGGGGCGACCCGGAGCGACCTGCATAGACTTCAATGTTATGAAGTCCGTGCCGGCCGCTCCGAGGTCGCGGTGCAAGCAGCGTGCCGCGACCTATGAGGTCGCCCCAGTGTGAACGGGGCCTTACTGGGTATGCAGTAGTAACAGCAATAAATAAATAAATAAACAAAAGGAATGCAGAGGCATTAAATCTAAAGTTCTAAGCACAAGCAGCTGATGGTTTTGGCAAAGGCCTGTGAATTTTAAAGAGTTAACATTTACATTGACATGACTTTGGTCCTATTTATGAAAGCTTGTAACTTTTTGACCTCAGCTGGTAAGCCAATAAAGCATGCAGATATAATAGAGACTGTTCTTAGTCTTCCAGTGTTCCACCAAGGTGGCCAGCTATTAAAAAACTAAGACACTCGCAGGAAAGCAACCAACTCCTGTAAGTATGGCAATCTTGATATCATTGCAGAAAAAGCCCCCTCACAGGAGCGTGAGAAGTGGCGGAAGAAAAGTGCAACACAGGTTGTAACTGGTTGCTGGAAGATGGAGGAGCATTTCTGGCTGATCTCAGGCCCTATACCCGAGGGTGGCAGCCGCAGCTCACGGACCGTGTCATAATTCAAAGACTCTAATGACCACCTTGGTAATGCAATACTGGTTAGCACCAGGTTTTCCTGGAGTAGCTGCAAAATATACTGCTTCTTGTCTTACCTGTGCTAGGTACAATGTTGGTATAGCTGTAAGCACCCCACAAAAGCGCCGCCTAAGCCAGACTGTCCTTTCCAAGGAATTCAAATAGATTACATTGATTTCCCACAGTCTGGTCCCTATGCACATGCTTTGGTTTGTATAGACATTTTTCAGGATGGCCTGAGGCCTGGCCAGTCTCTAGGGCAGGGGTGGGGAACCTACGTCCTGGGGGCCGTATGCGGCCCTCAAAGTCATTTGGTCCGGCCCCCCGTGCAGCGGAGTCTGTGTCTCTCAGCTGATCTGTCAGAACGGAACCAATGCTTCCTGTATAGTTCCAGCTCCGTTCTGACAGTCTGAGTGAGTCACAGGCGGAGTGATATCAAATGCACTCCGCCTGTGACCAATACAGGAAACATTGCCTCTTCCTCCCTTCCAGTCCGGCGCTGCTGCTAGCCAGCATTTACCGCCAGCAGAACACACAGCAGTACCAGCCAGAGCCAGCAGTACCAGCCAGAGCCAGCAGTACCAGTCAGAGCCAGTAGTACCCACAGCAGTACCAGCCAGAGTCAGCAGTACCTACAACAGTACCTGCCAGCAGTACCTACAGAACAGTACCAGCCAGCAGTACCCACAGCAATACCAGCCAGCAGTACCCAAGGCAGTACCTACAGCACAGTACCAGCCTGAATCAGCAATACCCACAGCAGTACCAGCCTGAGCCAGCCAGCAGTACCCACAGTACAAGCCAGCAGTACCCGCCAGCTGTACCTACCAGCAGTACCAGCCAGCTATACCCACCAGCATTACCCACCAGCAGTTATTTTCAAAGCTTTCCACCAAGTCGACTGCATTCCAGACTGACCGACGCAAACCTGGAAAACCAGTTGCGAGTAGCAACATCATCAATACCAGCTAACATCAAACACCTCACCAAAGAGTAGTTGCAGCCATCACATTAGGGGTGAGTTAATTACATTTTTGACCAAATATAACAGGCACATTTTTAAGTTGATAATTTTGTACGGCCCCCGAATGATTTTATAAATACCCAAATGGCCCTTGGCAGAAAAAAGGTTCCCCACCCCTGCTCTAGGGGTACAGTACAAACCACAGGAAAAAGGCTTTTGCCCGAGGTAATGTGCAGGTATGGAATCCCAGAAACTATGGAAAGTGACAGGGGTACTCACTTTACACGAAGGGTTCTACAAGAGGTCCTATCCGCACTAAATATTGAGAAAGCCTTTCACACTCCATATCACTCACAGAGTAGCGGAAAGGTACAAAAGTTTGTATGGTAAAAAAAAAAAAAAACACAAGTTGAGTAAAATAAGAGCAGAAACAGGTAGATTGTTTTACGTTTTTTACTTTGTCAGGAACACTCCCAAGAGAGGTGTGGGTACCTGAAGCAGGTCTCTATTTACCACAGCAAGTGCAAGCCACACACTCATATCTCACTAGATGTGTTGCAGCGCTTAAAAAGCATTTGACAAAAATGCATAATAGTGTGTTTTCATCCCAAAATGAGGATCCAAATGAGGATACTAAGTCATAAAGTAAGGCTACTAAGAGTGCAATTGGTTACACCAACATCCCTCAAGGTAGAAGGGATACATGGATTCACGCCAGTCATTGCAAAAAGGTGGTACAATGATTTTCTATTAATTTTTGATATGTATGGGAATGTTGGATATAATGAAGGGGCAGGACGATAAAAGTGACAGACAACCTAAGGCCCATTAGAGGATCTAAATCAGACAGAGTTTTCAAAATCCTATAGAAACATTACCAGTGCACGAAAGGACATGTAAATTCGCCCAAAAGTTGCAGGTTTCAAGAATCCTACAGTGTGTATAGCGTTCTATGGAAATAAAACTGATGTAGGGGGGGGGGGGTGGACTGTTCACAAGCACTGATAAACATATCCTGCCCACAACTGACTGTGAACAGCTCATAAAATGAAACTTGCATGCATTACAGAAATGAAACTGTTAAACATAAAATATAAGCCAAATTAAATGACAATATGGACATTTCTCACCTAGGAGAAGCCCTCAGGTTTCTGTTGTTCAGACAGAAACTGGGGTATTATGCAGAAAAGTTATTAATACCCATTTTCACCCCAGGGTGGTCACATTTGGGGTTGGGAATCTATTATGTCTGTGGTAAATCTCCTAAAATAATGAAAGTGGTGTATTTATATTGATGTTTATGATAATTATGATCTCTAGTTCTCTGTTGAATTAAAATAATTATGTGTTTGGTTGATAAGGTTACCAAGGCCAAGGAGACAACCTATTTCAACTCTATACGGAAATAAGAAGTGATTGATGATGCTGAGTATGCTGTAATGAGACATCTGTCACCTTAACCCCCCATGTATGAAGTAATCTCCGCCTCAGAATTTTACCAAGACTCGCACACCCCCCACTGAGGTTTGCCCTCTGGGCCAGTGTCCCAAGCGTAAGGGGCTGCTCCCTTGGAGGGATCTAATAAGCGGATAGGTAGTTAGCGTGATCAATAAATTCTCAAGAGGGGGAAGATGACGTGGCATATACAGGATACCTTGCTGGATATGCAGGATGCCTTGACTGGCATTTAAAATGGTTATCTTAAACAAAATGTCTGAGTTAATTAATCTAATTTCACTTTGATTTCTTTACATGAGTCACTGAGCTTGCAAAAGCTAAGAATATATCAGATGACTGAAACAGTGGAAATTCCCTATCTCTCAGAATATCAACTCTGTCTGGACAGCTTGACCGCAGAGCCAATAATAATAACTTCTAATAAAAGTCCCTTTGGAAACTTCTTCATGAGCATCACCGAAAATTCCCTGATGACATACAATCACAATATAGATTAACCCAATGCTTACTATAATTAGTTGTTAACTTTGATTGGACAAAAGATGTTAATAACAACCCATTTCTTGTACGTCAGATTGTAATGACAAACCCATTTTTGAGTATATTTAAACTCCAGCGCGCTGTAATAAATCAGGTCACTATGATTCAGCCATCTTGAGTCTTGTCTGATCTCATTATATATATAGCTATATATTGTCTGATTTGGTATCACTGACTAACAGGTAACAGGTATTTTGTACCTGAGGAAAAATTCCACAACAAAGGCTACCTCTATCCTGGTGGTCAGGGAGGAATACTACATATGACTCCTGAATATAATTGATACACCCGGGATGTTTTTTGAGGATTGCCTGCCTCATATCAACAGTGGTTGCTGCTAAGGTCCCACCACTATTGGCACAGAATATGAAAGGGAATCCCACAATATAAATGCACTGAGCTGTATGTGAATTATGACACTTTGAAGATGAGCAAAATGCCTTATCAAGCTATATATATATATATATATGTAGCTTTCTCAGCTTGAGTTTCCCATTCGTTCTGGATGGTCTGCCCTGCTATGCATGTGTTCGTCTTGGTTTCTGTCACATTGGGAAATATCGGTCTGTCCTGGTCTCTCTGGCCCTGAGGAAGCTTTGCTGCGAAATGCGCCGGCTTGCTGGGGACCCTTAGACCGTGCTACATAGAGACCATATCATCTATCGATACAGAGTATCTGCATTCCCTTATGGGAATATTTCTCTACACATGCGTTATTTTATTTGTGTATATATATCTATATGATACATATCTTATATGTGTGTTTTGTTATAAATAAAGATGCATACATTTTTTACTATAGTGGTGTGCGATCTGTGATCTTCCTCTTCCCATCGGCCTTGATAATGCCCCATCTTTTTTCTTTACTTTTTGATATCTACATAAATTAGGGGTATGGGCCACATACCACGGCAATTTGTTTTATCCTGAATCTGACTAGGCCCCTGTGGACGTGGGCCATCCTGCGGGGTCTGTAGCCACACTCCCTGATTTATCAGATAGTCAGTATGATTCCTCCACACCTGTGGCTGTGCACAGGAAGGCCATAGTTGACACACTGATTGCATCTGTGTGGGAAACATTAAGAATGGAGGATGCAGCTGAGGCTGTGGCAGAGGTGTCAGTTCCCTTTGGAACTCACAAGCCGTCACACACAAGAGTGTTTTCTTATCCCTCCTACTTTGAAAGATTTGCTGCCAAAGAATGGGAGCATCTTAAACGCCCCTTTGTGGTTCCTAAGCGCTTTGCGGTAAGGTACCCCTTTGAGGAGTCCCTCCTCAAAAAGTGGACTGTTCCACCAGTGGTTCAACCCCCCGGTTTCCAGGTTGAACAAGGCAACCATGATGCTGATAGAGGAATCTCTGGCTTTTAAAGACAGGAAGGCAGGGTCTGTGGCCTGCAAAATGTTCACTGTTGCAGGTTTGGCACTTAGGCCAGTACTGACCATTGCCTTAGAGTTGCAAACTCTGACCAAGTGGGCTAAACTTTTGTGATGTGACCTAGAGAGGGAGCAGCTTCCCCCTGCCTTTGCTGAATTGGCAGACCAGTTGGTTGTAAGATTCTGGTACCTCCGGTACCCTTAATCACCACTTTCTCTGTAATGCGTCCCACCTTTCTCTTCAGGTGGTACGCATATACCTTTAAGAACGATGATGTCACTGCTGAGCGCCGCAGAGCGGCTATTTCAACCGCCGGCGGTCTCACTCACATTGTTCGTTCAACCTGCCTTGTTATCCACATGCTTTCAAGCCTGTCTCTCGATCGGAACCTCCAGCTATTCCCTTTACCTGGAGCAGACCGGAACCTCGCTACTGATCCCTGTATCTCGCTACCGGATCATTCCTTATCTACTGGACCTCTCTAAACTACTAACATTACAAGTGATAAGTACCCCGCAGGGGAACCCTCCATAACCTTATTGCACTATCTACCTATGCATATTAAGGACTGTTACTACCTATCCATACTATCCTATTATCTGCACTGTTACATAGATTGCTAGCTCTTGAGCCTACTACCATCTATCATCTGCACTGCTGCATAGATTGCTAGCTCTCCTGTCTACTACTATCTATCCTTGCACTGGGTTAGTCTATCCTGTATTTGTCATCTGCTGTCCTCACCACCTGTTAGCATACTCGATACTAACCTATCTGCATTCCTAAATACCATCTTGAACTCTCCTATACAAACCTATCAAGTGATTACCATCCTTGTCACTGTTCACACCTGTCCCTTCAGCACATCATCTTCATACTATCATATACATCCTATCACTCCAGGAACATCTCATTGAGTGTGTATATATCTGTATGTTGAAGCTGACAGGCCCACGGTAATGAGTCCTGGAGAGTTGGATCTGGTATTCAACACATCTCTACATGACTACTGAGTGGAGATTTTGCAGCTGCAAATCCAGCCTATACTAAAAATGCAGGAGCGTTACATTGGTCCAGGGGCTGCAGTTTGTTTGTGATGCCTCTTTGGACACAGCTCCCCTGATTTCTATGCTCTCTGTTTCGACAGTGGTGCTTAGGCGTGTATTGTGGCTTAAGTGTTGGTCTGCGGGCCAGACTTCTTAAAAAGCTCTGACTGATTGAGCTTCTCAGAGTCTCACAGGAGGGAAGAATAATTTTCTTACACAGACTGGGAAGGGTAAAGAACCTTGTCGCAGAAGTGGCCTGTCTTTCTCAGATCACAAGAAGTTTTTTTGTCCCTCGGTCCACTGACAAGAGCTCAAAACCTTTCAAATCCTCCTTGGGAGGTTGCAAGTGGCCCTGGTCTGGCAAGCTGAGAGGGGGATTCTCTAGACCCATGGACAAGGCTCCTTTAGCATGAAGGTGCACCCTTACCCATGCCTGGGGTAGAGGGGACACCTTCGCTTGGCCCGTAGATTTTCTTGGAGTACGAAAAGTGGGTCCACGAAGTGATACTGTCCGGTTACAAGATAGAGTTTCTTTCTTGCCCCCTGGAAAGGTTCTTCCCTTCCAATGTGAATCTGTCCCCAGACCATTTGCAAGCTCTCTTTGGGGCGATGCAAGACCTGCTGCTTCAGAGTGTGACTGTCCCAGTTCCGGTATCATTTCAGTTTTAGGGTTTTTAGTCAAACCTATTTACATTCCCAAAGTAGGAGGGCAAGATACATCTGATTCTGGACCTGAAGGCCCTGAACTGCTTTGTGCGGGTACAGAGGTTCAGAGTAGAGTCCATTCACACAGTGGTAGCATCCCTATATCAGGGGGGGTATTCTTGCCTCTATCGACATCAAGGATGCTTACCTGCACATTCCAATATGTGTCCGACACCAGCGTTTCCCCCATTTTGCCTGCTCCTCGGAGCTTCACAAAAGTGTTGACCCCAGTTGTGGTGTTGCTATGTCAGCAGTGAATTGCTGTACTGGGCTATCTGGATGGCCTCCTCTTGCGAGCGGAGTCCTGTACAGACCCTGAAGGAGTTTGGTTGGCTTCTAAATAATCAGAAGTCTGCTCTGATTCCATCCAGAAAATTGGATTATCTGGGTCATGTGACGGTGGCGGGTATCAGACCCCTGGCCTTCTAATCCACCTTGTGACCAAAGACCAAGCAATCTCACACCCTGCCGTCACTTGCGTAACAATGCCACTCTCATCTGCACCCGGCACACAGATTGTCCAGCTTGCGGGACCACAATCTAGATGCCAGCAGACTGAGAACGATTGTCACCGGGCTAATTAAACAATTAACCCTTTCTCTGCAACCACCTCTACGTTATAATGAGCCTAGAGGACGCTCGTGATTTTACAAATATCAATTATGACTTTAGAATAACCGTCTGTAACACACACTGTCACCTCAGACAAGAATGTTTCAGATAGGTTAGCCTAAACAGTAGCGTGCTTTCAGGAGACAGGTTCTTTTGGGTCAGTTTGCATTTAAGAGCTTAGAGACAAAATTAACACTTTTCAAAATAAGGTTTAATTATAAGAAAGGTTAAAATTGGTGCAAATAAAAATATTTACAGAAGAATGGGTTACAAAGAAATAGAGACACAATACAGCAATTTAGAAATATGAGAATAAAGAATGAAAATACTTGCATTAAAACGGTCCTGGTATTACCTTCGTTTCAGAAGCTGAACAGGTATGATTGGTTCCCCTTGAGCGATGTTATGGCTGGGATGGTAGGATGAGAACTGACTTCTCTATCAGTTCCTGTCCTTTTTCTCTGACCCCCCGGGGGTGTCACCAGAAGTACTTGGCCAATAGGCTCTGAGTCTATGGGTGGTTTCCCTGGAGGCTCACACATGCTAAGACACATCCCGTTTAGACAGATTATTAAAATGACTCATATCTGGAAATATGTAATGGTTACATGCCTGAAACTGATATGTTATTGTCCGGCCGTTAATGTCCTATCTTTACACACTAAACATGGGTTATCTCGGAATAACATCTGGCATCTGATCGCTAGCTTGTCTTTCCTAGGCATGAAGGTGTTCATGTTTGATCTTGATTCGATCGGTATTTTATGTGGCATCAAAATATCTATTTTCTAGAGACATATCTTGCTTGTGTATGAAATTATGAAGTTTGGGGTTAGCTGTGTCCTAGACCTAGGAGCCATATGCTGTGTTCAGATTACCAATTAACTCTAAGGACGAGGAGACGAAATGGCTGGGCGGTCAGTCTGCTTGTGTATATTAAAGGTGTGAAAAGTGTCAGCTGTGCAGGAACCTGGCATTCTGTGACCCAGGGGGTCATTAACACTGCCAAAAGGCTGGGGGGATGAGGCTGGTAAGAATGACCCATTTGGTTTGTAACAAACTAGGGTGCCAACGCACAATACCATTATGCCTCTCCTTCTTGTGGGCGCATCGGAGGGAATTGCAATTTCCCACCGAACGCAACCGACTCCCGTGGGTTCGGTTTGTCGCGACAAACCACCAGCATTGCCATGGGTGCTGCCTGTCTTCTGCTGGGTGACTGAGGCTACTCCCCTGGGGAGCAACTTCCGGCTCAAATAGAGGATGAGAGTTTCCTCTCCTTTCGCATCCCTCTGGCCTAGGGCTGCATCTGGCCCAAAGGTAATGGCATAGGGTTGTGCCGGGACTAGGCGTTTAAATTCCGGGCCCCATGTCCCAGGTGCATGGACGAGTACCTCCATCAGGGCCGGACGGTCCTTCTGACACACTGGTGTCAAGGAGGCCCGTCTAACCAGGGTACCGTTGGGTTGGTCAGTCACAGGTTCAGCTGAGCCACTATCGTCGCACCCCAGCATCCACTTGTGGCCAGCTGTACCCAGGAATGATGTACCCAAAGTGGTGGTGTGAGGAGTAGGCCAGGTCCTGGTATCCTCAGTTCCAGATCTCTGGGTGCCTACTCCTCCCTGCTGTTCCCAGTACAAAACCGCTGACAGGTCCATCTGACAGTTACTATGCATAACTGTCAAACTAGGCCGTGCCAGAACGTTTGGGACTGTGGACAAGAGCTCTGGGTGTTCCACCAAGACAGGGCCAAACACTACCAGGCCCCTAAAGCAGTCCACTGCACCATGTTCGACCTTTCCCCGTGGATTACACGTGACCCTTAGGGAGGTGTCTGATGCGTTCCCAACCCCATCTAGCATTGCCGTAGATGCAGTTAAGCCACATGGGGTGGTGAAGGCTGGCTCGTCCTGAGCCTTCCAGGTTAGAAGGTTTGGTCCACGTCCCCTGCTCAGGTTCAAGGTGGTTCGACAGCGGGCACCAGCCAGCTGCTTTGACACCTCATGGTTCCTGGGGACGGGGTAGGCCGTAATCGCAGGGCTGACGTTCAGCCTGCTAAAGGCTCCACAAAGCCTTCTCTCAGTCTCCTGTTCCCCATCGGCCTGCGCCTCCTGTGAGACAGGGGGGGTCGCAGGTATGGGGGGAGCAGACACCCATACCCAGGCGCCCATCTCGTGGACGTCAGGGTGTGTCCTCCCAGGGTCTCCAATATCCCTGACGCGGCATGCGGTAAGCACTGCCAGCAGCATAGATACCTGGAGGGGGAAGGGGGGCTTCAGCTGAAGGCCCAAACCCACGCCCTGAGTGTCAGCTACCGCTAACAGGACACTTGTCTTTCCCAGTTCAGGGGTACTAACTCTGCCCCTGGCATGTGCTGGTCTAGGATGCTGTTTGAGGATCAGGTCAAGCTACAAACCCTGGTGTTTCACCCCAGGCCCGGCCCGCCTGATCTCACAGGAATCCTTACAAAACAGATCATGTGACACCTTCAATACATGTCTGTGAGGTTGACTGGACACAATGAACAGCTGTATAACCCCTTCAGTCTCCAGGCCTCCTGCCTGTTGTCCTGTCACACCTATCTGCCCATTGTCCCAGTCAAGCTGTTTACTCATCACAGCAGGGGGCCATTCAGCTCCATTCCTGAGTGATTGGATAGTCCGGTCGATCCGCAGTGCTGCCTGACAGGCAGTAGTATAAGTCCCAGCCAGCTGTCCTGTGGTGAACAAAGACAGCTGCTGAGGCCTAACAGAGGTGGAGTCCACTGGGTCAGAACAGGGAGAGGGCACTGAGACCTCCTCCTGCTGCTCTGCGACCAGGGCCTGCATCTCCACTGCCTGTGCCGCACTGCAAGGGACCACCAACATGGGTAAAACATCATTAGCATTATTATTATTATCATTAGTATCATCATTATCAACATTATTTGCATCATCATTAGCCTCATCATCAACATTACTACAGCATACCCCTGGTAACTTCACAGGCAAGAGGGCCCCATTTCCTTCTTCAAAAGATGGAGGACCTGGTAATTTAACACCACCCTTCCCCTCCCCCTCTCTCTGTCCATCCATAGGTTGCCCAGACATTAATCCAATATCTGCACACAGCACCTTGTCAAGTCCAGAGAGTTCCGTAGAGGCATCCAGGGTGCTTTTAGCAGGGGTGTAGTAAGAAACAAGGGTGCCTAGGTCGGCACCCAACAAAACATCTGTGGGGATTTCCTCAGAGACTCCCACCTCCCTCATCCCACTCCCAGCACCCCAATCAATGAAAACATGGGCACGGGGTACGCGTGAGCGGGTCCCCCTACTCCAGTGAGGGTAAAAAACTTTCCAGGGATGATGTCCCTTCTTCCTATCCCTTCTGGTTTGACCAGGGTGACTTCAGCTCCTGTGTCCCAGAAACCAGTGACAGTCCGGTTGTCCACGGTGATGGGCTGCAAGTTGGCGTTGGTCACCCGGGATTTCCTGCGGACAAACAGCACTGAGGACGAGTTGCTGGCCAGCTGACCAGGTGATGTCATCTGCTTCTGCTCAGGGCACTGTGTCCTGAGATTTCCCGCTTTTCCACAGGTGTAGCATCTGCGGGTGTCAGTTGCAGTGAAGGTGACACCAGGAA
>NC_138771.1:520757676-521057676 GCF_965119305.1 Pelophylax lessonae
AGTATTTGCACTGGTTATTTATGACAGGGCTACAATAAGAGGGCTACTGTTTATGATCCTGCTAGAGGTTTATGACATCCTGTTTTGCACCTAATTTTCTCTGCTTTGTGTCATTGTGTCCTTTACTTCTTGCAAAAAAAATAAAATGAAATCAAAAGAAAACGCTAACATAAATAAAACATTAATAAAGTCAGCATTATTTAACTTTTTATTGTTAAAGTGGAATTCCGACTGAATTTTTTTATTTTTATTTTTAAAAACACCCCTAGTATAGTTAGGGCCCATGCATATACACTAAGTTATCCTGTAAACTGTCCCCTGTTTTGTTTTTGTGCAGCATGTCTCACTTACTTTATTCTTCTCCTGTACAGAGCGGCCATCTGCAGTATGGGCATCTGAATCCACACTGTTCTTTTTCCAGGATTCCGTGCATGTGGCTTCCCAGCATGCACCTCCCATTCTCACGTATGCGCAGTGCGTCGCAGTGAGTCTCGCAGTTTGCTAGGAGCCAGAAATGCCCATTGACTCCTGGGATTGATGACACTCATCTCCCAGGTGCAAATGCAAAGCAGGAAATGATGTAAGCGGTGTGGCGCAATAAGGAGGATGTGAAGAGATTTTTCAGCAAAAATAGGGTAAAGGAACCAAAAAATAAAACAGCCAAATCGTCTTTAGCATGTAAAAAGGTTATGCATGATGGGAAGTGTAAAATGTGGCCGGAACTCCGCTTTAAAGAGATATTTTTTATGAAGCCATTTTGTCTCAAAGCTTTAGGCCTAAGTACCCATTCTAAAACTGTAAAAATCAGTTGTAATGGAGCTCCTTTGAAAGTATTTGCAGCTCCACTTCGAGGAGAAAGCAGACTGATTTAGAATACACAAAAGGGGGATGACAAAGCGGTTCTAAACAAAGAAACCTTTCATGTCTGATATAAATTTTCTAGCTACATGAGTTCTTTTGTGGAAAAGTATAACAAAAGCTATTTTGCTAAAATGGCTTTAGTGAAGAAAAAAACAACTATATTTCTTGGCTTAAGTTGCTTGATCATTACAAGGAGACTGCAAGGTTGTGTTTAGAATCTACTTCTTATCT
Source organism: Pelophylax lessonae (assembly GCF_965119305.1). NCBI lineage: Eukaryota > Metazoa > Chordata > Amphibia > Anura > Ranidae > Pelophylax > Pelophylax lessonae. Next base: position 520,758,769 of record NC_138771.1, read on the forward strand.
ACCTACCTATGACATCATCTGCTTAAAGATGAATTCCAATAAAAAATAATGATAGTCCATGAAACGATTAAAAAAAACTGTTGCTTCTATAAATTCAATCTGGAGCTGCTCCTCTCAGTACTTTTTTGCTTCTTTTGTGACATTTGATGTCCTCAGTTTTCCAGGTTTAGTGTTGCCCAGTTTCATTCTATCCACTTCACCTGAGCCCAGGCTGTTATGGACTTGCCCCCAGCCTGTGACTGGACAGTGAAAGAACAGTATAGTGTTGAGCTTTTTTCTCTATCACTCTGCTTTCTCCTCCTATCAGTATACTCCTTGCCAACACATTAACTGATTGGCTCCCTGTGCTGCTTCTCCCTCTCCCAGTCTGAGTTCTGCTATACAGAGACTGCAAGAGGCTGATACTAGGTCAAATTTGGGTACTTACACTGCTTTCATTAAAATAAAATTTTAAAAAAATACAACAAATTATGTATTAATAAATGCAGAGCTGGATTCATTTGTTTTATATCTGCTTAAAGTTCAGCTTAAACTCCAACCAGTGAAGCAACTCCTCCCCCCAAAAAACACAAACACACACACACACAAACAAACAAGTCCCACTCTCTTAGCTTTTTTCCCCATTAATAAATAAAAAGAAAAGCTAAATGCCTCATTTACTTACTTAAATCTGCAGGCACATGACACATCAAGTTCTCCTATCTTTTTTTGCTGCCGAGTAGGAGGGTCCTTTTTAGGGTGCCCATTCCACTGCCTGGTGGCATAGACACTGCCGATTGGGTCCTCCCAGGTTCCTGCAGGCTCTACCTGCAACAAAATGATGTCATGATGGTGGGCCTGGACTTCAGCAGTGGATCACCGGTCTTCACTTCCAAAAAAATAAATAGTGGGGGGTCATGTACCTGCAGATTGCAGGTAAGCTAAAAGGGTGCCCCCAGATGTCATTAGTGAGGGACCCCAGCTTTCAGCAAATCTTGCTTTAGATAAGGAGATTTTTCAACTTGTTGAAAAACAAAATCCTATTGAATTGGAGCCAAAGCCTTTCTCTTTAGTGGTAAAGAGGAAAAGAGAGCATCAATGTGCTTGTGCCAGTATCACACATTGGCCAAGTGGATCCCAGCAACAAAAGTGCTAAGCAGCTGAGTCACTGCTGGGAACTCCTTGGCAGTCCTTGGTTTCGTTGTTTTTTATTCATTTCTCATTGGTTTGAATGTTATCTATAGGCCTAATTATTTTTTCCGAGTCATGAAATAGGTCCTCTTGTAGGGTAAAAGAATGAAGTGTGAATGTTTTAGCTATGACGTGAATATCTGGTGGGTAGATAATGGAAGGCACCAAAGGTTTTTATGTACCCTGTGCTACTGTTTATGACAGGTGTGCCAACCTTTCTTGACAAACTGTGCTGACACATTGTAAATAACTTTACTTCCTGATGTACTGACGTATAGGGGTGTATCAGTTGTAGATATTTTTTAATTGATTCATGACAAATGTTCCCATACATGTGTAATACTATCTCTCACCCACAGGTGGTTTAGTGAGCTTTGACGTCGTGTGTAAAGATGGCTGCCGCATATCCAATTGACCATGTGGTTTTGGGGAAAGTGCAACCATGTCTTGCTGACATCACTCACAAAACGACCTGTGAGTGGTCAGAAGGAATGACCACATCCTGTGGGTGGTCTCTGGTATAGAGGACTATAAATAGAGTCACTAGGATGGAGGAGAAAGGTTTGTTTTTTTGGAGCTGTGGAAGGAAAGCATGCAGAAAAAAAACCTCCTCACTGTCCTGTTTCAGATATTGAGTGCAAACTGTTTGACCTTTCTTTGGGATGTGGGGAATAGGAGTGTATATTTGAGTCTTGTTAATGTTTATGGTAACTTTTATGCGTAAGAAGCTTTGTGTATTTTGATGTCCAGTAAAGTTTTGTTTTGTGCTTTGTATCAAAACTGCTGTTGGTGTGTCTGTTTATTTTAAATATTCAGTAGATATTTCAGTGGCTGTCCAGTATACCTTCATTATAAATTCTGTTGTTCCTACATCTGCTACAACAGGCCTAGTCAGCAGGATACTGCATGGTCACTAAATATAGAATATTTAAAAGAAATATTGTGTTATAGAGGGTCTATGAGGATTATCCATTGAATTGCTGCAAGACTGAGTTAGCAGTTTAGTGAATAAGCCCTAAGCACAGTCACCTTGAGCCAAGACAATCAGGGCCCTGATAGGAGGGGACCACCGGTCTTCCTGCAGGGGGGCTGAGCACACATGGGGCCCGGACAGGAAGGCAGATCGGTGGGGTGTGGCAATTGCTAAAACTATGCCCTCTGTGTCTCTACAGCAGCTGAGAGACGGTTTCTCTCCCTTTTCCCTCTTGTCGGTTCTCAGCTGCTGGATGGAGAGACACAGAGGGCATAGTTTTGCAGTTGTCACACTGCACTGATTTGCCTTCCTATCTGGGCCCCTGTTTTCCTCTACCAGGAAAACTGAGGGATGTGTCAGGACACTGAGAGTAATTTACCGGCTCCTTTCTAGGGCTGTCTTAACGCACAGGCACCTCTGCAAACTGCCAAGGGCTCCTAGCATGGGGGACCTTCCTCCTTTTCCCCTACCCCATGGTTCTCATCCCCATCACCTCCTCACATTTTCAGGGGCTATTAAGATGCTCCTGCTCAGAGTTCTTCCTTAACCCCTGCAAAGCACCAGAATAAAGCCAAAAACTCTGGAGGAGAAGGTAGAGGGGGAGTTATCATTCCAGTTGTGGATTTAGCCTAGTAACAGCCTGCCAAAATAGTAGGGATCTGTGAGAGTAGCTTCCCTGTGCAGGTCTGCTTGAGGAGACCATATCTGTATTATTAATTTCTGTATTATTAATTACTTCCTAACTGCTGTACTTGCCCTCCTGCCCCACCCCCTGTGCTATGCCCCCCTCCATAATGTACCCTCCTGTTTCCCCATAAGTTTGTAAATTATGTTGTGTCCGCTAATAATGATTATTGTGTATTTTTAATGGAGATAACGTTTTAATATCTCTTTAGGGGGCCCTGTCAGGTAGACTTTACGGGGCCCGGTGATTTCTAACAGCAGCCCTGAGGACAATACATAAAGACTGTGATTGTTGTTTTTGCATTTGTGTTCCCCCTGAGAGTAGCCATGCAAACTCTGTTTAAAAAAAGAAAGAACGCGGGAGGGAAAGAATCACCTTTTAAGTATGGGGTGATTCCAACATGGGTCTGTTCTGGGTACTGGAAACCCATTGGAGAGGAATTGATTAAATACGCTGCTCCAATCTATCTGAACCTTGGTACCGAACTTGGTACACAGGTTTTGCGTTTACATTTGAGCGTATTTTCTAAGGAAAGAGGAGCGGAAAGCAGCTCCCACTACTGGGTGGTTAGTCGTGCAGGTCCTTTGCCTCGGGGTGTAGAAGAATGAAGCGCTTGAGAAAGGGTTACAGGAAGTGAAAGAGATGTTGGTTATGACCAAAGAATATATGCAAAGTAATGCATGTCGAGTAGTTGCCCTAGAGAAGAAGTGTAATGTGAGAGCGATGATTGCAGATCCCACATGGAATCCTGAAGACACGCTCCAGTCTTCAGATGATGAGTCCTATTCTGATGATAGTGATGACCTGGATGAGTGTCAGGCACAAAAATAACTTAACATGGTGGAGAGAATGGTTTTTGGGATACTGCTCATGATGAACTAAATGAAGTGGTAAAAGGGTATATCCAAACTGAGCTCAAGGAGCAGTTTGCAGTGGTGACCAAGTGTTTGGAAGACACTGCAAGCTAGGTGAATGATTTAGGAAATAGAGCATTTAAAGTTAAACCTGCAGTGGCTTTGAAGTGTATTCAAACCTCTTTAGGCAGAGCTTAAGATTGTAATGAGCGGTATGCAGCCCTCATAAACATGTCTAATGATGCCCTAACAAAAAGGACAAATGCCCTATGCCTGTAAGTAAAAGTAGGACATGTGGCACTGTTACTTGCCATAAGCAGAAAGCTGAAGATCTGATCAGCTATGGCCAAATTGATTCAGATACAAGAAAGGCAAGGCCTATGGTCTCCAGGAGACACATTCTGACTGATTTACGTAGGGTGGGGTTCCCTAGAGAGGAAATAGATGGAATTCCTACACCAACATTGCTTAAGAAGTGGAAGCAAGTGGTTGGGAATAGTAGATTCAGCCACATTAGGTGTTTTGTTGTAATAGAATGTGGCACATTACTAGAGAGTGCCATGCTGTAAATACTAGACAACAACAGACCTGTTTTCCCAGGACAGCACGGAGAGACATGCAAGTTTATTTGTTTCGTTGGAAGTCAATGCCTTTCCGTGAAAGTGTTACAAGGCAACAGTGGGCACCCTACAACAGTTTTGCAGTTTAAAAAAGGACAGATTGAGATTTGTGAGCAATGAGCTATGGTTTTTGGCACAGGTGGAAGGAACATATAATCTGCTTTGTCGTTTACTCTTATAAATATAACTGCATGAATGTATGTGTGCAGCACTGTCATGTAAAAAGGAGTGCCTATGCACATTGGTCATTAGACTTTATCAATATTAATATTATTTCAAAGACAAGTGCTAATGGCTGAATTCCACAACAGCGTTGGAGAGGAGTCCTGTAGGGATGGTCAACAGGGTGAGATCATAACACTATGACTAAAAAGATTGTGCACTGGTGCGCAGTCATGTTAAAACAGGAAGGGCCCATCCCCAAACTGTTCCCACAAAGTTGGGAGCAGGAAATTGTCCAAAATGTCTTGGTATGGTGACGCCTTAACAGTTCCCTTCACTGGAACAAAAGGGACAAGCCCAACCCCTGAAAAACAACCCAACACCATAATCCCCCCTCCACCAAATGATTTGGACCAGTGCACAAAGCAAGGTCCATAAAAACATGGATGAGCGAGTTTGGGGTGGAGGAACTTGACTGGCCTCACCTCAACCCGATAGAACACCTTTGGGATGAATTAAAGCAGAGACTGTGAGCCAGGCCTTCTCGTCCAACATTAGTGCCTGACCTCGCAAATGTGCTTCTGAAAGAATGGTCAAACATTCCCATAGACGCACTCCTAAACCTTGTAGACAGTCTTCCCAGAAAAGTTGAAGCTGTTATAGCTGCAGAGGGAGGGCCAACTCAATTTTAAACCCTACAGACTAAGACTGAGATGCCATTAAAGTTCCTGTGTGTGAAAAGGCAGGAGTCCCAATACTTTTGATAATATAGTGTATCTTTTGGGCTGGGGAGGGGGGGGGTGAATTGTGCATAGCTCTCAACTGTCCCTGATTTTGAGGGACTGTCCTTGATTTGGAACAATGTCCCTAGTTCCTCCCCATTTTGGTCTGATCTATATAGTTGTATATAAAATGCACTATTTATTTTTCAAAAAGTATTTCACAGTGCTAAACTTTTCATCCCGTTTCTAAATTAATGCATTTGTAAATTTCAAAAGCCAATATAAAGGAATAATAGTGGTTAAAAAAAGCACTTGTAGATTTAACCAATATTATTTTTATAATTCTCCTTTAAGGGGGCATGGCAAGGGGTGTGTCCTATGCCTACATACCTTTGCTAATAGGTGTCCCTCATTCCCATCCCAAAAAGATGTGAGGTATTGTGAATGCACCATTGTACCCACAGCTTCCTAAACTCCAAGTAATCATTCATTAAAAGATAAGTGAATTTGCCCCAAGTTAACTACCATATTTGTATATTACTTCCAAATGTACAGATTCCTTACTATTAAAGATCACAACTTTTAGGATCACAACTCTAACCGATACTCAGTACTCTGAGTCAGTAAGGTTCTGCTGCATGTGCAAGGATCCTGCTAAAAAGGGAAGGAGCGGACTTCATCAGTCTGCTGCTGCTGCTGCTCCTTTTCTATCCAGTCACATCCTGGGGGCAAGTAAGTCACCAAGCTCTGTTGCTTTAATGCAATAAAAAAAAGTGAGGTCACCAATCTAGTTGTACAGTAAGGCTGGCCATATGGGTTGCAGGAAAGAAATTTGCATGATTCCCCCATTGACACAGACAGTGTTAACAGGGGAATACCTCCTGCCGAGCAATTGTCTTCTCCCAAAGGGGGCTGGCGGGGGAACTTGATAGATTCAGCCTGCCCATTACCCTCCCTGGCGGTAATCCTGAGTGTGGCTCGGGGTTCATTTTCAGTACCAAAAGCGGTAACCCCCTAGCCACACTTAAGCTTACCCTGTAGTGATACGTACCTTGTCCCTGCGATCCCCCGATGTCCATCCGCTCTGTCCTCTGGCCGATGCCGGCATTTGTCTTTCGGGTTCCCTTCCCTGCAAGCGACGCGACGCAGGGAGGGAGAACCCGGCGGGAATTAAAAAAAAATAAAAACGAAAACTCACATACACATTGTAATACATTGTAATCTGTCATAATTACATTACTGTGTGAGACCATTTTACCTCTGTTTTGTCCCTAATTAACCACTTTAAGACCGGAAGATTTGACCCCCCCTCTCCTGACCAGGCCCTATTTTGCGATTTGGCACGTTATTTTAATGAACAATTGCCAAGTCATGCGACGCTGTCCTTTTTTTCCCCACAAATAGAGCTTTCTTTTGGTGGTATTTGATCACCTATACGATTTTTAATTTTTGCGCTATAAACAAAAAAAGAGCGTCAATTTATCACATTCTGTTATATAACATTCCCTAAAAAAAAATTTAAAAAATCTAAATTTTTTAACATTTTAGGCCAATTTGTTTTCTGCTACATATTTTTGGTAAAAAAAAAATCGCAAAAGGCGTATTTTGATTGGTTTGCGCAAAAGCTATCGTGTTTACTAACTACGGGAAAGATTTATGTCATTTTTATTGTTTTTTTTTTTTTTTTTTTACTAATAATGGCGGTGATCTGCGTTTTTTTGCGGGACTGCAACGGATTCCTAAGTGACATTTGTTTACACTTTTGGGGGGACCAGTGACATTACTACAGTAATCAGTGCATATTTACTACAGCAATCAGTGCTATAAATATGCACTGTTACTATAATAATGACACTGGCAGGGAGTGTGGGGGGGTGGGGGTTCTGTGACACAGACAGAGATCGCAGGTTCAGCTATGCTGAATCCTGTGATCTCTCCCTGTCTGTCACTGAGAAGATCCGCCTGCTTTGTTTGCATAAGCAGGTGGGTCTTCTCAAACTTTCCCCGATGATCGGGAAAGAGAGGTGGCGATCGCCGCCTCTGCTCCTCTGGCCCGACTCCTGCTGTGTCTAAACACAGTGAGAGCGAGCCTCCGGCGGCGCGCGTGCACCACAGAGACCACTAGGAGTCCAGCGACATAGGTCTACGTCGCTGAACCCAGGGGAGCCGCACTGCCGCATTAAGATTACTGTCGGCAGTCGGCAAGTGGTTAAGTAAAAAGCGAGGTAGAAAACAGCGATAGTCATCTGACACTGAAAGTGAAGACAGTGACGACAGTGAGAATTCTGTGACTGAGTTCAGTGATGTGCGAACTTGGTGCTTTATTGACTGTGGTACGGATCAGTCGGTACAAAGAGCAAAAATTGGTTACTCTGCATTGGAAGTTTTCAAGAAGCAGAAAGCGGGAACCAGTGACCAAAGAGGACATTTGGAAATTTCTGGGACTAATAATACTTTGGCAGGAAGTGGTGGGGAACCCCTACAGAAGTGGTATTGAACAACTAATACATTACTTGCCACTCTATTCTTTGGCACGGTCATGTCAGAGTACAGATTTTCCCTGATCATGAAATATTTACACTTAGAAAACAACAATAAATTTGATGAAACTACTCATCCTGCACCAAAACTAAAGAACATTTAGGAAATATCTCAAATGATTCTAAAGAATTTCCAATGAAGCTATGTGCCAGAAAGAGATATCAGCATAGATGAAAGTCTAATGGCCTACAAGGGAAGGCTCAGCTGGGTACAATACATTGCATCACAGAGGGTACGATTTGGCGTAAAATCCTACATGCTATGCAAATCGTCAACTGGCTACATTTGGAATTCAGTCATATACAATGGAAAAGGAACAAAATAAAATCCAAAATACAGCAACCAATGGAATGGCAAAATCTTCTGTTCTTTCACTCATTGCGCCATTGCTAAATCAGGGCTATTGTGTAACAACAGACAACTTTTATACATCTCCTGAACTTTATGAGTTTCTTCTGCAAAAGAAATTGTGAAGCCACAAGTAGTGCTTGAGGAATGCCTACATTCTGATAAAAAAAAAAATTGACAAGCCTGTGATTCATTCTGATTTCATTCGGAAAGTTGCCCAAAGTATCTGCTCCTCCGGCCCGACTCCTGCTGTGTCTAAACAAACACCATCAATGACTGTGAATAGAGCTGGACGTCGTGCTGTTGGTGTTGTCAACCTGGAACGCCTGACTGGTCGTCACTTTATGGACTACATCACACCAACCGAGAAAAAGTCAGCACCTACAAGGATGTGCGTGGTTTGTTGCTCGAAGTGAGATGACAGTGGAAGGAACATCCAAAAGGAAACAAGGTTCTAGTGTCCCGATTGTGACGTCGGACTTTGTGTAGTCCCATGTTTCAAAACTTTTCGTACCCGGGATGTTTACTAAACCAATATACATTGTCTATTATTACAGTGATAACTAATATTGCACCCTTGTTTGTACAAATTTCAGTGTTTTTGGTTTGATTTTATTATTGAATAAACTGTATTATTATAATATAATTTATGATTTCATTTTTTCAAACTTTATCAAACCCGGGATGTCTAGTAGACTCTAGTTTGGACAGATTAAAGTGAGTTATTCCTAAGAATTACAGGCCTACAATATAAAACAACAGATTTCCATGCAAAACAATGTACCGCTTTGACATTCAAAAATACTGACATAATCAGACCGCCAGGGAGGTTAATGGTTCATATCTCGGACGGTTCCTGCTGAACCAGTCGAGATTCAAACCGTGTATGGTCAGCCGAAATCTCAGGACTGGCTGAAGAAAATTACAAATCCTATATACGTACTGTATTTTATCAGTGTTTTTAGCTGTTTGACTGGTGTTCCGCTTAAACGTCTCTAAATTGAACATGGACAAGCAAAACAAAAGGAAGATGTGTTTTAGTTGAATGTTTGTCTTGTCTGGAGTTTATAAAAGACCTTTTATATAAATTGCTTTAATGATAGCACCCCTGCACCATTTCTGGTTGCTCAAGATCTTGCAAGAGTGCACTTAAAGTTCAACTAAAGGCAAAGATTTTTTGTTTTGTTTTGGATAGAGTGGAGAGGGATTAGAAAACCTGACAGTTTTTATTGCTGTCTGTGTCCCATTTAGGAGAACCACCCTCTCTATTTGTCTTGTTTACCATGATCATTGAAAGTAAAAGAAAATCCCACATTTTGAAATGTCCCCAGAAATATAATAGGGGGGAGTCTTCCTATAGGGACACTAGCTCTGGTTAATTTGCAGGAATTTCCTCTTACTTCCTGTTTGGCTAAGGGACAGGAAGTGAAGGTAAATCTCCACAATGAAACAGAGACAGCAAAAAAAATCTGACTGGGTTTATAATCCTCCCTTACTCTATCCAAAATGAAAAAAAAAAAATAAAAAAATTGCCTATAGTTCTACTTTTATGCAGTGTACAGGAGATCATTTTCACTGGATCTTGATCACCCAGCTTTCCTAGAAGTCAGATGACTCCACTTGCACCTTCAGGAAGTCAGGTACATAATTAGTATTTGTTTAAATGTTTCCTAAAAAGCTGTATTTTTTGTAAGTCTAGTCTCTTTCCACACCTGACAGGTTCACTTAAAGTTTATTGTGCTCTTTGTAGGGCTCCAGGTAACCTAATTCTGAAGTGATTCTATGTACATCAGATGAAAATGAAATGTGACTTTGGCAGGAATAAACATGCTAAGATTTAGCCCCAATGAGGAAGTCTAGAGGGATTGTCAACTAGTATTAAAGTCTTGTCACTCAGCCCAGAAACTCTGCTGGGTTTATGAAATAATCAGAGATGTAATTGGAAGTGCTATTGCCCTAAGCAAAGTGACTGAGTGCAGACCAAGCCAGTGATTGGGAACTCGTTATGCTTATGTCCTTCATTTAAGGCAAGGCTGAAAAACTGGGGCTTTCCAGAATCAGAAGAACATTAATGGCCATCAATGCATTCTAATGGACCTCTGCTACAGTATTTCATTAAAGCTGCAACAGTTACAGACAGGCTTTACTGATTTCCTAAAGTGAATAATCTCACTTGCTGTGTGATTAGATACAAAACCATATTACTATATTACTTTTTGCAATGAACATGTATACAAAACTTTTTTTTTTGTTTTGGATAAAATAGGGAAGGAGTAGGAACCCCTCATGTTTTCTTTGCATGTTTTATTGTACAATCTAATCTTTATGGGGATTTTATTCATCTAGACTTTATCCAGATTTTATTCATCCAGATCACAACTCCAACATGTTTCACTCCACCATTGGGGACGGGGCGAAACATGTTGAAGTCCTGGTCTGGATGAATCGAGCTGAGGCTGCTTTTACCTGCTAACCACTCAGGTCGGGCGGGTGTGCGTCTGCCTGTTCTATCTCCTCCTATTTCTACTGCTTTGTCTCAGACAGGAAGAGAAGAGAAATCTCTCTAATGGGACACAGATACAAAAAAACTGACTGGGGTTAACCATTCCCTACGCTATGCAAAAAAAAAAAAATGTTGGCTTTTGATACACTTTTAAGTGGTTCTAAAGGCTTAAAGCGGAGTTCCGGCCGCAAAATCGTTACATTAGATTTTGTGCCATCCGCTTCCTTATTGTCACCTGAAAAAGAATTGGATATTCCCAAATTTTTTATTTTTTTTTACTTACCTTGTTTCAGAAGAAAATATACTCACCTTTCCTTCCACTTCCTCCCTCTGTGGCTGCGGCCCGTGCTGTCATTTCCTGTCCAGCAATGCGTCCTGGGAGCTCTTACTCATCACTCCCAGGAGGCAATGGGCAGTGATGTAGGCACCCGGGCTCCTCTCACAGCTTGCACAATGAGCTAGAACCAGGAAGCAGGGCATACATGTGCATACTGCGGCTTCGGGTGAGGACAAAGATGGCGGCGCTTAGCAAAGTAAGATTTTATGATTGCCAATCAATTATTAAATGTCTAAAACCGGATTAGCGGATGTATGAAGGGCGGGGAATCACTGTTTGGGAAGTATTTATAAAAAAAAAATGGTTCTGTGGCCGGAACTCCGCTTTAAGTTTTTTACCTTAATGCATTCTCTGCATTAAGGTAAAAATCCTTATGTATGCAGTTCCCACCCCCAGCCCCCTTTACTTACCGGAGTCCTGTCCTGATCCAGCGATGTGGCTCTCTTCCTTCGCATAGGCTCAGACACAGCAGCAGAAAGCATTGGCTCCCACTGTTGCCAATAACAGACAGTGATAGCAAGCCAGCATGAGTGTCCCCATAGTAAACAGCTTGCTATGGGGGCACTTGGTGAGGAGGGGCAGGGTGGAGGAGCCAGGAGTGCTGCCGGGGGTCCTGGGAAAAGGAGGGTCGGGGTTGCAAAGAGCAGGTAACTTTGTTTACAATCACCTTAGGTTCTGAAAGAAAATTAGGTTTTATTAGAGGCAGCAAAAAAGCTGCAAGTAGTTGCAATAACCAATAGAAGCCAATGAGATGTTAGGAAGGAAAACGTTTGACAAAACTGGCCTCTGTATACAGTAAGTTGTGTTAACTTAGCATCAAACTAAACAGATACAACCTTTTCAATAAAAACCACAACATACTGTATATTGCCACAATGACCCACAGCAACCAACCAGGGTTCAGTTACTGTTTGCTTCTATTTGCCTAAAATCTGGATTTAACATATATATATATATATATATATTTTTTTTTTTTACCAAGATTTTTTATTTGAATTTAAATTCTAGATATAAAAAACTGTGTAAAAAATACGAAACATTGTAGATGACCAGGATGTAAACAAGTGCATATAAAGGTTGTATAGAGCCTGAGGGTATAACATGAACATCTTTTAACCACTTGCCTACCAGCCCCCAGATATACGGTGGTAGGTGGGCAGGGTCCCGCAAATCCCTATACCCATACAGCGCTTTGCGGGAGCGATTGTGGGGGGGGGGGGGCGATTGTGGCACACGCGCCCATTTGCCAGCGGAGAAGCTGATCTACAGGGCCGCCAGGCACCCACGATCGCTCCCCGTGGAGACAGAACGGTGGTCTGCTGTTGTAAACACAGCAGACTGTTAGAAAATGGGGAAAGGGGGGAAGGGGGAAAAATAGAAATGTAAAATGAGGTATGAGAGGGGGATACTACTGTTGTTCTGTCAGCAATTAACACAGGGATCCTATTTAGAAACACAGGTCCCTGTGTTGATTCCATAAGCCCATCCCCCTCACAGTTAGAAAACACCCCCTAGGCATACATTTCACCCTTTGATCGCCCCTGGTGTTAACCCCTTCCCTGCCAGTGTCATTATTACAGTAACGTTGCATATTTTTAGCACTGATTACTGTAGTAATGTCACTGGTCCCCCCCAAAAGTGTAAAAAATGTCAGTTAGGTGTCCGATCTGTCCACCGCAATGTCACAGTCCTGCTAAAAATTGCTGATTACCGCCATTATTAGTAAAAAATAAAAAAAATTACATAAATCTTTCCCCTAGTTTGTAGACACGATAACTTTTGCGCAAACCAATCAAAATACGCTTATTGGGATTGTTGAAAAAACAAATTGGCCTAAAATGATGAAAAATTTAGATTTTTTTTTTTTTACTGGGAATGTTATATAGTAGAAAGTGAAACATATTGTTTTTTTTTTCAGAATTGTCAGTCTTTTTTTGCTTATAGCACAAAAAATAAAAATAGCAGAGGTGATCAAATACCACCAAAAGAAAGCTCTATTTCTGGGAAAAAAAGGATATCAATTTTATTTGGGTACAGCGTCGCACGACCGCGCAATTGTCAGTAAAAATAACGCAGTGCCAAATCACAAAAAATGACCTGGTCATTAAGGGGGAAAATCTTCCGGTCCAGAAGTAGTTAACATCAAGTCCCAATCTATGGTGAATAAAGTTGATTTTTCAATATTTTTTATCCTAAATCAAAGTGACATTCCCATAATACATAATACAGTCAGTGTTACTTTTGTTGGTTTTGCTCTTTCATACGTTGTACATCATTCTGTGTTTTCAAATCAAAATCAAATCAAAACTGAATAAATGCCACAGATTCCTGTTGAGAACCTGACACTAGCTCGCCATCCTCCAATACAATTGATGCTGTGCATGTGAAGTTTTTAGACTTCAATCCTCCTTCACATATGCCTCCATCTACTTCTAAACACCTAGGGTTCTATTTTTTTTTAAATTTGCTTTATGAATGTCTCAAGCTCTCACATGGCTGTCACAAATATCTACTGTGTGATATGTTTGCTTCCTATGATCATCAACTCCATCTAGCGCCCATAATCAAGTACTTTCCTGAAATATCCCAATCAGAAGAATGCTGCATTTTAGCCACTAGATGGACTTGATGATCATAGGAAGTAACCAAATTCCTGAGATTTTTTTGTGACAGCTGGAATGCTTGAGACATTTGCACTGAAAGTTTTCTTTTATGAAAATATCTCCAAATGTTGGAGTATGTAAGTGAATCCAGGCATTAAAATATACTGTACCTAAATTTGCTCCTCTTTTTCTTTGAAATAACATAGATTTTTCAATGACATTTCAGTATCAAGTTTTCATAAATACATTCCTGACATGTAACAATATACAGCTGCAGTATACATTTTCAAAAAAAAATAAAAAATGATACCTTTTATCAATGAAAAAGAAACCATTTAGTCCAGTGAGCTTGTCTAGGCTGAGATAATGTCATTTTTCTGCTGCAGACAGGAGGAAGCATTTCCTCGGTCTCCTCTCCCCCAGTGATCTGAACAAAAATGACACCATTTTCTGGAGAGAAAATCAGATACCTACATAGTGTCTGATCTGCGTGAGAAGTAATACATACCCAGGAATGTTACAATTGCTTATTATTATTTATTGAAGAAATAAATGTAGATCTAAACATTCCTTTATACCAGGGGTGGGGAACCTTTTTTCTGCCAAGGGCCATTTGGGTATTTATAAAACCATTCGGGGGCCATACAAAATTATCACCTTTAAAAATTAGCCTGTTATATTTGGTCAAACATTTAATTAACTCACCCTTAATGTGATGGCTGCAACTGCTTCTCTTTGGTGAGGTGTGTGATGTTAGCTGGTATTGATGATGTTGCTACTCACAACAGGTTTTCCAGGTTTGCATCGGTCAGTCTGGAGCGCAGATGACTTTTTTGTGGTGGTAAGTTTTGAAAAGAACTACTGGCAGGTACTGCTGGTGGGTATAGCTGGCTGGTACTGCTGTGGGTACTGCTGGCTCAGGCTGGTACTGCTGGCTTGTACTGCTGGATGGTACTGCTGGTTCAGGCTGATACTGCTGTGGGTACTGCTGACTCAGGCTTGTACTGTGCTGTAGGTACTGCTGGCTGGTACTGCTGTGGGTACTGCTGTCTCAGGCTGGTACTGTGCAGTCTCAGGCTGGTACTGCTGGCATGCATTGCTGTTGGTACTGCTGGCTGGTACTGTGCTGTAGGTACTGCTGGCTGGTACTGTTGTAGGTACTGCTGGCTCTGGCTGGTACTGCTGGCTCTGCTGTAGGTACTGCTGGCTCTGGCTGGTACTGCTGGCTCTGCTGTGGGTACTGCTGGTTCTGGCTGGTACTGCTGCGAGTACTGCTAGTACTGCTGCGAGTACTGCTGGTACTGCTGCGAGTACTGCTGGCTCTGTCTGGTACTGCTGTGTGTGCTGCTGGCGGGAAATGCTGGCTAGGAGAAGTGTAGCAGCGCCACGCTGGAGGAAGAGGTGATGTTTCCTGTATTGGTCACAGGCGGAGTGCATTTGATATCACTCCGCCTGTGACTCAATACAGGAAGTATCAACTCCATTCTGACAGATCAGCTGAGAGACACAGACTCAGCTGCATGGGGGGCCGGACCAGATGACTTTGGGGGCCGCATACGGCCCCCAACCATAGGTTCCCCACCCCTGCTTTATACGTATAACCTCAGTGATGCCAGTTTGCTGTCTCCTTACTGTACACATTGGATAATTAATGAGTATCAGTAATTGAAGCTGGTACATGCCCTGAAGGCCTTAGTTATTAATGTTTATTTTTTTAATAATACACTTCAGGATGTGAGGAGCACATGATACATCACCAACAATCCTATTACTTCAAAGCAGTTAAAAAAAGGTCCGGTTCGGTTTGAGCGAAAAAACTTTGCAAAATAATTTTGTATTCCAAGGCGTGCCTGTGTTCAAGTTACTCATGACAGCAGCGTGCCAAGGACTGAGTCTTTGATGCTGGAAGACCTGCCAGTTTTAATTTGTTTATTATATCACGATCATGCCTAATAAGCTAGCACACCAAGCTAAAAGCAAATTCAACAAACAGGGTTAACTAGGATCTCACTGTTCAAGTTTATAAAAGGAAGAATGTTTTCTCTGTTGTTGTCATTAACTGTGTGTTACATTTCGATTGGCTTTTAAGAAAGGTCGTCTTGGTGGACCATCTAGTAAATAGTTATGATAAATAATTAATGTTTATGTAAATCCCAAACTGAATTTTTTTTTTTTTTAGTTTCAACTAGAATATTGAGTTTATTCAACTTCTGTCAAGTTTAATTGTTTTCAGTGTCTCCACTGAGGAAATGTACCCTCAATTACCAGTTGTCCCAAGAATGGTTGTCCCCATTTCAAGATTCCTCGCCCCCCTCCTATTTGAGTGACAACATAAAAATGTGGGATTTCATAGATAGGCGAATTTTATTCTTATATTGATTAATGGTTCCAAATTATTAAAGGTGATGTACAGCCAAAGCTCGTTTGGCTGTACATCTCCTATGAATCACAGGAGTGCAATTCATTTTGCACTCCTGTGACCCATTTTCAGCAGAGAGCGGACTAAAGTCCACTCTCTGCTGACATCACAGAAGTCAGTCCAGGCACCGTGTCATCACGACAATGGAAGTTGGGATCAACCAGGTGCCTGGACTAACACCCGGCTCAGCCTCTCAGCGAGCCGCTGAGAGCCTGAGTCGGCTGATTCCCGCCCCTCCACAGCCCAGCGCTCCAATTAGGAAGGAGGGGCAGAGCAGAGAGCTGTTGACTGACAGTCAGCAGCTCTCTGCTCGGGGAGCTGTTAGAACTAAGCGATTGGCAGTGTTTGATCGCTCGGTTCTCAGCGCAGAGGAGCCGGGGGACCGATGCAGCATCAGAACAATGCTGCATCCACCTAGGAAAGTATAATTGGGGGGGAGCCATACCTCTCTTTTACCTACTGCTGTAAAGAGCAAACACAAAAAGTTACACCCAGCATCTTTTTAAATAACTGTTCTGTTTATTCTGCACATTTGAGATTTTCATTTTTTTAACATGCTTACGCAGATTTTACATTAATAGTACAATTGTAGGCAGTGCATAGGAGGGCTATCTTCTCAGGGTCTTATAGGGATGTAAGGGGTGTAAGGGTCTTGAAGGAATTATAAGATTGTACATTTAATCCTGGACAACTATTCCCACCCACTTCACAATACGCTGGTCAGTCTGCAGAGTACCATCAGTGACAGATTGCTACAACCAGGTTACACTACAGAGTGACATAGGAAATCATTTTTGCCTGTGGCCACAAGTTATATAATTCTTCCTTGTGAGGGCTGGAGGTGAAGATTTAAATATGGTTTGTGATCAGAATTTGTATGTAGTTTTTATAGTATGTTGGTACTATGTGAATTAATATTTGGGTTAATGCTATAGAAAGTGGTGTATTAATTGCATTATGGTAGTTTGATTTTCTGTTATTTTTTAATTTGTGTTATTTAATCTATGTTGCATTTTAATTGTATGGATGTGTATTAGAGTGTAGTTTTAATTTTTTTTATTGATGCTAATGGCTGTTATTGGAAATTTTGGTAAGTCTGTGTCTTGCTCTGTTCATTGTTGTGATCTTGTGTTGTCTTTGTTGTGTGTGGCATATGTTGCAATAATTTCCCTTTGGAATTGATAAAATATTTTCAATCTGCATCGGAATAAGTGGCAGAAGAGTTAGTATAATGCAAATGATGAAATCAAAAATTCAAACACCACTGGAATTTAAAGGTACCAGAAACATCTACTGCACAGTTATATAGGGTTAGTACAATCTCATTTTATTACAAGTACAAAAAGTTAAAATGTCATTAAAATATGCATAATAAAAACCAACACAAAATGCTATGCGGTTTTTAACAGCAGCATTCCGCTCTACGTGTTTCACTGTATAGGCATCCTCAGGAATCTTATGAATGCTGCATATTGCTGGTACTATAGATAATCTATAGTTCAAAAATGCATAACCATTTGTGGTGGTTTATTTATACATATTTCAATGAAATTTTAACTTTTTGTGCTTGTAATAAAATGAGATTGTATTAACCCTGTATATAACTGTGGAGTACTTGTTTCTGTCACCTTTAAAGTCCGGCTGTTTGAATTTTTGATTTCTAGTTTGTATGGGATGTGGTGCTTTTTGGCCCTCCATTGCCCAACACACTAAGCTATAATACAAATAATGTTGGCAGCAGTGGACAAAGTATACAAAATGAAATACGCGTTTATACAGAGTTTATTGGGGTTTTTTTTTCACATCATCAATATTCACAGGACAAATAGAGAGGGCATTCAACAGAACAATAACATTAAACCCAAATCACTGTAATTTCCCTTTAATAAAACAACCTGTTTTTAAAAGGAACAGTCCTGTACTTTGAAGCTATGACAATTGTACAGCATACGTTATCATTATAGTTTGGTGTGACTTTGGACTCCTAAATAGGGATTAGCTGGGTCTGGATCCCAACTGAGTCCAAACCGAGCTTGCTAGATCTCGTGGAAAGCTGTTGCGTGGTTACATCTCTGCCCATCGAGCTGCGGTTGGAAGATTCCCTATCCTCCAGCTGCATATACTGTAACAAAGAGGTTGGGAAGGTCGTGACATCATTGACATAATATAATCATGTGGTCATATTAGAGCAATGTAGTTTTGACTCTCCCTGCCCCTTTCTTTTGGGCAGCTGGAGGGAAGGTAATCTCTCACCCCCAGCTCATTGGCTCAGCCAATACAGCCAACTTCTGTGTTATCTCTGTTCTGAAGTGTGCACTTATAATGTTAATTAAGATTTTTTTTTTCTTCAGTGCAAATATTATACATAGCTGTATGTTTCAAATAATGAGGTACATCACCCTATCTTATTTAACAGAACATAATAAGTTAATCATTTCAAGAGAGTGACAACAAGCTTAGAAGATGTTTTTGAAAAGCTTCTCCATTCTCATTCCACCCAAGGCTGTTAACAGGAAATCTTATTACAAAAGAGGATGCTCCATGCTTTCCCCAAATATGAATAAAATGAAGTCTCTGTTTCCAAATTTACATCCGAAAGCATGTATTTATTAGGAGCTGTCCTATTAAGGAAATATAGAAGGCTCTTATTAGGGCAGTGAGGTCACATGCGGGGGGAAGGTGGAGTGACCTTTTGGAGCAAGGACTTCTTGCTTTGGGTGCCCTTTACACACTCTGAAATGGTCTGAACAAAACGGGGAAACTATTGAAGCAAGTTTTTTACAAAATGTGATTGAGAAAGATCAGCTTGTTGATATTTTCACAAAATTGGTCAATTTCTGCAGATTATACCTAGGCCCAAGCATAGGGATATCTAAATTCTGCAATGTGCTCTACTGTGTCGGGGGGGGGGGGGGGGGTGTCAATGGCGTATACAGGCATCCATACAAGTGAATGGTAGCATACAGTCATACTCATGTAAACACCAATGGCTTGTGCATTTCCTCAAACTTCAAGTGGTGCGTTTGAGGAAATACATTGAATGCGCGTGTGTGGTAATCACCAAAGTACAAGCCATCAGTGTTTTCTTGTGTAGCGGGGTTAAACATGCCTAAAGACACTGTTTGATATGTGGGAAGGAACTAGGCTCCCTCTAGTGGTAGCTGCATGGAATTTCCCGGGCTGTGACTTCCTTTTCACAAGATGAAGAAACTACATCTCCCAGGCTGCTTTGCAAGATCCAGGAACTAGGCTCCCTCTAGTGGTAGCTGCATGGAATTTCCCGGGCTGTGACTTCCTTTTCACAAGATGAAGAAACTACATCTCCCAGGCTGCTTTGCAAGATCCAGGGTGCACGGCTGCACCGCACGGCACTATGGGGGAGGTTATTTAAAGGAGAGAGAAGCGCGCGAAGGGGGGCCTTTCTGCGCTGGACTCTGAGGAACCAGCGAGCGAGAGTGAAGGACTGACACTGGATATTGGGCCAGAGCCTTTTAGCCTGGAGGGACGACGTGGAACCGTCCCATCTCAAGCACGAGGCACATTCCTGGAGGTCATACTGCTGTTTGCCGAGACCGGAAGTCATCCGCCAGAAGGACCCCGCGCGGCTGGCATATAGCCAAAGGACTGAGACCGCAGTGGAAGCGCGCGAAGGAGAAACTTCTGTTGGTGAGAGGGCACATGCCCAATAACTGACTTTATCTGCTGAAGAGACAGTTTTATCTACAGATAGCGGTAGCGCAGCAGGAGGTGATAAAACCCCGGGGTTTATCACCATACTCTCTTAGGAGACTCATAGACAAACAATAAGGTCTGTAAAGGAGTCGCCAGAGGCTTATCTCTCTCGCAGAAGTTATTGCTCAGTTACGCAGACACCCTGCGGTGACAACTAACAGCTCGTTGTTTTCTCTCTCTTGATCTTTATTCCTAATCTGGATTACAAATGAGCTCTATTCAATAACCTTGCTAGCGAAGATCAACAAGAAAGAAGAGAACTCTGGGGGAGGGACTCAGATAGGCCCACCTACCTGGTACTGTGTCTAGCCTTAATGCAGGAGGAGTGTGGGGGTATTCTTTTACCTTTTTAAAGCTGTTTTAAATAACCTTTTATGGACTTGTATTGTATTGTATTGTATCTCCCCTATTCAATTTGATATATAGTAAACTAAGTTTGGTTAATTACAATCCTGTGCGTTGTTCCATTGTGTCACCCAGAAGGACTACCATTCAAGAAGGTAACAAGGTATTGTTGCATAGTGAAGTATTGTATTCCAATCTGTGTATCCATTTGATAGTCCAGTCCTATTCTGGGTCAGTTGTGCCTGAGGAGGGATCGAGCCAATTTGATTGGGTTGTTAGGCAGGGTGTAGACCCAATAATATAATCAGCAGCTCCTGCGGGGGTGGTGCTACACGTGGGGGCTCGTCCGGGATTTCTACAGTCCTGCAACACAACCCTCTCAGCCCCAGAATCCCCTCCCACGCAGAAATGGATCCTGTCGCTGCTGCTGAGTGGTGCAAGGAAGAGAATGTCATAGTGGAAAATGGCCTGGTGGTTGAAATCAAGGGAGAAGCCTGGACTGAAGAAAAGCTCCTCCCTGTTTTAAGGGCACTATCCACAGACAGGAAATTCTGGGTGATTGACATAAAAACTGACACCACTGCCCCACACACGTATGCACTGTGTGAGTGGAGGAAAGGGGTCCCTGATTATTTCAATGGAAACAGTGTAAAAACTATTGACCAAACAGAACTTTTCCTGATACATCCAGGAGTTCCTACTGCGGGTCCCTCATCCACCACCCCTGGGGTATCCAGCCAAGAAAAAGGTGTCCAAGAAGGGCATCCTGAGTCATCACCTTTGTCGACTTTTAGCTCAGAACTGTGTGCTGTTCTTGGGGAGATTGTGGCAAAATGTAGCAGGGACTCCTCGAGCTATCTGATGACTGGATATAGGAAGCTCCGGACATTCTCTGGGAAACAGCCTGTGCCTTCAGCAGAAGATGGGTTCGAAGAGTGGCTAGATACCGCCACTCAGGCTTTGGAGGAATGGGAGGTACCAGAACAGCACAAGAAGCAGAGGATCACAGAGAGTTTAAGGGGACCTGCATTAGAGGCTGTACGTAATCTAAAGCTTAGCAAGAAGAACTGCACTGCACAGGATTATTTGGACATTCTGCAAGATGTGTTTGGTCGGACGGAGAACGCGGCTGAACTTCTCTACCAGTTGGACCACTGTTATCAAGAAGAGGGGGAGAAGTTGTCCGAATTCATTAAACGTCTGGATAGGATTATCCACCAGATTCTGTTAAAGAAAGGAATAGACCCCCGGAAAATAGATGAGACTCGTGCACGACAGGTTCTGAAAGGGGCTCAACCTTTAGATCCCATTGCCATACTGTTACGAACTCGTCGAGATGGCGGCATTCTAGAATACCCCGATCTGATTCGAATGGTCAGAGAGGAAGAGGTCATGTTGGACAACAAGAAGAAAAGTCGGCAGTTTGACTCAACTGCCCGGGTTGGAGTGATAAGTGTGGAAGAGGGTGACTCTCAAGTTGAACTCCTAAAGACCCAAGTGTCTCAGTTGATAGAAATGGTGTCCATCCTGACTGGTCAGGTATCCACTCTACCCAAGGGGAGTATATCGGAGAGGCCAGATGAACCTGTTAGTCTCAGCACAGATCCAGAGCCACGGCCTGCAAGATTGTTAACTTGTTTCAACTGCGGGGGAGTTGGGCATGTTAGAAGGGTATGTCCCAGCTCAGGAAATGCTGCCGCGAAACCTCGCGAGCCAGCGGGAAACTTCAGAGGACACCGGTGAAGGAGTCAACCGGGTGTCCGCCAGTCTTAAGGGACTCCAGAAGTGGTGCAGGATCAGGGAAACTGAGTCAGGGGGTCAGACCCAAATATAACACCCCCAGTTCTAGACTCCGGGTTACTGAGGGAAGGAAAGTCAATGCACACCGGATTCGGCGGGGGCCTAGATCAAGGAAGAAAAAGGAGAAGAGGGCCAGGGTACAGAGAACTGAATCAGATAACAAGGCTACATCAAGAGAATTCCCAACTAACTTGGTCGGGCCCTCCCCAGTGGTCTCGGTTCAGGTGGAAGGAATTTACACAAGAGCCCTCCTTGACACAGGGGCCCAGGTGACTCTTTTGTATAGAGACTTCTATGATAAATATCTTACCCATCTACCTTTGCAGAAGTTGGAAGATCTGGAGATATGGGGTATTGGGACCCAAAGTTTTCCCTATGACGGGTATCTGCCAATCAAGTTGACCTTTGATCCATCAGTGGCTGGTGAAGCGGAAACCTTCGACACCTTAGCGGTGGTCTGTCCTCGTCCACCAGGGGCCAACAAAAGCTCTCTCATCGTAGGAACAAACACTGACCTGGTAAGGCGCCTTCTGATACAACTGGTCCAGGGACAAGATGCTCAGGCGCCAAGGATCCATCCCATGCTACGGCAGGCCTACCAACGATTAGTGTTGGAGCAAGAGACCCCCGCAGAAGGAGTTGGACGACTCTGGAAGCTGGATAGAGCAGAAAAGGTCTTACAGCCAGGAGAGGTGGCCTGTTTTAAGGCTTCTGTTAAACTCACATGGCAACAGCCGGGTCCCTTCATTATCTTTGAATCAGGTCAAAAGGAGAGACAGAGAGGGATAGAAGTGATCCCTGAGGTGATCCCTTTGAAGGTGTTACAGGAAAACCGTGGAAGGGTTTTAGTGAGTGTCAGAAACACCTCTATTACACCAGTGAAGGTACCGGCCAGAGTGCTCCTGGGCCAAGTCAACCCGGCTACCCCAGTTGCCCCCATTGATTTCAAAGAAAAGGAACAGGGTGAAGCGGTTATAGAGGAGCTTTGCTCTGGAAACGCTGCCCTCCCGCCGGAATGGGTGAAGAGGGCCAAGGCACAACTTGCTCGATGGAGGGAAATATTCTCTAAGGACGAGTTTGACGTGGGATGTGCCAGGAGCGCCACTCATAAGATCCGCCTGAGTGAGGACAAGCCTTTCAGGGAGAGAGTCCGGCGAGTCCCCTTAGGTGACTTAGAAGATCTACGTCAACAGCTGGCAGAGCTCAAAAAGATCGGGATTATCCGAGAATCCAGGAGCCCGTATGCTTCCCCGATAGTGGTAGTCCGGAAGAAAAATGGATCTTTGAGGCTTTGTATCGACTACCGAACGCTGAACAGAAGAACCATCCCAGATCAGTATACCACTCCTCGAATCGAAGATGCCCTACAGAGTCTGTCAGGGGCGAAGTGGTTCAGTGTGATGGACTTAAAGAGTGGGTATTATCAGATCCCCATGCACCCTGAAGATCGGGAGAAAACAGCCTTCATCACCCCTGTGGGGTTCTTTGAGTTCAATCGCATGCCTCAGGGGTTGTCCGGGGCCCCTGCTACCTTCCAAAGGCTGATGGAGAGGACCGTTGGAGATATGAATTTGATAGAGGTACTGGTATACTTGGATGATGTTATCGTGTTTGGCAGAACTTTAGAAGAACATGAGGAGAGGTTGGAAAAGGTCTTGAAGAGGCTACATGAAGAAGGTCTGAAACTTTCTCCTGAGAAGTGCCAATTCTATCAGTCCTCGGTCCATTACCTGGGCCATATCGTGTCTGAAGAAGGGGTGGCCACTGACCCGGACAAGCTGGATGCTGTTGCTTCCTGGCCGAGACCCACAAATGTGACCGAACTCCGGTCATTCTTGGGCTTTTGCTCCTATTACAGGAGGTTTGTGGAGGGGTTCGCCCAGATTGCCCGACCCCTAAATGAGCTCCTGAAGAATGAAGAAGATGATGTCCCTGAGTTGGTAAAGCCGGCGAAGTCCACCATAGGCCCCCGGAAGGCTAAGGAATCCATCCAGGATCAGTGGACCCCGGAATGCGAAGGGGCCTTTGTCCAGCTGAAGGAAACCCTAACCACTGCCCCTGTGTTGGCCTATGCGGACCCCACAAAACCATATGAACTGCATGTTGATGCCAGCCGAGATGGGCTGGGGGGGGTACTTTATCAGGAGCATGAGGGTCATCTGCGACCTGTTGCCTATGTGAGCAGAAGTCTACTGCCTGCTGAAAGGAATTATCCTACTCACAAACTTGAATTCTTGGCCTTGAAGTGGGCAGTGGTTGACAAATTGAAAGACTACCTGTACGGAGCTGAATTCATTGTCAAGACAGATAATAATCCCCTCACCTATCTGTTGACTACGGCCAAGCTGGATGCAACAGGACATCGATGGTTGGCTGCCCTCTCTAGCTTCAATTTTAGCCTGAAGTATCGGCCAGGAATCGGAAATAGGGATGCAGATGCCCTATCCAGAAGGTTGCATGTTCCACAGGAACCTGCGGAAGAATGGACTCATTTGGCTCCAGAAGGGGTGCGTGCCCTATATCAGGGAACTGAATTTCGATCCCGAGGAGGGTCAAGAGCAGAAGAGATTGGGGTTTCGGCTATCGGAGTACCCAAATGCTACTGCCAGGTGACCCAAGTTGAAGGGGAGGGTTTGCCCCGGCTGTCCAAAAGGGACTTGCGGAAGGAGCAGTTGGAAGACCCTTTGGGAAAACTTCTCTTGGAAGCCCTGGAGATCCAGAGCCCTGAGTTGCTTCTAACTGACTCCCCTCAGGGGGCCCGTCTGTTGCATAGAGAGTGGACCCGGTTACAGATCAGAGAAGGAGTGGCCTACCGGAGAGGTCCATCTGAAGATCTGGAGGAGAAGTGGCAACTGTTCTTACCAGCTAAATACAGAGAGGGAGTTCTGGCCGCTCTTCATGATAATCATGGCCATCTGGGGCCCGAAAGAACCTTTCAGCTTGTCAGGGACAGGTTCTACTGGCCTTGTATGAGGGCCGAAGTTGAAGGATACTGTCATTCTTGTGTCCGGTGTATACAGAGGAAGACTCTGCCACGTCAAGCAGCCCCAATGGGCCATCTACAAAGTCAGGGACCCATGGAGCTGGTGTGCATTGATTTCCTTTGCTTAGAGCCTGATCTGAGTGGCCAGGGGAATGTCCTTGTGGTAACAGACCATTTTACCAGATATGCTCAAGCATTCCCAACAAGGGATCAGAAGGCCTCAACGGTAGCCAAAGTTCTTGTAGAGAAGTTCTTTGTACATTATGGGTTACCACAGCGCCTCCATTCTGATCAGGGAAGGGACTTTGAAAGCAGACTGATCAAGAGACTGTTAGATATGTTAGGCATTCAAAAGACTAGAACCACTCCCTACCATCCACAGGGGGATGCCCAGCCTGAACGATTTAACAGGACTCTTTTGGATATGTTGGGGACTTTGAGCTCAGAGAAGAAACAGCATTGGGGCAGGCACGTAGCTGCCATTGTGCATGCCTACAACAGCACTGTCAGTGATGCTACTGGATATTCCCCTTATCGGCTGATGTTTGGAAGGGAGGCTCGGTTGCCAGTGGATTTGGCCTTTGGCATTTCGCCTGATCATACCTCTTCAGCATCGCATAGAGGATATGTGGACCGACTGCGGAAGAGTCTGAAAGCGGCCTATGACAAGGCTCAGGCCACATCTGATCAACGTGGACTGCGGAATAAAAAAAATTTCGACCTAAAAGTTCGGATCCATGACCTGCAACCAGGGGACAGGGTTTTGTTGAGAAACTTGGGTGTCCCGGGAAAACACAAGTTGGCAGACCGCTGGAAGTCCCAACCTTATGTTATCTGTAAGCAACTGCCAAACCTTCCTGTGTACCAAATTCGGCCTGAGGGAAGTGTGGGTCCATTGAAGGCTTGGCATCGGAACCATTTGCTGCCTCTCTCTGAAGCGGTTCGTATGCCCCCTGTGGAAGACTTGTCAGCGGCCCCTTCGACTTCTCGCCGGTCCAGACCAGTTACCAGATCTCAGACGATGCTCCCAGATGAGGGAGAGGGAAGTTCTCCATCTGAAGATTTGGAAGATGAAGAGGAGGTACCCGACTGGTTGTGGTCATCTCAGTTGCCAGAACCCACACCTGCCTCCCTGTCTTCGTCTGACTTGGCTGATAGAGGAGCCCTTCGGGCAGAAGCCCCTGAATTCATACCCTTTCATATGCTTCCAGAAGAAGCAGCTGAGGATGAAGATCCTGAGGAGGAGGTTGCACCCTTCTCTGAAGAAGAACTGACCTCTCTTGAACCATCAGGTGCCTCTGTGTTGGAACATGAGGAGGGGGACATGGAAGAATCCTCAGAAGTGCCTGATCCTAGTACCTCTGAGAGCATGCCTCCACGGGAACAGAGGGAAAGGAGAGTCATTCACCCACCTAAGAGACTGACCTATGATCAATTGGGTGAATGTTCGGAAGAAGCTGTTTTTATCTCCAAAAGGTCTCCTGACCAGCCTAGTTCCTCCACTGTAGATTTGGTGGGGGACAACCCTAGCTCACCCCCAGGCACAACTGTACAAGCCACCCAAGTTTTGGGGGGTCTGTGAGAGATCATGAGAACAAAGTATTGAAGTAGAAAACGTTTGCATTTAAGTTTGTACATAAGGATATTGGGTTTGGCCATTATAATAAGCACAGTTTTTGATGTTCACAATTTGGTTTACTTTGTGAGTTAATGTTTGCGCACATTTTGTTGCTCTGACCTCACTATATGTTTTTTTCTCTTTCTCACCTTTTGATGTTTTTTTTCAACACAAACTTTAAGATGTAAGTGTTTAAGAAATTGCAAAGGCACATGTGCTTTTTAAAGGAGCACTATATAAAAGCACTAGAAATCAGCACTATATTAACACTGTAGAAATCACTTATTTGCTTATTAATTGCACTTTATCGTTTTACTGTTGCACTGCTATTAGAATACAAAATTGGATGTATTCAGATTGACTTATTTCAGCAAAATGTTAATGTTTTTGTTGTATAATGCCAACCTATGCACTAGGGTACATACTGTTGACCTCTTTGGGGACCAAAGTTTCTCAAGTGGGGGGAGTGTGTAGCGGGGTTAAACATGCCTAAAGACACTGTTTGATATGTGGGAAGGAACTAGGCTCCCTCTAGTGGTAGCTGCATGGAATTTCCCGGGCTGTGACTTCCTTTTCACAAGATGAAGAAACTACATCTCCCAGGCTGCTTTGCAAGATCCAGGAACTAGGCTCCCTCTAGTGGTAGCTGCATGGAATTTCCCGGGCTGTGACTTCCTTTTCACAAGATGAAGAAACTACATCTCCCAGGCTGCTTTGCAAGATCCAGGGTGCACGGCTGCACCGCACGGCACTATGGGGGAGGTTATTTAAAGGAGAGAGAAGCGCGCGAAGGGGGGCCTTTCTGCGCTGGACTCTGAGGAACCAGCGAGCGAGAGTGAAGGACTGACACTGGATATTGGGCCAGAGCCTTTTAGCCTGGAGGGACGACGTGGAACCGTCCCATCTCAAGCACGAGGCACATTCCTGGAGGTCATACTGCTGTTTGCCGAGACCGGAAGTCATCCGCCAGAAGGACCCCGCGCGGCTGGCATATAGCCAAAGGACTGAGACCGCAGTGGAAGCGCGCGAAGGAGAAACTTCTGTTGGTGAGAGGGCACATGCCCAATAACTGACTTTATCTGCTGAAGAGACAGTTTTATCTACAGATAGCGGTAGCGCAGCAGGAGGTGATAAAACCCCGGGGTTTATCACCATACTCTCTTAGGAGACTCATAGACAAACAATAAGGTCTGTAAAGGAGTCGCCAGAGGCTTATCTCTCTCGCAGAAGTTATTGCTCAGTTACGCAGACACCCTGCGGTGACAACTAACAGCTCGTTGTTTTCTCTCTCTTGATCTTTATTCCTAATCTGGATTACAAATGAGCTCTATTCAATAACCTTGCTAGCGAAGATCAACAAGAAAGAAGAGAACTCTGGGGGAGGGACTCAGATAGGCCCACCTACCTGGTACTGTGTCTAGCCTTAATGCAGGAGGAGTGTGGGGGTATTCTTTTACCTTTTTAAAGCTGTTTTAAATAACCTTTTATGGACTTGTATTGTATTGTATTGTATCTCCCCTATTCAATTTGATATATAGTAAACTAAGTTTGGTTAATTACAATCCTGTGCGTTGTTCCATTGTGTCACCCAGAAGGACTACCATTCAAGAAGGTAACAAGGTATTGTTGCATAGTGAAGTATTGTATTCCAATCTGTGTATCCATTTGATAGTCCAGTCCTATTCTGGGTCAGTTGTGCCTGAGGAGGGATCGAGCCAATTTGATTGGGTTGTTAGGCAGGGTGTAGACCCAATAATATAATCAGCAGCTCCTGCGGGGGTGGTGCTACACTTGAGTACAGTCACGTACAGTCATTTACTTGTATGGGTGACTGTACATGGCACCAGTGGCTTCCCAGGTGTGAGAAAGTACCATGAACTTTACCCTGGAAACATTTGAAGTCTTTAGACATCGCTGTCCATGAGGTCTTAGGCACACCATGCAGTATAATGCAAAGATAAATTACGCTGTGCAGGAACCCTTCTCACGTATAAATCACTAGTAGATAGTAGGTCCAAAATGTACTTAGACCTTATCCCTGTCTTCTATATCTCTGGGTGTGACATCATCGTCCTTCTGGGAAGATACCTGGGAGCAGAGCAGGCCATTCTTATGAAAACGCACTACCATCAAGTGCAAAAGGCATCTTCTCATGAGATTTAGGTTGCTCTGTATTCCACAGGATCTTGACAAAAAGAATAAAACATAATCATTGCCTAAGCACCCTGGTGGAAAATGGGGTAGGACAAGTTTTAGACCTACTATTTGCTGGGACAGTATAGGTGGATCCTGCATTGTTGTAACAACTTGATGCACTTTTCAGCCAGTTTTCCCCAGCTCACAAATAGTTCATAAATCAGAATAATTATTTTGGTTATCTGCCTGTTTATTGTCTATTGGTACATTTTTTAGGACAAACTGTCACTTCAACCAGCATGTGACAAATTCTCCCAAAACAGGATTTCTTGGTGCCCTGATTTACGTTAGGAAAAATAAATGATATTATCATATCTGATGATAAAGTCTTTGTCGCATTCTTCCTTGTCTGAGCCAAGGAACATAAAAATCTTGGCACGATAGGGTTCTTTTCTTTTTTTCCCTAAGTACCGGTACTACCGGGGGTATTGATTGTGTCATTGAGATGTAAATGGATGACAGTAAATGGGAACAATATTGTCATTTCCCATCAGGTATTTCCCGCTTTGTTGGTGTGCTTTACATATTTTCTAGAACTCCAGAGTAACAATTGGCTGCAATCAATGATGAAATTTAAGTTTAGGTTTTTCAGGGCTGGTCAGTTAGAGCGTTAGAAGCTGAAGGAGAATAAGCCACATACACATAGTAGAATAAAATAACGTGTTTATGATAAAATTTTCATTGCAGTAGTATTACAGAAACTAGTAATCTTCTCATGAGTAATCTTCTCATGAGCTAAGTAATGGGTCACCTTAAGGTGATAGGTAAGGTATTGGGAAGTTTAGGGCTCCAGTTTGGTTTTATGTTAAAGGTAAATGTTAAATGTCCTCTAAGGGTCACTTGTACACAATGCAAATGTTATAGAAAATGCTAAATACTAGACAATATACTGCCTTTCAAGTGGCCTGATTTAAATACCTGTTGGCCTGCTGAACACAGTGGTAGCTCTCACCAGCTTATACATCGGTACAGGGTGTAAGCTAGCGGAAGCAACCACTGTGGAGCAGGGGAGGGCGCAGATTTTCAACCCACCCAGAGAGGTAAAAACCTACAGGGAGAAGCAATGAGGCAACATTTCAACACCACCGGAAAGGTAGTATAATGCCTCCATTTTTACAGGGTCCCTCTTGTATGCAAGTGACACAATGGCAACAGGGTCATTTTTAGGGCTAGATAAAGTAAAACTAAAGGCAAAATCTTTTATTTTATTTTATTTTGGATATAACCCCTGTCAGTTTTTATTTTTGCTGTCTGTGTTCCATTGGGGAGATTTCCCTTCTTGCTCCATAGTCAAAACAGGAAGTGAGAAGAAATCCGTCCAAAGTGAGGAAATCCTTGGGGGTCACCAGGGTCACCAGAAGTAGTTTCCCCATCGGAAAACTTCTTCTCAATTATTTTCTGGGTACAACTCAAAATCTGGGAACTTCTTTTACTTTCGATGATAACGGTCAACATGACAAATAGAGGGGTTGAATCTCCCTAATGGGGGCACAATTACACAAACAATAAAAAACCTGACAGGTGTCTAATCCCTCCTCACTCTATTTCCACTCTAAGTTTTGTCTTTAGTTAAACTGTAAGTGCTATGCTTTGAGGAGTGGGAGTTAAGTGGTAAAGTCATATTTTAGAGGTTAAAGATAAATGATATCCAGTGCTTTATGGAAGAAGATTGTTTTGACCTTAAGAAGTAAAAAAAAAAAAAAAATTAAAATCCCAGCACCAAAAACCATTGTACCAATTTGATCACTCTCAGATAGACCTTCTATAATTATGAACATACACACATATGAGTAATGAGGGGATTCTGTCGGTGAACTTCATTTAAATGACTGTGTGCAATCCAGGAAGCTAGGGTTGGTCTTCTCAGTGCACATTGGACTGACCCTCTGGCTGTGCTGCAGCTTGTGTGTCTGCTTGGTGGGTTACATGTAGTACCTTAAAGTGATTGTAAAGTCTTGTGTTTTTCTTTTTAAATAACAAACATGTTCTACTTATCTGCTCTTTGCAGTTGGTTTTGGAGTAGCCTGGATCCTCTCTTCCCGGGTCCCTCTTCACTACTGCTGGCCCCTCCTTTTTGTCGGGTGCCCCCACAGCAAGCAGCTTGCTATGGGGGCACCCCAGCCAAGCCGCAGCTTAGTGTGTTCATTCAGACACAGAGCTACTGTTCGGCCCTGCCCCCTCTCTCTCTCTTGATTGGCTCACTGACTTTTATTGACAGCAGTGGGAGCCAATGGCGCCGCAGCAGTGTCTCAGCCAATCAAGAGGGAGAGTCCCGCATGGCTAAGGGACTCGTAGACATCGCTAGATGGAGAAGGGGCTCAGGGAAGTATTAGGGAGTGCTGGGGCGGCTGTTACACACACAAGGCTTTTAATCTTAATGCATAAAATGCATCAAGATCAAAAAAATACCTTCTGCCTTTACAACTCCTTTAAAGTGGTTGTAAAAAGTATTTTTTTAAATAAAATAATAAACATGTTATACTTAACTGCTCTGTGGAATGGCATTGCACAGAGCAGCCTGGAATCTCTTCTTCTGGGGTCCCCCACTGGTGCTCTTGGCTCCTCCTCTTCTCTGTGTTCCACCATAGGAAGCCACTTCCTATGGTGGAACACCTGCTGGCTCACTCCCGAGCCAAGCTATAGACACACGCAGGGGGGTTTTGCCCCTCCCTGGATTTGACTGACAGCAGCAGGACTCTATGGATCTTGCTGCTGTCTCTGAGCATGTGAGAAGAAGAGAGTGAGTGAGAGAGAGAGAGAGAGAGAGAGACCAGCGCTGCTGCAGATGGGCACAGCACTCAATCGAGATAGGAATGTATGAAGGGAGGTCAGGGGGTGATACAACTAGTGATATATTTTTTATTTTAATGCAGGGAATACATTAAGGTAACAAATGTCTAGCCTTTTGAACCAGGTTTTGTGTGGGAAACGTGTATTTGGCTTTGTTCTGAATTATTCTCTGTGCAAAAATAGACTGCAGAATCTATTGTACATTTCACCTTGATACACAAAGGGGACAGGGAGCATTAAGGCTCAGTTTAAATGTACGCTATGAGGCAAATAGCTGTCTGGCACATATTCAGAAAACCGTTAATTACAAACATCTGACTGACGGTACAAGCTGACAGGTACACAAGGTTAAAAGTGTAAATTCTCCTGTTCAATAAAGAAATGGGAAAAAAATAACAAGTAATAAGTAACACTTCTGCTGATACAATCTCTTCAGATATTTGCATGATTAATGGTGGCCATACACCTGCCGAAAAATCGTTCGAAAATCTGTCATTTGGTCCGATCGTCCATTTTTCGTCCAGTTAATGGGCACAAATAGAAAATCGTTTTCAACTTTTCAGAGCCGAAAAATTTAAGGAACAGTTTTGAAAATCTGCCGGCCGAACGACCTGTTTGCACTAGGTATATGTGACAAACTGAATTCATTTATGTCCATTGAACAATTTATCGTTCGAAATTCGGTCATTACATGATGACAAGATCGTCTGCTCTCACGGCCGATTTTTTGTTTTTCTAAAATAAGTTTGCCTGATATTTCAGCTAGTGTCTGGCCAGCATAAGTGTTCTTGCCTATGGCAAGTACACTTACTATTCTTTCACATATACAGTGCATTGCGAAAGTATTCGGCCCCCTTGAACTTTTCGATCTTTTGCCACATTTCAGGCTTGAAACATAAAGATATAAAACTGTAGTTTTTTTGTGAAGAATCAACAAGTGGGACACAATCATGAAGTGGAACGAAATTTATTGGATATTTCAAACTTTGTTAACAAATAAAAAACTGAAAAATTGGGTGTGCAAAATTATTCAGCCCCTTTACTTTCAGTGCTGCAAACTCTCTCCAGAAGTTCAGTGAGGATCTCTGAATGATCCAATGTTGACCTAAATGACTAATGATGATGAATAGAATCCACCTGTGTGTGATCAAGTCTCCGTATAAATGCACCTGCACTGTGATAGTCTCAGAGGTCCGTTTAAAGTGCAGAGAGCATCATGAAGAACAAGGAACATACCAGGCAGGTCCGAGATACTGTTGTGGAGAAGTTTAAAGCCGGATTTGGATACAAAAAGATTTCCCAAGCTTTAAACATCCCAAGGAGCACTGTGCAAGCGATAATATTGAAATGGAAGGAGTATCAGGCCACTGCAAATCTACAAAGACCTGGCCGTCCCTCTAAACTTTCAGCTCATACAAGGAGAAGACTGATCAGAGAGGCAGCCAAGAGGCCCATGATCACTCTGGATGAACTGCAGAGATCTACAGCTGAGGTGGGAGACTCTGTCCATAGGACAACAATCAGTCGTATACTGCACAAATCTGGCCTTTATGGAAGAGTGGCAAGTAGAAAGCCATTTCTTAAAGATATCCATAAAAAGTGTCGTTTAAAGTTTGCCACAAGCCACCTGGGAGACACACCAAACATGTGGAAGAGGGTGCTCTGGTCAGATGAAACCAAAATCAAACTTTTTGACAATACAAAACGTTATGTTTGGCGTGAAAGCAACACAGCTCATTACCCTGAACACTCCATCCCCACTGTCAGACATGGTGGTGGCAGCATCATGGTTTGGGCCTGCTTTTCTTCAGCAGGGACAGGGAAGATGGTTAAAATTGATGGGAAGATGGATGGAGCCAAATACAGGACCATTCTGGAAGAAAACCTGATTGAGTCTGCAAAAGACCTGAGACTGGGACAGAGATTTGTCTTCCAACAAGACAATGATCCAAAACATAAAGCAAAATTTACAATGGAATGGTTCACAAATAAACATATCCAGGTGTTAGAATGGCCAAATCAAAGTCCAGACCTGAATCCAATCGAGAATCTGTGGAAAGAACTGAGAACTGCTGTTCAGAAACGCTCTCCATCCAACCTCACTGAGCTCGAGCTGTTTTGCAAGGAGGAATGGGCAAAAATTTCAGTCTCTCGATGTGCAAAACTGATAGGGACATACCCCAAGCGACTTACAGCTGTAATCGCAGCAAAAGGTGGCGCTACAAAGTATTAACTTAAGGGGCTGAATAATTTTGCACGCCCAATTTTTCAGTTTTTTATTTGTTAAAAAAGTTTGAAATATCTAATAAATTTCGTTCCACTTCATGATTGTGTCCCACTTGTTGTTGATTCTTCACAAAAAATTACAGTTTTATATCTTTATGTTTGAAGCCTGAAATGTGGCAAAAGGTCGAAAAGTTCAAGGGGGCCGAATACTTTTGCAATGCACTTTATATTATTCTTATTATAGTGAAAGCCTATGGGAAAATTTGGCACCCTAACTCCTCCCACAGTTTTTACACTACATAGACAAGTAATATTCCGAAACGAGCGGATCATTCCCGATTGTGTTGCTATTACTTTTTGGAAGCTTTCGCCGAAGCAATACAAGGAGGCAAATAAGAAAAGTAAATACGAAATCAAAATGGCTAAAATCAACTTTGAGAGACAAATAGCAGAGGATAGTAAAAAGAACCCAAAGAAATTCTTTAAATATATCAACAGCAAAAAAGCTAGGGTAGAGCATATTGCACACATAATTAACGATGATGGGAGGATGGTTACTGAGGACACTGAAAAAGCAACCGTGCTGAACGCTTTTTTCTCGCCAGTCTTTACACAGGAAAAGGAGGGGTACACGGACCACGACTATATGGTTAGTAGTAATACACAGGTCTTGCCGCTATGGCTAACAGAGGGTGAAATCAGGGAAAGGCTGGATAAAATTAACACAAACAAATCACCAGGTCCGGATGGCGTACATCCGAGAGTACTCAAAGAACTCAGTAAGATTATATCTAGACCACTGTTCCTGATCTTTGCTGACAGTATCATGACAGGAAATGTACCAGGGGATTGGAGGAAAGCTAACGTGATACCGATATTCAAAAAGGGGCAGAGGCATATCCCGGGAAATTATAGGCCTGTCAGTCTGACATCGATAGTATGTAAACTTCTGGAGGGGATGATAAGGGACTATATCGTAGAGTTTACTAAAGACAAAAACATCATCAGCAGTAATCAGCATGGGTTTACAAATGGGCGTTCCTGTCAAACCAATCTCTTAACATTCTACGAGGAGGTGAGCTGTGAGCTAGATAGGGGCAGACCAGTGGATGTGGTGTACCTGGATTTCGCTAAGGCGTTTGATACAGTTCCCCACAAGCTCTTAATTTATAAAATAAGGTCTGCAGGTATCGACCGCAGGGTTTTCTCTTGGATACGGAACTGGGTATGTCCAAAGGGTGGTAATAAACAGCGCATACTCAGACTGGTCTGAGGTGGTAAGCGGGGTCCCCCAAGGCTCAGTCCTGGGACCAACCTTGTTCAATTTATTCATAAACAGCATTGAGGACGGGATCAGTAAGTTCGATATCAGTTTTTGCAGATGACACAAAATTGGGCAGGGCAATAACTGCACAGCATGAAGCAGATATCCTACAGAATGACCTGGACAAAATAACAGAGTGGGCAACGATATGGCAAATGAGGTTTAATGTGGAGAAGTGTAAGGTTTTGCACTTGGGGACTAAAAACATAAAAGCACAATACATGTTAGGGGGGGAACCCTTGGGGGAATCAAAAGTGGAGAAAGATCTGGGAGTCTTGTTACATGATAGACTAGGCAATAGCATGCAATGTCAAGCGGCAGCTGCCAAAGCCAGCAGAATATTAGCATGCATAAAGAAAGGGATGTATTCCAGAGATAAGACTATAATCCTTCCACTTTATAAAACTCTGGTCCGACCACATCTGGAGTATTCTGTCCAGTTCTGGTCGCCAGTCCTCAGGAGGGATGTGTTGGAGCTGGAGAGAGTCCAGAGAAGGGCAACTAAACTAATTAGGGGATTGGAGGACCTTAATTATGAAGAGCGTCTGCAATCACTTGATTTATTCTCCCTGGAGAAGAGACGCCTGAGAGGGGACTTGAAAGCAATTTATAAATATCTCAATGGTGATCTCGGCATAGAAAAAAGCTATTCAGTCGAGGGATTGCATGAGGACTCGAGGGCATACAATGCGATTGGAGGAAAGCGTTTTAACCTCAGGCAACGTGGGGTGGTTCTTTACTGTTAGGGCTACAAGATTGTGGAATTCTCTACCACAAGAGGTGGTTTCTGCGGGAAGTATGGTGGCTTTCAAAAGACTCTTAGACGTACATCTCAAGGATCAGAACGTGAGTGAAGAAATATTTCCACAATTTCTAAACTGCTGGCACTCCCTCATTTTTAAGGCCACCTACACAAATGTTACATCAAAACGTTCGCCTATCCCTGCTGCCATTTAACATGTCCACATCCAAGCCATAGCCATAATAGTCTTTACACTATGACGTTTGTTTCCAACTCACACCGTCCATTGACATTCATTGAGACTGCACTCAAACCATCTAAAATTTCAAGGCCGTTCTCTAACCTGTGACTGTGCCTTCAGTTTTTTGAAAGTATCTTTATTTATTTCAATGCAAGAAAAATTTAAATAACAGACAAATAACTAGAATACCCAATGTACAAACAATCAGGATAAGGGAGCAGAGCAGTACCAACCAAGAATGCAATGAATAAGCATGTGAGAAAACAATTACAACTGGTAACATGTTCCGACATCAGCCGGCACTGCCCAAGCTGGGGCAAGCGGGGAAAAACTGAAGGATCCAAGCAAGGGGAGGGAACAACATGGAGGGATAGGAAGGGGAGGGAGGAAAAGGAATGGAAGACCGGGAGAGAAAAGGGGGGTGGTGAACAGGGATTATGTCAGAAGAAAGGGAATGCCCATTGGGGTTGCAACATCCAAAAGGTCACAGGGTAACAGCAGTTATACAGCAGCAGAGGCTGCATAGTGCATCCAAACCGCCCACTTCGCATAAAACTTGTCATATCTATCTCTGCACCTGGCCATCCACTCCTCTGCGGCCATGATATCATTCATCATTTTAAACCACGCACCGGGATCGGGATCTGCGCAGTCTTCCAATATATGGGAATCAGGCGACGGGCCGCATTCAGGAGATGTGGCATGATACTCTTCCGGTAGCGGCTAAGAGAAATGGAGGGAACATGCAGGAGGAAGTGTATAGGGTTATCCGGCACATCTTCATCCAGAATGGTCCTCACCTGTGCCCGGATGTCCTGCCAGAAGGGCTGCAGCAGTGGGCAAACCAAACGTGGAGGAAAGTACCACGCCACCCGCAGGCCTACCAGCACAGATCCGAGGCACCAGGGAAGATCCTTGCCAGTCGGGCCGGGACCCTATACCACCTGGTCAAAAGTTTATAACTGTTCTCCTCCATCTTCGTATCAATGGTGCTAGAATGGATGAGATGATACATATGGCTGTGCCTTCAGTTTTAATGTTTCATAGACATATTATACAATAAAATGTCCGCTGGGGTCTTGTGATTCCTATGGTATAAGTCTCTAAGCTGTGAGATTTAGAGCTTTTACACTAGAGCCGTATGAAGATGGGCACCTCCAACTTTGCTAAGTTGCCCCATAAGAATGAATATCGGAATATTCAAAACTAGATCGCTTGTTTCCAACTGCCAAAACTTCTTAACTGCTGCCACTCCCACACACACACCACACCACACACACCACACCCCACTTACACCCCCCCCCCACACACACACACACCACACCCCACTTACATCCCCCCACACACACACCCCTACACACACACACACACCACACTTACACCCCCCCCCCCACACACACACACCACACTTACACCCCCCCAACACACACACACACCCAAACACACATCACACACACCACACTTACACACACCTCCCCCACAAACACACACACACACACCACACCACACACACACACCACACCCCACACACACCACTCCCACACACACACACACCACACACAGGCACCACACACACACCACACACACACCGCACTTACACCCCCCCCACACACACACACCACACTTACACCCCACACACACCCCTGCCCTACACACCACACTTACACACACCTCCCCCACACACCACACCACACACACACACACACACACCACACCACACACACATACACACACACACCACACATACACCCCACACACACACACCACACCCCACACACACCACTTTCACACACACCACACACACACCGCACATGCACACACACACCACACCACACTTACACCCCCCACACACACACCACACTTACACACACCTCCCCCCCCACCCACACACACACCCCACACACGGGCCTTCAAGTACATGTTTGCTTATAAATTGGACTGACTTCCTACTGATTGCTGAAATTGTTTTTCCCTAGGTCCAGCTGCAATTCCTGTGCACCTTGTGGGGTTATAAATTTGACTTCAGTGACTCTTTTATTTCATTAATTTAGCCAATAGAGTAAAATAAGTAGCTGAAAGTGTCCTCGTTCTACCTTACAACATTCCTTATGTAATTGTTGTTTGTGCTAGTATTATTGTAATGTGTAACTGTTCCTTGCTGACATTTAATGGATTATTGTCCCTGTTTGAGGCCAATTAAGAATCATTATATAGAAGGAGGCACTGTGAGATCAGCATGTATTCCAAGACGAATAGCACATGAACATTTTGTAACGAGGGAACTTAATTTAATGTTGGGTAGAAAGAATAGTCATAGAACAATCACTTATACCTAATATGGCGAGCTTAATAGCACTTAGTAGGCCATGCAGTTGGAATGCGCAGTACCACCTTTCAAGCTGTTGCTGGTGGGTTTTCATAGAATTGTTCCAAAGTCAGAACACCTTAGCTTAGAGAATCTTCCCCCTAGAAAGAAAAAAAATCATAGTCAGCAGCTATAATTACTGTAGCTGCTGACTTTTAAAAAAAGGACACTTACCTGTCTATGGATCCAGATCTGTCACACCCGGGCTGGTTTTTCACAGTCGTCAAGTACCCAGCTCCGGCATGTTTACTAAGGGAAGCGGGCTGTGACTCCCCGAGGCTTCATGCACTTTGTGAATGGTCCTGAATGGGACCTGTGATGTGTCCCAGAAGGCTGCAGACCAAAAGAAGAGGGCCAAAGAGAAGGGCGCCTATCAAAACCAGGTACCTGCTCCCCAAAGAAAATTTTATTCTGCCAAATGTGATAGAGGAAGGGGGGAGGAGGACATAAGGCAGAACTTCTCATTTAGGGTGAAGTTTTGCTTTAAAGTGGTTCCAAAGGCAGAAGGGTTTTTTTATTTTAATTTTATCTTAATGTATTATATGCACTAAGATAAAAACATTCTGTGTGCAGCAGCCCCCCCTCAGCCCCCCTAATACTTACCTGTGCCCCATCTCGATCCAGAATTGTTGCAGGAGAGCCTCGTCTGTCCAGGACTCTCCCTCCTCATTGGCTCAGACAGCAGCGGGAGCAATTGACTTTGTCAGCAGGTGTCCCCATACCAAGCTGTTTGCTGTGAGGGCACTCAACAGGGGGGAGGGGCCAGGAGCATCGGCGGGGGACCCTAGAAAAGGAAGATCTGGGCTGCTCTGTGCAAAACCATTACACAGGGCAGGTAAGTATAACATGTTTGTTATTTTTCTTTTACCATGTTTTTATTGAAGATTCTCAAATAAAAATACAAACATCCAGATAGGATATCATCCATTTTCTGTCAGTATAGGGACAAGTACATTGGTACATGACTTAACATAGTCAATGTGAACAATAGAGGAAAAGTAAAACAGAACAATAAAACAATAAGTATAAGGAGCTCTGTAACATACTGGTGATGTTGGTTGTGCCCCCAGGATATCCGGACACCCCTATTGGAAGCTAACTGTGTCCGGATGGGGGCAAGACCAGCCATCTCTCTCAAATATTGATGAGTTGGCTTTCATTTGAATGTTGTTATTTTTAGCAATGACAAGAACAAAAGACATTTTCATAGCCAAGAATGCTATGTGAAAATATGAACAAGTGCAGGAGGAGCTTTTCTCCACTGATACATAACATTAAACAATGATATAGAAATGAAGGACCATTGGTTCTAAGCAATATCATATCATTAGATAATCAATTGTCAGAGCCCTGCCTGGAGATGCAGTGTGCCTTGTTTTGATAAAAAGGCCTTTCGGCCAGGACTCTTGAACTAGCAAGAGCAGTTGTAACGCTTCTGCGTTTCTTATATGGTGTGGATTTTCAGCTGCAGAAATAGTTCCACGTCAGTAGTCATGTAAGAGATATGCTGAGATACCATTCCCAACCTCAATGACTCATCATGTGTGGAAGGTCTTATTTCAGTCAGTAAATACACACAATTAGCAAGCTGGTTCCTAGTGTGACTTTATGTATGTGGTAACACAATGATGAGGGTTTGAGGGATAGGTTGAGTGAAGGTGGTAGGTGATAGACACTTGAAGGTGAGACAGTAGCAGATGGATGCAGGAAGGTTTAGCAGTCATGTATGGTAGCAGATGACAGAGTAGCAGGTGGACATACAAGAGTGATCAACCCAGTGCAGGAAAGTAGCAGTAGCCTCAAGAGCTAGCAATCTAGTTATGCAGATGTGATAAACAGTCTTTACTATGCAGACCTAGATAGTGTAAGCTTAGTATAAGTTTATAGAGAATTCCCCTGCGGGGTACTTAGCACTATTAGCGATACAGCCGAAGGGTGGTTCAGGAGAGGCGGATGATCCCGTAGCGGGATACAGGGATCAGCGCAGCGAGGTTCCGTCAGCGAGGTGAGCTTGCAAGCACGGAAGCTTCAAGCAAGGTTAGCATCCAGGTAAGGGTGTTTGAACGAACACATGTGAGTGAGAACCGGCGCTTTAAATAGCCATCTAGTCCGGCGCTGGGTGATGACAGCTCCAGTCTTAAAGGTGTATGGTGTAGGTGTAAAGGTGCACCTTTCCAAAAGTAAATGGTGGGGCGCATACACTTGTGGAAAGTGTAATTTAGGGTACCAAAGGTACCGGAACATTACAATACCCCCCCCTTAAGGCCTGCTCCTGAAGGCCTCTGGAGCTGGTTTGTCTGGGTATCTCGCATGAAAATTGCGGATTAATCTAGGGGCATGTATGTCAGAGGTGTTTAGCCAGGTGTCGTCTTGGGGCCCATAGTTCTTCCATCTAACCAAGTACTGAAGTCTTCTTCTGTAGATACGAGAATCCAGAATCTCTTTTATCTCGTATTCTTCTCCACCTTCAACTTGTACAGGAGGGGGAGGTGGAATATTAGGCCTTATTCCTTGGTCCGGAACATGGGGTTTTAGTAGCGACACATGGAAAATGGGATGGATTTTTAGGTCCATTGGCAATGTAAGCTGCACTGCAGCTTTTCCAATAAGTTTCTTGATTGGGAAAGGTCCCAAGAACAGAGGTCCAAGCTTTTTGCTAGGGATCTTCAGTCTCAAGTTTTTTGTTGAGAGCCAAACGAGGTCCCCGATAGTATACTGTGGAGAAGGTCTTCTACGAAGATCATAGTACTTCTTTTGTTGACTGTGAGCGTGTGCAATGGTAGTATTTAGTAAACCCAGAGAATCCTTTATTTGGGTAAGATAGTCTGAGGCTACTGGGTTATTTGAAGGAAGGATGCGTGGAGGGAGAATAGAGGGATGGAACCCATAGTTCAAGTAGAACGGACTCTGCTTGGTTGTACTGTGAGTTGCGTTGTTGTAGGCAAATTCTGCCAGGGGGAGAAGATCCAACCAATCATCCTGTTGGTAAGAAGTGTAACAACGTAAATACTGCTCGATGCATTGGTTGACTCTTTCAGTCTGTCCGTTGGTCTGCGGATGGTAAGGAGAAGTGAGCTTCCGCTCAATCCGTAGTATGTGACATAGTTCTTGCCAGAATTTAGAAATAAATTGGGATCCACGGTCAGACAGAAGAGTTTTTGGGATACCATGTAATCTGAAGACATGTTTCATCAGGAGTTCTGCCGTTTGTTTGGACGAAGGTAGTCTGCGAATAGCAATGAAATGTGCCATCTTTGTCAGATGGTCCACTGACACCAAGATGGTATTAAATCCTTTGGAAGGAGGCAATTCTACGATGAAGTCCAATGACAAAACCTCCCATGGAGTTTGGGGTATTGGTAAACTGCATAGTAGACCGGATGGTCTCGTAGTGTCAATTTTGGACCTGGCACAGACATTGCATGAAGAGACGAATTTTTGTATAGATGTTTTCATGTCAGGCCACCAGAATTGTCGAGAAATCAAATTGAAAGTCTTTGTCATACCCATATGTCCTGCCATAGGCACATCATGCGATAATTCCAAGATCTTGGTGCGTAGGGTAGGTGGTATGTAAAGTTTGTCGTTGTAGTAGAGGAAGCCTTCTGCATCAGTATTTAGTTGTGGTGGGGGTGAATCCAAACTTATACCATGCAGAACCTCTTCCTTTAAGGAACGGACAACTCCAATAATGCGTTTGTGAGGTATTATAGGAACGGAAGGGATTTCAAAGTAGTTTTCTTCAGTTAGTCGTGATAGTGCATCCGCCTTTTTGTTCTTATCTGCAGGTGTGTAGGTCACTAGGAAGTTAAACCTTAGAAAGAATAGTGACCATCGTACCTGTCGATGCGAGAGAGTTTTGCTAGTCTGAAGATATTGGAGGTTTTTATGGTCCGTGTATATAATTATTGGTAATTGGGTGCCTTCGAGTAAATGTCGCCAATTCTCCAGAGCCAATTTTATAGCAAGCAGTTCCTTTTCACCCACGGGGTAATTTATCTCGGGACTGCTCAGGGATTTAGAAAAAAAAGCGACTGGATGAAGTGGTGAAGTGTGGGTAGGTCGTTGGGAGAGTATTGCTCCTACTGCCATGTTTGACGCATCTACCTCCAGAATGTATTGGAGGGATGGGTCTGGATGGCGTAATATGGGAGCGGAAGTAAACCTTGTCTTTAACAAGTGGAAAGCCTTATTTGCTTCTTCTGACCATTTAAATGGTATTTTTATGCTAGTGAGCTGTGTGAGGGGTCTCACAATAGCAGAAAAGTTTTTTATGAACTTCCTGTAGAAATTTGAAAATCCCTGGAATCGCTGTAGCGCCTTGCGTGTAGTTGGTGTAGGCCAATCCTGAATGCAGGATATTTTACTCATGTCCATCTCGATTCCTGTTTTGGATATGATGTAGCCTAGAAAGAGTACCTCATCTTTATGGAACAAGCATTTCTTCAGCTTCACATAAAGATTATGTGCAAGCAATCTCGATAATACAAGTCTTACATGTCTTATGTGTTCAGACAGGGTCCGTAAATATATAAGTATATCGTCCAGATATACCACAACACAGACATCTAGTAAGTCTTTAAAAATATCGTTTATAAATCGTTGGAAAACTGCAGGGGCATTGCATAGGCCGATTGGCATCACAAGATATTCGAACAATCCGTATCTAGTTCTGAATGCAGTCTTCCACTCGTGTCCATCACGGATTCGAATGAGATTGTATGCTCCTT
Source organism: Pelophylax lessonae (assembly GCF_965119305.1). NCBI lineage: Eukaryota > Metazoa > Chordata > Amphibia > Anura > Ranidae > Pelophylax > Pelophylax lessonae. The sequence goes on from NC_138771.1 coordinate 520,801,798, forward strand.
TCAGGTCTAATTTTGAAAAATAGGTAGCTCCACGCACCTGCTCAATGAGCTCAGGGATAAGCGGTAGAGGATAGCGATCTTTTATTGTGATAGCATTCAATTTCCTGTAGTCGATGATAGGTCTGAGACTTGAATCTTTATTGCGAACAAAAAAGAGTCCTGCTGCTGTAGAAGAAGTGGAAGGTCTAATAAAACCTTTTTCCAAGTTCTCATCCAAATAGGTTTTGAGATGGGCAAGTTCATCCTGTGAAAGAGGATAAACATGACCGAACGGCAATTTGCTATTTGGGAGTAGATCAATGCTACAATCATAGTCTCGATGGGGAGGTAATGCTTGAGCATTTTTCTCAAGAAAAACCTCAGAAAGATCCTGATAACATAGTGGTGCAATCTCATCTGTCACCACAGACAGAATCTTCCCGGAAAACGGGAGGTTACACGTATCCTCGCAATAACAAGAAGGGAAGGTCAAGGACCGTTTCTTCCAATCTATGGTTGGTTGGTGTGTGTGTAACCAGGGAAGTCCCAACACAATGGGAAAGTGGGGTGAAGGTATTAAATCGAAGGTAGAAGTCTCCCTATGAGACTCAGCAATAGTGACTAGAAGTGCTTGTGTCTGATCGGTGATCGGACCAGAGGATAACGGAACACCGGTAATAAGACTTACTGAGACAGGTTTGAGTTTAGAAATAATAGGAATTTTATTTAAAGCAGCAAAACATATATCCATATAATTTCCACAAGATCCTGTGTCAATCATGGCCTTAGTAGTAATCCTGTTCTGGTCCCACTGTAATGTCAAAAAAACAGAAATGTAGGGGTTAGTGAATTAAGTTGTCAATCCTCCTAGGGAGACATGTGAACACTCACCCTTCTTTTTGTTGACTAGGGGACAGACGTTTATCTTGTGATCCGGGGATGCACAGTACAAGTAGAGATCTTCATTTCGTCTTTTGGCTTTTTCCATAGTTGATAGCGGTGGGCGTATGGTTCCTATCTCCATAGGAACGGGGTCAACGGCCAGACTCCGAGAGGAAACGGATAATGGCATTCCCATCTTTTCAGCCTTTCTTTCTCGTAGTCTTCTATCTATGGTAATACTGAGTTGTATTAGTGCATCCAGGGTTTTTGGCAGATCCGCTCGGGCGAGCTCGTCCTTAACGGCTTCTGATAGGCCAAGCCTAAATTGGGTTTTCAGAGATGCATCATTCCATTCTGAATCAAGGGTCCATCTCTTGAACTCTGCGACAAAGTCTTCTACAGGCCTCCTTCCTTGTTTCAAGGATCTTAACTGAAGATCAGCAGTACTCTGCCTATTGGGGTCATCATATAGGCTAGTGAGCTCTGCCAGGAACAAGGCATAGGAGTTGAGAAGCTGGTCGTTTTTCTCAAAAAGAGAATCTGCCCAGGCTCGAGGATCGCTTGATAGGTAAGAAATAATAGTACAAACCTTAATGTGATCAGTAAGGTAGGTACGAGGTTTTAGCAAAAAAAGTAACTCACATGCGTTTTTAAATTCGCGAAATTTTTTGCGATCGCCTGTAAATACCAAAGGGGGATTTATTTTGGGTTCAGGGGACTGAGCAGAGGTAAGTTGTGTCAGTCTAATTACCTGCTGCGACAGAGCCTGATTGTCTTCTTTTAATTCAGCAAGTGCGTGTATTAACGCAGATACTTGCTGTTTTAATTGTGTCACCTGAGTGGTTATTTCTGCTGAATCCATTTTTTGGTTCGTTCAATCTGTAACGCTTCTGCGTTTCTTATATGGTGTGGATTTTCAGCTGCAGAAATAGTTCCACGTCAGTAGTCATGTAAGAGATATGCTGAGATACCATTCCCAACCTCAATGACTCATCATGTGTGGAAGGTCTTATTTAAGCCAGTAAATACACACAATTAGCAAGCTGGTTCCTAGTGTGACTTTATGTATGTGGTAACACAATGATGAGGGTTTGAGGGATAGGTTGAGTGAAGGTGGTAGGTGATAGACACTTGAAGGTGAGACAGTAGCAGATGGATGCAGGAAGGTTTAGCAGTCATGTATGGTAGCAGATGACAGAGTAGCAGGTGGACATACAAGAGTGATCAACCCAGTGCAAGAAAGTAGCAGTAGCCTCAAGAGCTAGCAATCTAGTTATGCAGATGTGGTAAACAGTCTTTACTATGCAGAGCTAGATAGTGTAAGCTTAGTATAAGTTTATAGAGAATTCCCCTGCGGGGTACTTAGCACTATTAGCGATACAGCCGAAGGGTGGTTCAGGAGAGGCGGATGATCCAGTAGCGGGATACAGGGATCAGCGCAGCGAGGTTCCGTCAGCGAGGTGAGCTTGCAAGCATGGAAGCTTCAAGCAAGGTTAGCATCCAGGTAAGGGTGTTTGAACGAACACATGTGAGTGAGAACCGGCGCTTTAAATAGCCATCTAGTCCGGCGCTGGGTGATGACAGCTCCAGTCTTAAAGGTGTATGCGCACCTTTCCAAAAGTAAATGGTGGGGCGCATACACTTGTGGAAAGTGTAATTTAGGGTACCAAAGGTACCGGAACATTACAGCAGTACAGTCATCCATAAGACTAAAGAACAGGGTACTGCTTCTGCTCAAGGGCATAAAAAAAAAAAAAAAGAGAAACCAATGCCTTGTTGTAATAGGTGATGTTTGGCATCCCCTCCCTGGGTTTTGGGCTTATAGAGTAAATCTTTGTTTAGCCTCAGTTTTGCCGAGCCCCAAATAAACTTAAAGAGAAGGAGTTGCAAGGACCGCAGGACATGCGGAGGGACCAGAACAGGCAAAACTCTGAACGAATATAACAGCTTAGGCAGAAGGGTCATCTATATTGCATGTTTCCAGCCCAGCCAAGAAATGTGTGTTTTGTTCCAGGACTCCAACAGTCAAGTCAAAGCTTTAATAAGAGGGGGATATTTAGCACTATATGTGGCTGAGTATGTTGGGGTGAGCATAATTCCCAAGGTAGGGGATAGAATCAGACCATTGGAAGGAGAAATGGTCCTGTGCCACCTGGAGAATGTCATCCATCAGAGAAACGTTCAATGCATGGGACTTGGTCTGATTTACACAGAGGCCTGAAAGAGAGGAGAAGCTGTCTATCAGAGATACAAAATTGAGAAGCATGATACAGTATGTGGAGATATAATATACATCAAAGTGTCATCTGCAAATGTGACAAGCTTGTGGTGTACACGGGAAAATTCAATACCTCTGATGTCAGGGCTCAGGTGAATGTGTAAGGCCAAAGGTTCCAGGGCAATAATAAAGAGAAGTGGAGAGAGGGAGCATCCCTGATGAGTGCCCTGGGCTATAGGGAAGGAGGGCAAAGCATGTTCCATGTATTTCACAGTATTTTCACTCAGCTGTATGGGTCAGGGCCGCTTTTAGATAGGTCCAGGATAGGGTGTTAAATGCTTTCCAGGTGTCTAGGAAAGCAGCATTAGTTGGTGAGCTTGATGGTGTGTCATATAGGTGAGAAGGAGTGGGTGACAAACAATGTCCGCAGCTAGCCCAAGGGGCACGAAGCCCACCTGATCTTTATGGATCAAACAATATAAGACACGGTTCAGTTGGGAGGCGAGTACTTTGGCTAAGATTTTTAGGTCGACATTGAGGAGTAAATTTGGGAAGAAGTTGGCGCAGGTTTGGGTGTCCTTGTCCGGCTTGTGGAGCATTACAATAAAGGCCTGTAACATGGTTTTGGGTAAAGTTTAACTTTGCTTAAGGCTATTGAAGAGGGAAGTAAGGTACTGGGCGCTACATACGATACATACTTTTTGTAGAAAAGGGCTGTGAATCTCTCCATGCCTTGTGTTTTGTGGGGTTTAAGATCTTTAATAACCTGTCACACTTCTCTTTCCGTAATATCAATGCCTAGAGCATCCCGGGGAGCAGACTTTAAAGATGGAAAGGCCGTTTCATTAGGAAAATAGGTGAGGTCTGAATGAGATATGGTTTTTGAAGGGGAATAACGTTTTGACAAGTGGGGCCGAAATTCAGCCAATATCTTAACCGGATTAGACATTCGGGCTTGGAATCTGGTTCTGAGAAAGAGGGCAGGCTGTCTTGCTCTCTCTCAGTCAGACACAAATCAAAATCCCTCCGGAGCCTATCCACCTCAACAGTTGCTTACTGGGGTTTTGTTTCAGTAGGTTTGTGGCAGCATCTAGCTCAGATTCTAATCGGGAAATCTGCGCCTGTCTCTCCTTCTTCTGGCATATTGGATTATGTAGCCCTGTATTACTGCCTTTTAGGCTTCCCATAAGGTGACAGGGACTGAACTGAACCTACATTAAGTTGAAAGTATTCCGCCAAATGGAGTCACAAGTCTTCTATCAGAGAAGATTGGGACAATAAGGAATCATTCAGACACCATGTAGGTGAAGAGGGTTTGAGCACGAATGAATTACAAGTAACAAGGATCGGCTCATTATCAGACCAAGAAACTGACAAGATAGAGGCAGATATTACCTGAGGGATAAGCTGCCTAGGGACGAGCACATGGCCAATTAGAGAAAAACAGACATGCGGGTGAGAATAGTGTGTATAGTCCCTGGTAATGGGGGGGAGTTCTCTCCAAATATCTACCAGGCTGGAGCTATCTATGAAGGTCTCTGTAAGATCCGAGTCTCAGTGATTGGGTTTAGAGAGATCCATTTTGTGGTTCAAAACCAGGTTTGAGTCTCCGCACAGCTGGAGAGTTACTTTAGCATGAGTACTCAGTAGCTCCAAGAGGTGAGACAAGAAGGGTATTTGTCGCTCATTTGGGGCATAATAGGAACAAAGAGTCACCTCTGAATCCACCAGAGTACCCAAAAGGAGCAGGTATCGGCCTTGATGATCAGACACAGTTTAATGACAAGTGAAAGGTATCTTATTATGAAAGTCAATAAGAATTCCACGTGTTGTGGAAAGGGCCGTAGTTTGATAAACCTGCTGATATTGAGCATCAAAATAGCGAGGGGTATAGGAAGAAGCAAAGTGTGTCTCCTGTAGACAGGTCCACTTTGTAGGAGCGAAGATACCTAAAGGCTTTGGTGCATTTCTGGGGCAAAATGAGACCCTGTACGTTTAGGCATAGCCTGTTAAGTACTATGAGTCCAAAGGATTAACCTATAAAGATATAGCGAAATTGAGATAACAAGTGGCCTCTGGGGCACATCGGGAGAAGAATGGTTGAAGATTAACATAAAGGTTAAGAAGACAAAGAGAAGGGAACAACACAAAAAATAAAAATAAAAAGAAAGATAAAACACTGGTGTTAAACCTCACTGGTTTTGTGTTTACATAATGCTGGGTTGTGTTAGTGCCAGCCATTGGTTCCTAGGGATACCACCCACTGTCGCAGAGTATCCTAGTCCAATGATAAGAGAGGGAGACATGGATCAGCCCAGTCATGTTTGTTATTTTAAACAAAAAAAATCCCAAGACTTTATTATATGTAATAAATGTAATAAAATCCCAATTTTTTCCTTGCCTGAAGGGTTTTCCCTGTTAGACTTGGTTTACTTTTTGCATTAAATTTTTAGGGGATTGTGCTGCTATTTTTTTGACAGATAATTACTCTCCACCCAATTCTCATTCCAGACTTTTTTTTATCACTTTAGGGTATATGTAAACCTTAACAAACAACTTCTCCTATTTGCTCCCTTTTGGTCTGTGTAAAAACGGTCATTTAAAAAAAAAAAAATTTGCATTGATGCATGTCCCCCAGGGCAGTGCCCAGGTCTCCATACAATTTTTATGACAATAACTTGCATATAAGCCTTTAAAATGAGGACTTTTGATTTTTCATGTTCGTGTCCCATAGACTTTAATAGCGTTTGCATGTTCGCTAGAACTTTTTCCCTGTTCTAGATGTTCTGGTTCGAACCGAACAGGAGGGTGTTCGGCCCATCACTATTGATAAGGGAAAGCAATTGTCGTTTGAACTACCTCTTTGTGTCAAGAGTCTTGGACCCCTTACCAGATTCTCAAAACCTTACCCTACCCTCTATCTCTGTCTTGACATCTCTAGGGCTACAAAATGGGTGGAAACCAGTCAGGCCTATCCCCCCTAGAGTGTATGATCAAAAAGTTCAGGAAGGGATGCTCAAAGGTAACAGAATAGGGTTATTGCGGTGTTTGTGTCTTTAAGTGTTAAACTTCTAAACTAAAAAAGGTATTGCCAGTGTTTGTCAGTGCATGGCAGCCTTCCAGTGAAGAAGAATAGATACTGACACCGTAATATTTAGTGCTTTGCTTAACTGTTGTTCTGCTTTAGAATGGGTAAAGTCCCTGGTAAGGGACCTCTGCCCAATGTACCTAAACCTCCGAGTAATAAGTAATATTATAAAGAAAAAGAAAGAGAGTGGAGAAAATTACATAGGAGTAAAAAAAATAACATTTATTAACATGTGAAAAGTGTTATGAGAATTTCTCACTGGTATGATTATTATGTATTTTCTCTTTCCACGGGATGGAGAAAATGATGAGTTCCACATGAATATGTTGAAGGGATTGTGTTTGAGGGACAGACTCCCGTGGTTTTCAGTGAATCCTGAGTGAAGCATGAAGTATTTGAGGGCGGAAGGACTAAATTGGTTGAAGTATGCCCCCGGATATACTCCTGAGCCCTCACAGGTATTTTCTAATGTTCCCTCTACTCCTGGACCATCCCCAGCCAGGTATGATGCAGTATACTCCTCTCTCCCGCTAAAGAAAGAGGATGATTTAAGACCAAATCCTACTGCCTCTATCCCACACAAGCATGTCCTGCCCCTGTTCAACAAGTAGAACAAGAACCCCCAGATAGCCAGCATGGTGCAGGAGGGGAACAGGAAGCAAGAGGAGAAGAAATTCCAAGGGAAGATAAGGCTGTGGCAAGTACTTAATCGCCTGACTCCATGGGCACCTTTGTCCAGTCAAACCCTGAGTCCAAGTCATATCCCAAGATTCTGTCAATTATTATATTATTTAGTTCAGGTGTATCCATGGGTTTAAATACTACATCATTTCCCCTTATAATATAAGTAAATTGCATCACTGGTCTTACTTTCTGCACTGATCGTAATGTAATAGGGGAATACACCACTGTGACTGGACACCAGCTTGCAATTTTGTTTTTGTTTGATAAATTGGGTGATTTATTATTTATTTCAGGATCTTATATAGCGCTGTCAATTTACGCAGCGCTTTTACATATACATTGCACCTTCACATCAGTCCCTGCCCTCAAGGAGTTTACAATCTAAGGTCCCTAACTCACATCCATAGTAGGGCCAATTTTATACAGGATCCAACTAACCTACCAACATGTCTTTGGAGTGTGGGAGGAAACCGGAGTACCCGGAGGAAACCCACACAGGCACAGGGAGAACATGCAAACTCCAGGCAGGTAGTGTCATGGCTGGGATTCGAACCAGCGACCCTCTTGCTGCTAGGTGAAAGTGCTAACCACTACACCACTACACCACTGTGCCGGTGATAGTCTGATATACAAATTAAACTGTTGTATCTTTAGGAAGCCTCAAATTGTAATAGTAATAGCATTGGTCTCTGGACGGTAGAAGTTTCAGAGCAATGAGAGTTGTTTGAATATCAAAAATGATGAACTGACCGCTCAGATTGTAGAACTGCAGTAACATAAGATGTGTGTGTGTCCGAATTGTTCATAGCTTGCTAATGTTGAGGACATGTTGCTTGTATAAATATGTTGAATGCTTGTTGTATTGTCTTTATTAAATGACAATGTTATTTGAATAAAGACAGAAAGGTAACGCTAAGTATGGCTGATTTGTAACATAAGTTTTGTTATGTTTGAGGGTCTATGTAAGTTTACCATTGGAAGAGTTAAGTAATGAAACTGAAGCAAAAGTTCTGTAAAGTTGTAAATAAGAAATATTGAAGGGTTATATTGTAGATCCTGAAACTGAGAAAATGGCATATAAGAAAAGTGAGCCTTTGTATGTATAACGGAAAAAATAAATTTGTAACAGAGATGGCTGCAGTCTTTGCATGTCTGTGTGCCTGTGTGGCTGTCCAGATTCCTCCCTCCTCCCTTCACATCTTTGTGTGTCTGTGTAAAAAGGGAGAGATTGGTGGAGAGATTATTGCAGACATTTATGTTTGAGGATCTATGTAAGTTTATTATTAGGAGAGATAAGTAATCAAATTAAGGTGAACGTTTTGTATAGTGGTACTGTATATGATAAAAGCCTTTGTAGAAAGTTTTTGTATTTTTAAGATGGAAATCATTTGTACAGCCTCCCCCATACTTAGAAGCACATGTCACGGGCAGGTATGAAGGGACATGTCACAGGCAGGTATGAGCAGAGTGCAAGTCTCGATTCCCCACCCTATAGACTTGGGGAATCAAGTTTAAATTATTATGTTGCACAGGATGATGACCAGACCCTGTCAGTCTTCAGTCGCAGTGTATTTACCCCAAATTGTACCCCTGGGCTTGACACTCTCAGCAAAAGTAGGAAGAAAACGGCCACAGAAGCAACCAATGGGTGCACAGGTCAAATGTCCACTTCCACCCCAAAGACTCTTGATGCCAGAAACCGAACTGTTGCCCCGTCTTTCAACTCAGCTATGACAGACTTATTCCGCTCAATAATACAGACTTATAGTTCCACTTTGGCGGACTGCCAGAAGCTCCTACTGACTCTTTTCAATGCAGAGGACAGACACAGAATAAGCCAAGCAGGTTTAAAGTATGTTGAAGAGTTAGGAAAAAAAAACAGCTGTTGCCATATTGGGTGGGTTACAGATTGGAAACAAAGAGAGAATCTGACCGCAGAATAAAACAGGAAGTAATGTGAAGAATAAGGTAACTGTTGCAGCTACTACCTGAAGGAAGTTATAAGGTATCTAGAAGAAAAGCTCAATTGTGCCAAGATACTGTAAAATACCTGGGATTCAGGGTGTCACAAGGCCAGAGACATTTGGGAAAGGAAAAGCTGTTTACCAGATCCCTGCCACAACCTGGGAGTAGCAGGATTCTGCCGGATTTGGATACCAGACTTTGCCAACAAAGCCAGACCCCTCTATAAATTCACAAGGGGGGGGGAGCTTTATGGGAAGAACTGTGGGAGTCATAACACAGTACCTGGGATCATGGCAACACCCTGTGGCATACCTCTCAAACCAATTGGACACTGTAGCACAGGGTTGGCCACCTTGCCTGTGGGCTATCGCAGCCGCAGCCCTCTTGGTGGTCAAAACTGACAAGCTATCACTAGGTCAGGAAACCTATATCCAGGTCCCACACCAGGTACAGGCACTGCTGGGTTACAAAGGAAATTACTGGTTCAACAACAGCTGGATGGTCAAATACCAGGCCATGCTGTGTGAAAATCCTTGAATTAATCTAGAGACTGTTAATACCCTAAACCCAGCCGCTCTGCTTCCTACCTCATCAGAACCTCTGACACATGAGTACCTCCAGGTCATGGATGAAGTCTATGCAAGTCGGCCAGACTTGAAAGACAGCCCCTTGGAAAAGCCAGATGTTGAATACCTCACTGATGGCAGCAGTTTTGTAAAGGATGGGATCCGCTATGCAGTGGTTACTTAAGTGACAGTGATAGAGGCAGGAGCCTTACCACAGGGAACGTCTGCTCAGAAAGCTGACCGAATTGCACCAACCAGGGCATTACAACTCGCTGCCGGACTAAGATGTGAACTCAAAGTATGCCTTCCTGACTCTCCCTGCTCACGGAGCCCTGTATAAAGAAAGAGGGCTCATTATAGCTGGAGGGAAGAGCATCAAGTATGGGACAGAAATACTGGAACTCTTGGAAGCAGTATGGGCCCCCTCTGAAGTTGCAGTGGTCCACTGTAGAGGCCATCAGAAGGGAGACTCCCTGTAAGCTAGAGGCAACAAGACAGCAGACTGAGTGGCTAGGGATGCAGCATTCCAGCAGCCCCCACAACAGATAATGCCCCCCCTGTTCCCAGTACCTCTCTCTGAATGGGATCCAATATTCACAATGGCAGAACAAGAATGGGTAGAGACTGAACCTTGAAAGTACAGGGAAGACCAGTGGTACCAGTTGCAGGAAGGAAGAATTGTCATCCCAGTTGCAGTAGCCACAGGGGAACACACATAGGCAAGACTGCCATCGAAAAGGCCCTAGAGAGACATTTTTATATCCCCACACTGGCACAAGCTGCAGCCAGCAGATGCATAGAATGTGCCCGAAAACCGCAGACAAGGGCCTGTACCAAGTACAAGCTGTAGGAGCCTCCCCGATGGAAGAATTACTGGTTGACTTCACTGTAATGCCTCCCTCAGGAGGATACAAATATTTGCTAGTGGCCGTCTGCATCTATTCGGGCTGGGTAGAGACATGGACCAAATGAACTGAGACTACTGGAATCCCCTCATCCATAGGCTCAGACAACAGCCCAGCCTTTTTTCACAATTGCCTCCGGGAATTAGCAACAGCACTCAAGATCATGTTGAAACTACATACCGCGTATCGACCTCAAAGCTCTGGAAAAGTGGAAAGTATGAATCATACACTGAAATCTCAACTGGCCAAATTCTGTCAGGAAACCCAAAATGAAGTGGACATTGATGCTGCCCATTGCTCTGTTGAGAATTCTGAGTACTGTACAGTACTATAAAAAGGAGGACAAAATTCTCCCCTTTTGAAGTACTATATGGTAGGCCCCCACCTATCATAAAAGACATAAGGGAGACTTACACCAGATGGGAGGGAGGGGGTGAACCCCAAACTGTTACAGAAATTAGGGGAAAATATGCAGGACATCGGGAAATGGGTCCAGGAAAAACTCCCCATAAGTCTATTAAACCCAGTCCATCCCTTTGTTCCAGGAGATACAGTATGACTGAAAGAGTGGAACACAACCACCTTAGGGCAAAATAAGAGGGGTCCTTATACTTTTCTACTTTCAACCCCCACAGCCATTCAGGTGGCCGAGGTGAGCCTCTGGATACACCACTCCAGGGTAAAGCGAACTGCTGACCCCACAGACCCCTGGCTGAGTACAGTAGACCCTCAGGACCCTTTAAAGCTAAAACTGATCAGAGGAATCAGAGGGAAGAACTCCAACCCTGCACTTGACACACACTGGGAAGCTGTCAGGCCTGTGCATGGAAGAAGATAGTTGGATTGCAGCCCTACTCCCAACACATACCTAGAAGCTGTTGGGTCAATGCGCAGTGGAAAAAAAGGACATCTGATATCTGCTAGTTCTGCTCCAGTCACACCCGGAAAGCTGACTGGTCAATGCACAGCTGAAGCTGGGTGTATTCATTTGATGTTTGTTAGAAGTGCTTTAATAAGTATACTGGTAGCTATATTAAAAATACTGGAAATACCCATAAGGGGGGAGGGGACATCATGTGACTCATGTATCAAAACTACTAAGGTAGGCCCCATAACCACCAAAATGTTTCTTGTTGCATTCATTTTACAAATGTGAAGGCGTGGTAACTTGCGTCTGCGTGCATAATAAAAACCACTTATTCAATGTGCACTGCAGGAAACCAGGTAACCTGTTATGACCCCACCTATGCACCCACCAAAACGTGGTTAGCAGTTCAGAGCTTTGGTTCCACAGGCAAGCAGATAAACCGTACTCTGATAACCAACCCCAATGCAGCAGCGAGCTTGGGTTTTGATGTGTGCTCTGCCATTAACCTCAATGGCTTCCCCAGGAGAGGTTGTGGGGGATTAGGATGGGAAAGAGAGTACCTGGCAAACAACATATACATTTGTTCAGGGCAGTTGGGAGCAAGTTGCCATAACAAGGACTGGAACTATTGCCCCTAGTGGGGGTGTGTCGGTTGGGAAACATGGGCAAAGAAGACCCAGGATGCTATGCTGCAGTCAATGCCTGGACTGTTTAGCTGTACAGTAGGGAGTTGGAAAGGCAATGAATGGCCCCTGAACGTATTGTCCAGAATTATGGCCCCGCCACCTGGATCATATGGTTACCGTACCCCTATCTATATGACTAACCGAATTATCAGCTAAAAGCTGTATTAGAAATTATTAATAATGAGTCTGCAAAGGCTTTTAACTTACTAGCTAAGCAAGGAACCAAGCTACATACCAGTATTTACCGGAAAAATGCTTGCTTTAGATTACTTGCCAGTTGCAGAGGGGGGGGGGGGGTGGAAAGTTCAATCTGAGTATTTGCTGTCTGAAGGTTAATGACAATTGGAAAGCTATCTAAGAGAGTACAGAGAGGATAAGATAGCTAGCTCATGTACCCGTACAGACCTGGAATGGGTTTAATGCTGGCAGTTGGCTTGGGAATTGGTTCCCAAATGCAAGTGGGCTAAAAGCCATGTAGCAATGGCAATACTAGCCGCCTGCATTTTTCTTCCTTGTCTAATTCCCCTTGTGGCCAGGACAATCCAAGGCTTTATTGAGGCCACTGTAGAGAGGAAGTTAGTGGCCCATGTAATGGCCATGTGGAAGTACCAACCATTAGCTCCCCGGGACGAACTAGAACTACCATAACTCCTTCCCACGTCCCAGATGTTTCCCCTCCTAATTCAGTGTTTTTGCAATGATGTTATGTCATGCTTAGTCTCCGCTCAAACTCTCGCTAAGATAGCATCAAAGGGGGGAATGTGGCATCACCTGGAAAGCCTTCTAAAATGGTGGATAAATTAGCAAAATAAAATGGTAGATTCTGACAATCCCTGATTACTACAAGGACACAGACAGTCAAGCGGTGAGATGAGTGCGGTGAGAGTGCCCCTTTATGTGTCCCGATAAGAGCTGTGTGACTGTTCTGTAATCAGATAATATTCCCGCCATTTGTCAATATGAATCTCACATAAGAATAAGCCGTTCCGTCCCGTGCATGCGCAGATAGTACAGCGAGCGAGGCAGAATCTGACATTAGATTCTGTCCCCTCCGCTCTCTGTCTATAGTTGGACAATGCACCTGACAAACTGCCCTGCCCCGCCTCCTCTCAGTGAGCGCAGACTTAAAGCATTACATCCCGTAGAGCTCACTGAGAGGAGGCGGGGCGGAGCGCGGACTGAATGCAATACATCGCTGAGAACTGGAAATAACACAAGATTTCGTCACTAGGCGAATTGCAAGGGCTGCTGGGATACATGACGCCGCTATCCCAGGAGCCCTTGCGAACCGCCGAGTGACGTAATCGCCAAAAGGCAGCAGGACCCGGAAGTGCAGATGAATAAAGAAGAAAAACTGTATTTTCTTAAAAAAAAAAAATTGTTTACATTGGCAAAAGCATATTTAAAGGGGATTACGTACATCTCAACTTGTTAAAATGGGTGGAACTCCACTTTAACCACTTGTTGACTGTATAACTTACATATATGGCGGAAAGGTGGCTCTGATGTGCTGGATCACGTACCTAGTACATGATCCAACGCTTCTGGGTAGGGGGCGTACATCCGTGATTATACGCAGGGGGAGCTGATCTGCAGGTACTGCGGGCTCGATGTCTGCCCAACGATCGTTAGTCAAAGAGCCAGAACGGCAGTCTGTCTGCGTAAACAAGGAGGATCACTGTTTTTACAGGAAGGAAGGCATGGATCCTGTGTCTCTGCAAAGCAGGGACACGAATCCATGCCTTCCCCTAGTAAAAGCACCTCCAATGGTACACTAAAACACTGGCTAGGAACACAGCTAACCCTTTGATTGCCCCTGATGTGTAACCACTTTCCAGCTAGTGTCATTAGTACATAGTACATATTTTACTGTGTGGGCGGAGCTAGGCATTCCTACACAAGACAGTGCTTTGCTGGAGATCTGCTTCACCTATAAGTTGTGACTTGTAGTAATTTGCACTGTCAGCCATGACATCATCACCTTCAGCCTAAAACAGAGGGAATTGATCTGACCGTCTGTGTATTATGCACGCTCATGTAGATTCCTATAACTTGGAATCTAGCTTTCTGGTAAGCAAGCATTTTATATGTGGAGGTGCACCTGGGTGAGGTCTCATAGATTATCCACTTACCTATTTGACAATCAACATGAGACTTCTGTTCACCGTCACTAATTTAATCTTTTTTGGAGCACTACATGAACTTTTTCTAAATGGACTTTTTTTCTTTTTTTGTTTCACTTTGATTGTTTAGTACGGCAACGTAAGTTGCATACACTGTATTGGTGTCACTGGTCCCCAAAAAGTGTCAAAAGTGTCAGTTAGTGTCCGCCGCAGTATTGCAGTCCCGCTATAAGTTGCTAATCACCGCCATTACTATTAAAAAATTTTAAAAAAAATGAATTAATAAAAATATCCCATAGTTTGTAGACACTATAACTTTTGCTCAAACTAATCAATATACGCTTATTGGGATTTTTTTTAAATAAAAATAAGTAGCAGAATACATATTGGCCTAAATTGATGAAGAAATTTGATTTTTTTCAATTTTTATTGGATATGTTTTATAGCAAACAGTAAAAAAAAAAAAAAATGTTATTACTGTATTTTCTGGCATATAAGACTACTATTGAACCTCAAAAAAATCCCCCAAAAATGGGGGGTCGTCTTATACGCCGAGTATAATATCTCCAAGGTAACCTAAGTATAAGTATTACCGGTAGATGTAATCTCTCAAGACGCTGGCTGTGTGGGAATCCTGTACTGGTATACCGTATGTACCGTAGCTTCGGCTACATACAGTGTATCGTGCTGAGCCAATCCGGGAGAGCGATGTATTCTATTATTGAATGCAAAGCCTGCTCGGATTGGCGGAGTAACATCAGCCCGCTTCTCTGACTCTGCCAATCCGAGCAGGCTTTGCATTCAATAGTAGAATACATCGCTCACTGTGATTGGCTCAGCGTGGTATACTGTATGTAACTGAAGCTACGGTACATAAGGTATACCGGTACAGGATTCTCACACAACCAGTGTCTTGAGATTACATCTACTGGTAATACTTAGGGTATCTTGGAGATATTATGAGAGATTACATGTATTACAGTACTTGGGGTACCTTGGAGATCTATGAGAAATCTGATGTTTTTCAATGGTGTTGCCTTGCTTCGGAAGGGGGGTAGTCTTATACGGCGAGTATAGCCTAAAACCTATATTTTAACTTGAATATTATGGGGGTCAGCTTTTACACCCAGTCGCCGGAAAAAACGGTAATTTTTTTTCAAAATTGTCTGTCTTATTTTTGTTTATAGCGTAAAAAAAATAAAAATACCACCAAAAGAAATCTCTATTTGTGGGGAAAAAAGGACATACATTTTATTTGGGTACAGCGTTGTATGAACATGCAATTATCAGTTAACCACTTCCGGACTGCCCCACTTACATATACTGCAGCAGGACGACCCTTCTGTGCAAAATCATTTACCTGTATGTCATTTTTTGCTTTTGGGTCTGGGGCACGGCCCTCGACCCGCTTCTGCTGGGGTTGGACACAGCAGGAGACAATCAACAGGTCCAGCGGACCCGATGTCCGCCGCCACCCAGCGATCGTTTCCAAGAGAGGCAGAACAGTGGTCTGCCTATGTAAACAAGGCAGATTGCCGTTCTGTCAGAGGGAAAGATAGAGATACTGTGTTTCTGCTAAGCAGAAACACGGATCTCTGCCTTCCCACAGTACAAGCACCCCCAACACAGTTAGAAAGCACTATCTAGGGACAAATTTAACCCTTTGATCGCCCCTGATGTTAACCCCTTCCTGCCAGTGTCATATATACAGTGACTGTATATATATTTTTTAGCACTTATCACTGTATTGATGTCACTGGTCCCCAAAAAGTGTCAATTTGTGTCCGATTTGTCCGCTGCAATATCGCAGTCCCGCTATATGTCGCTGATCACCGCCATTACTAGTAAAACAAAATAATCTATAAAAATTCCATAAAACTATCCCATCGTTTGTAGACGTAACTTTTGCACAAACCAATCAATATATGCTTATTGGGTTTTATTTTCCAAAAACATGTAGCAGAATACATATTGGCCTAAATCAGGGATTCTCAAACTACGGCCCTCCAGCTGTTGTGGAACTACACATCCCATTTGTAAAACTCTGACATTCACAGACATGACTGCGCATGATGGGAATTGTAGTTCCTGAACAGCTGGAGGGCCATAGTTTGAAGACCCTTGGCCTAAATTGATAAAGAAATTAGATTTTTAAAATTTTTTTTTTATTGTATATGTTTTATAGCAGAAAGTAAAAAACATTGTTTTTTTTCAAAATTATCTGTCTTTTTTTGTTTATAGCGCAAAATTAATAACCGCAGAGGTGATCAAATACCACCAAAAGAAAGCTCTATTTGTGGGAAAAAATGCAATTGTCAGTTAAAGTAACGCAGTGCCGTAAAGCAAAAAATGGCCTGGTCATGGAGAGGGTAAAACCTTCCGGAGCTGAAGTGGTTAAAGTAATGCAGTGCCGTATCGCAAAGAATGGCCTAATCAGGAAGGGGGGTAAATCTTCTGGCGGTCAAGTGGTTAAGGACCTGCTTTCTCATTTCCCCATATTACCAAAAGAAATTGAATGTTGACTTTATTCATAGAATTTAGCTCATCCTGTTGCAGCTTAAAAGATAGTTTCCTGTGTTTGTGTTTTATGGTGTGCGCTGTATGTGAAAATATTTCGGTCCAATCGCATTATGCAATCGTCCTCCAGTTTTTCAAGACTGCGCTTCCAGATTCTTTAGTTTAAAAATGTCCAGTTCAAGACCCATTTATGATCCACAGAAAGTAAATGTGTTATGTCTATGCTTTTAAATATTGCTGATATAATAGTTTTGTGGCAAATTATGGAAAAATATTTCCACCAAGGCCTTGTTCGCCGGGCAGTAAAGGGGTGGTAAAAGCAGACAGTTGAGCTGCTGTTTTAAGGACCATCCTTCCTTAACCTCCCTGGCGGTGATCCCGAGCGTGACTCGGGTTTATTTTTTTCTGTCAGGAGCGGTAACCCTAAGTCACGCTCGGGTTAGCATTGCAGAGTGCCAGCGGAGCCCCCTTAGCTGCCAGAGTAGTCCACTTACCTTGTCCTGGCGATCCAGCGATGTCCTTCGCTCTGATCGCCGGCTGACCGGCGTCTGACTTCCTGGTTCCGTTCCCTGCGAGCAGAGGCGGCGCACGGGAGCGGAACTGGGCGGGAATTTCAAAAGTGGAAGAAATAAATAAAAGAGGTGATACAATGTAATCTGAGAGGATTACATTGTATTACCTCAGATTACCTCAGATCTGACATTAGATACATTACAGTGCCCTTTGCCTGACATTATACTGTCATTTGTGCCCAAAAAAAAAAATATAACATGGCGTCAAAAAAGCGCCACTTTACTAAAGCGCTGTTGGACCGCGACAGCGACACGGCGGTGCTCGCAGAACTGAACGATAGCGAGTCGTGGGGTGATTTGTCGTCTGACACTGACACTGATCTGGCAAGTGACAACGGCAATGATCCTGCACCTGACCAAGTGCGATGTGCGCACTTGGTGTGCTATTGACAGCGATGAGGACCAGGTAGCGCCCCCAAGATTCCCGTTCACTGGATCACCTGGGATGAAGGTAGATGTCGAGCGTGACAACCCTCTGGCATACCTGCAATTATTCCTCACTGAGGAGGTAATTGAAAAAATTGTCACGGAGACGAATCGCTACCAAGAGCAGCAATCCGCTACGCTGCATGCCAGGTTTTCCAGAAGCAGAAAGTGGGAACCAGTAGATCTATCACAGAAACTTCCCTATGCCACTCTGCATGTGGGGAAAACTACTTCTGTACCATAGACTGTTGTCCCCCTGTACTTTTCCCTCCTGACCCACCCCCCCCCCCAGTACAGTGCCCTGCTGCCTCCCTATAATTTTCCCTACTGAACCTTCAGTACTGTGCCGCCCTGTACTTTTTCCTCCCGACCCCATAATACTGTGCCCTGCTGGCTTCCTGTACTTTGTCCTCCTGACCCTCTAGCACTGTGCCCAGCTGCCACCGTGTACTTTGCCCTCCTGACCCTGCAGTACTGTTCTCCAGTGCCCTGCTGTACTTTGCCCTCCTGACCCCCCTGTACTGTGCCCTGGTGCCTCCTGGAATTTCCCCTCGTGCCCCCCAGAACTGTGCCTTGGTGCCTTTAGTAATTTGCCTTCCTGACCCCCTGTATTAGTAGTTTACACAAAAAGATAAGGATGTTTTTTAAGCTCACAGCAAGTGACAAAGACACTGCATTCCTGGCAGAATCAACAGGTATTACCTGTACTTGCTGAAAATGTTCTCAGCCTGAAAATAGGAACCTAATGCAGCCACCACATTTTTGTTTTGGGTTTAGATTGTAAAAGGAAATTGTCAGGTGGCGTAAGGTTATGTGACATCCCAGAATACAGGCTTCACAAAGAATCTGATGCTGTACTGGTTTTTTAAATCAAATCTTTTATACCATGAGCCTTATATCTGCACCTTGAGTTAAGCCACTGAATTAGCACAACATGGAGGCGGTCATCCAAAAACAAATAGGGCACGTTCACATTTCAGCGCAAGTTGATATGACAATGTACAACTTCAAAAACAGCATATATTGTTGGACTTTACTGGTACCCAAAAAAGTACAGACACATAAAGATATATGTAAAGCTATATGTAAAAAGTTATATATATTTTATTACAAATATTTAAATGTAATGAAACCCCGGAGAACAATCCCCATGAAGTAATGTAGGCCATACATATTAACAAAATCGATCTATGACAAAGAACAAGTGAAATGACAAACATTCAATAAGTTTACAATGTCAGCTGACAAGAAGTGACATGACAAAGTACATATGATAAGATTACATGTTGTGCAATTTTAGCTAACAAGACATTTTATTATTATTATACAGGATTTATATAGCACCAAAAGTTTACACAGCGCTTTACAACATGAGGGCAGACAATTTAATACAGAAGGAATCAGAGGGCCCTGCTCATTAGAGCTTACAATCTATAAGGGAGGTTCAAGTGATACAAAAGGAAATAACTGTGTGGGATGAGCTGATGGTAAAAATAAAAGTACGGTTGTTAGATGGAAGCAGGATAGGCTTCTCTAAAAAAGGGGGTTTTCAGGGATTACCTAAAAAAAGACAGAGTAGGAGATAGTCAAGCAGATTAGGTAGGGAGTTCCAAATGAGGACAGGCTCAGGAGAAGTCCTAGAGGCGAACATGGGAGGAGATAAGGGAGCTAGAGAGCAGGAGGTCTTGGAAGGAACGAAGAGAACAATTTGGTTGGTATATTGAGACTAGGTTTGTGTTGTAGCTGAGGGTAGAGTTGTGGATGGCTTTGTAAGTTGTCGTTAGTATTTTGACTTTTATTCGTTGGGTAAATGAAGCCAATGGAGAAATTGGCAGAGATGAGTAGCAGACACTGAACAGCTGGTACGGTGGGTGAATCTGACAATAGCATTTATGATGGACTGAAGTGGAAAAGCCTATATAAAGGTAATCCAGTGAGGAGCGAGTTGCAGTAGTTAAGGCAAGAGATGCTCAGGGAGTGAATTAGAAGCTTTGTGCTTTGTGGTTAAGAAGGGGCATCTTTTGGAGATGTTGCAGAAGTTGAGGTGGCAAGATTTGGACAGTGATTGGATGTGGGGCAGTTCATGGAAGTAGTGTGATATCTAGACTGATATGTCTGTCAGTAAATTAGTGATGTGTGAGGAGACTGAAGGAGTGAGCTGAGGAGTAGTGAGATAGATTTGGGTGTCATCAGTGTAGAAATGGTATTGAAAACCATGTGAGGCTATTAGCTAACCCAGGGAGGAGATGTAGGTCAAGAAAAGGAAAGGTCCAAGAACAAAACTTTGGGGGACCCCTATAGAAAAAGGAAGAGGAGATGAGGAGGTAGCGATAGGTAGGATGGGAACCAATAAAGAGTACAGTCACCAAGACCAAAGAAGTGGAACTTTTTGAGGTGGAGTGGGTGATTAACTATATTAAAAGCAGCAGAGAAATACAAAAGTAGGAGAACAAAATAGTGACAATTGATTTGAGCTATTAGTAAATAGTTTGTGAGTTATAGGAGGGCAGTTTTTGTGCAGTGTTGAGATTAATGATGTGAGTTAGAGGGTGTAGGATAGAGCCAGATGGTGACAGTAGTATTTGTGAGGGAACAGGGTCCAGGGGACATTAGAAACAAGTTCTTTATCTATAGTAGCAGGGTAAATGATGGAAGAATCGAGTGTGCCTGTGGACATGGAGTGTTAGGTGGGGAAGATAACTTTTTCAGTGAAGATCTCATCATGAATTGTATAAATCTTATTTTTGAAGTGATTGGTGATCTCCAGGGCAGTGAGTGAGTTGGGTGGACACACTTTAGGACGAACTAGAGAGTTAAAATATTTGTAAACCCTTTACCATGTAAAACAACCAATTTACAATAAAATAGAAATGAAAGGCAAAACATTATTCAGTATACAGTATCTCACAAAAGTGATGACACCACTCACATTTTTGTAAATATTTTATTTTATCTTTTCATGTGACAACACTGAAGAAATGGCACTTTGCTACAATGTAAAGTAGTGAGTGTACAGCTTGTATAAGACTCCTTTCACACACTCCGTCCTTTGGACGGAGTCCGTTTTTCTCAGCGGGGGATCGAGCCGCCCATCCCCCGCTGAGCAGGAGGATGACAGCTGTGTCTCCGCGCTGTGTGCGGAGACACAGCTGTCTGTTCCCCATGCATCTCTATGGGGAAAATCGGATGGGAACGGACCGTCAGCCCATTCTCATCCGATCCTATCCGATCCGATCCGCTGGACGGATGGAAAATAGGGTTTCCATCCATCCAGATTTGACGGATCGGATCGGGTGTCAGCGGACATGTCTCCGCTGACATCCGATCCCCCATAGAGATGCATGGGGGGACCGTTCAGATCCGCCAAAAAAACGGACAGGCGGATCTGAACGGTCCGCCTGTGTGAAAGGGGCCTAACAGTATACATTTTTTGTCCCCTCAACCCACAGCCATTAATGTCTAAACTGCGTGAAAATTGTGAAATGTGTCCAAATTGGGCCCGATTAGCCATTTTCCCTCCCCGGTGTCATGTGACTTGTTAGTGTTAAAAGGATTCAGGTGTGAATGGGGAGCAGGTTTGTTAACAAACAGTTGTTTTGTTTGTGTTTGGTGTTATCGCTCTCACTCATACTGGTCAGTGGAAGTTCAACATGGCACCTCATGGCAAAGAACTCTCTGAGGATCTGAAAATAAATTGTTGCTCTACATAAAGATGGCCTAGGCTATAAGAAGATTGCCAAGACCCTGAAACTGAGCTGCAGCACGGTGGCCAAGCCCATACAGCTGTTTAACAGGACAGGTTCCACTCAGAACAGGCCTCGCCATGGTCGATCAAAGAAGTTGAGTGCACATGCTCAGTATCATATCCAGAGGTTGTCTTTGGGAAATAGACGTATGAGTGCTGCCAGCATTGCTGCAGAGGTTAAAGGGGTGGGGGGTCAGCCTGTCAGTGCTCAGACCATATGCTGCACCCTGCTTAAAATTGGTCTGCATGGCTGTCCTCTCAGAAAGAAGCCTTTTCAAAAGATGATGCACAAGAAAGCCCGCAAACAGTTTGCTGAAGACAAGCAGACTAAGGACATGGATTACTGGAACCATGTCCTGTGGTCTGATGAGACCAAGATAAACTTATTTGGTTCAGATGGTGTCAAGCGTGTGTGGCGCCAACCAGGTGAGGAGTACTAAGACAAGTGTGTCTTGCCTACAGTCAAGCATAGTGGTGGGAGTGTCATGGTCTGGGGCTGCATGAGTGCTACCGGCACTGGGGAGCTAGAGTTCATTGAGGGAACCATGAATGCTTACATGTACTGTGACATACTGAAGCAGAGCATGATCCCCTCTCTTCGAAAACTGGGCCGCAGGGCAGTATTCCAACATAATGACCCCAAACACAACTCCAAGAGGACCACTGCCTTGCTAAAGAAGCTGAGGGTAAAGGTTATGGACTGGTCAAGCATGTCTCCAGACCTAAACCCTATTGGGCATCTGTGAGGCATCCTGAATCGGAAGGTGGAGGAGCGCAAGGTCTCTAACATCCACCAGCTCCATGATGTCGTCATGGAGGAATGGAAGAGGACTTCAGTGGCAACCTGTAAAGCTCTGGTGAACTCCATGTTTAAGAGGGTTAAGGCAGTGCTGGAAAATAATGGTGGCCACACAAAATATTGACAATTTGGGCCCAATTTGCACATTTCCTCTTAGGGGTGTACTCACTTTTGTTGCCAGCGGTTTAGACATTAATGGCTGTGTGTTGAGTTATTTTGAAAGGACAGCAAATTTACACTTTTATACAAGTTGTACATTCACTACTTTATATTGTAGCAAAGTGCCATTTCTTCAGTGTTGTCAGTGTTGTCACATGAAAAGATATAATAAAATATTTTAAAAAATGTGAGGGGTGTACTCACTTTTGTGAGATACTATATATATAAGAAACATTATAAATACATTTTTCTCCATTTGTAATAAGAGATCTGTTCTCAGATTTGGCAGGAGCTGAGGGTGGAGAAACAACAGAGCGCTCAACTTCCCAGTGAATGACTGTGTAGGGCGGAGGTATGTCAGCACAAGCCTGATCATCGGATTAGCTCCCAGCACAAGCAGAAAACTGACCATGTTGTACTCTCTGGTGTGAACACCAGGTATTTTATGCAAAGGAAACAATGCAAAGATAACAGGATACTTTTTAAAGGTATAGCATACACATACCAGGAATATATTATAATTTTATAATATTGGAGTATGATGGTGATGGGTGCAGTAATAAGGAAAGAACAGAAGTGAGGGTGATATATAGAGGATATGGGATGTAGAACAAAGGTGAAGGAAAGAGAGTTTAAAAGAGAGAACACAACTGTGAGAAGGAGAGGAAGAGAGCACATGTTACAGAGTGGAAGGATTAAGAAGAAGACCTGGTAAGAGATGAATGAGCTAAATGGGAAAACAAGGTCATCTGTACTCTGCTGTTTTGCAAAGTAGTTTGCTGTGGATCTTACCTTCATTCAATCGCTAATGTGCAGAGTAGAGTACAAAAAGAATTCCCCTTTGTGGTATGGGACTATAAATGCCGCTGAACACTGTATGCTATATAAAATAATCTTTATTGGTACAAAAGGTCCCTTTGTACCAATAAAGATTATTTTATATAGCATACAGTGTTCAGCGGCATTTATAGTCCCATACCACAAAGGGGAATTCTTTTTGTACACACTGATTAGGGATGATGGCCGCTGTCACTGGGCACCGAGCATGAGAATACTTTCTATCTTTATGTGCAGAGTAGACGTGCCCACTTTATCGAACGAAAGCAAGCCTATGCTACCCAAGTGCCCAATCAGGAATTATTAAAAGATACTTGGCTAGCAGAGTAAACTTTTTACACCACAATCAGACTACAAGAGGAGTAAGGGGGGCAGAATTGTAAAGCTTAAGATCAGCCTATAATTTAGGTAAGACAATAAAGTACAAAATAAACATCACAATAATATGGACAGGGCTACAAAGGTGTAAGCAGCAGTATAGTGTACCATAGGGCACTGTAATATTAATCAGTCATTTTCAGTTTGAGGTGGATGTGAAAAGCAGCAATATGGATTTATAGATTACCTGTGAAGGGACAGAAAAGAGATGTTCAGATGAGGCTGAGTGGAACTATCCCACTTAATCAAAGAAACCCATTTTATAGAAAGAAAACCAGCATATGCCACCCCAGAATGTGCTCCCTGGCATGAAAGGTAGTTTATTAGGTGAAGGCTTTTCTCATTACACATCAGCCTTACATTGGATGGACATATTATTTTAGGAGAGACAATATATTATTTCAGTTCTAACAAAATTTATTTCTAAAAATACACTTTGATCATGCTGAGGTACCAAGGCTATGTTTTTTTTTTAATAGAATCACCAAACAAAAACATTTTTACTTGCAAAACAATTCTGATAATTATTTGTCTGTTCTTCTCTCAGGCTTTTGGACAGTCCTTCACCGTCCACCGCAAAGTTGCTAAAGATGGAGAGACCCGAGAGGAGACTCTATTACAGGAGTCAGCGACCAAAGAAGAATATTACCTGGGCAGGATATTGGAGATGCAGAATGATGTGCGGCAGAGTAAAACAATTATCGGAAACGTCCAAGGTGAAAACGAGCGTCTTACTGCCCTGGTCCAAGACTTAAAAGAGGTAATTACTCTACTCTACATCCCAAAAATATTTCCCTTTAAAGTTAAACTCCGTCCAAACAGCTTGGAGTCTTGTCCCTCCTCCAGCCTGAGACTGCCAGTACATGAACTGAGTGGCTTCTTGCACTGCCTCTCATCCCTGCTCTATAAGGCCTGCAAAAGGCTGATACCATGTCAGATACAGCTACCTACTTCTCTTATTCAAAAGCTACAAAATATTTATTGATGTATGGATGATTACAGAGCTGCATTGATTTATGTCTTTTATGCCCTCGTTTTCAAATCTGCACTACAAAACCAATAAACAAAATATGATTGGTTAGCTCAAGAAACACAGAAACTTCCCATTGGTTCCTATCAATCATACCAGTGTCCACACTGCAATCAGCCAAAAATAAAAAAGCTGGGTCATCATCATCCCCAGACAGTGTGGACTGTCCAGCAGTTCGTAATTCATTTATAAGTTTCTACAAAAACTAGAAGATAATGTCAGATAAACAGAAGTACTGGCACAAGACCACGACCTGGTAATTCAAATGTCATTCTGTCCTAATGTGCTGCAAATCAATACTTTTAAAAAGTCCTAAGTGGTGCAGGATATCTGTGTCTCAGAATTTCAACAATCAAACATAACATTGGCTCTGTATTATTCCAATATTTAAGGGGGAATAATGGAGCTTTATTGAGTACTCAATTGATTTTTACTGATTTAAATGTGGCCAAAAACAACTTGTAACATGATTTTCACACTAGTTCATACTCATTTTCTGGGCCATATTTTGACTAAACATCATATACTACGCTAGCCTACAGTGCAACCAGCATAATTGTAAAACTGAACTCCGGGCAAACCACTACATGCACAGGTGAAATACATATAACAAAAGCTTTGCATATGTCAAAAGGTTTTGTACTTTTATGCAGTCCTGGGATCTACATGGCTGTCTGCCCAGGGCAACTGATAAGGTAGTACAACCAGCCCTCCTGTACTGGTCCCGAGCCCCATCAGTTCCAAAGAGGGGCCCAGGCACCTGATGAGCAGGAGGGCCAACTGTACTGTCTTATTGCAGACACCAATCCTCTTCTGCCTCCCCCTGCAAGCTGCCAGCTTCTCCTCCTCTTTCTCCCTCTGGTTACACTGCAGGGAGATTGGTCCTGGCACACGTGTCCCTTCCATTTTCTGTCCAGACCTCCTTTCCACCACAGCGTTGCTGGCTTCCCTCCTCCTGCTGGCAGCTGCATTGGGCACACAGGGAGATGTTCCAGGATGGAAAGCGAGGAAAGTAAAGATGTAATTTACTGGCCCTTTCCTTCCCTGAATGAACACAGTGAGCAATCGGTAACAATCACTCCTGTGTTCTTTCATTACTGAAACATAGTAAACTGTGTTTCACTATGGTTCAGTTTGTGTATAAGAAGAAAGACTCAGAGTGCTTCCTATTCATTCATCTGTGCAGCTGAGACTGCAAAGAAAGGGACTGATAAGTCTATGTCCTCAAGTCACTTTTGGTTGTGGCGGGGGGGCCCTGTCAGGTAGGCTGTATGGGGCCCCATGAATTCTAACAGCAGCCCTGTGTCTGACACACAGCACCACTCAATCTAATATGGAAGGAGACCTAATTTTTCTCTGCTGCAGTTCAGTAACACCTACATGGCTTGTTCCTCCCCCAGCATGTGACTGGCTAGTGAATAGAGGAGCAGCTGCGTGATAAGGTCATTTCTCTATCACTCTGCTTTCCCCTGCTATCAGCATGTCCATTGTTAGCACCTGAGCACTGCAGCACAATTGATTTAATCCTTGTGCTGTTTTTCCCTCTCCCAGTCTGAGCTCAGTGCAAGAGGCTGATACAGGTACTTTCTTTGCTTGCACTTTACAAAATACATTTACCGGTAATTATGTATTAATGAATACATTTAATGATGTAGAAATTATATATAAATAAGTTCCTTAAGTTCAGATATATCCATATGCTTAGCAGTGTTGCTGTAATGGATAAGAAATTAATAGCAGAAGAAATTAAATAATTACCTTTCCTCCCAGTGCTTCTCACATAACCACAAAACCTAGGTATATGGTCACATTATATGGTCACATTATCTCCACTGAATGGAGGAATAGGGATAAGGGCTCATACCTGCCTTTTCCTGTCATAGTGGTGCTGTCCTGATGAAATAGGGAAGCTGATCTCAAGAAAGATTCAGGTACTTATGTTGGCTTTATGTAAAAAAAGGAATACACATTTGTATTATTTTTTTATATCTGCCAGGAGCTAAGCTATACAGGCCTCCTCTATGATTGTAGGGAAGTGCAGGGAGATAGAGGGCAGAAAGTCACCACAGGGTCAGACAGAGTCTAACTCATTCTTTGTAATGGTTAAATCCGCCGTTAAGCTTCAGAATGACAGCAATGCACTTATGTTGGCAAATGCCGGGATTGTGTACGTGCAGCCAGTGACACTGAGCCCTGGGTCCTCTCACCCTCACCTGGTTCATTCATTAACTATTACTTTATGACATCACAGATGACTTCCCCTCCGTTGGTGAAAATCTTCCTTCAGCCATTCTACTTTCTCAGCTGTTGGTGAACCATATACAGTTTATCTGGAATCAGTGGCACCAACCGACAACAGGTCCACTTTAGGGTTAAAGTGCATGAAAATCATTTTTCTCTTTTGTTCGTTGACAGGCACAGCTCCTGATTTACTTAACCACTGGGTATACTGCCCCTACAGCAGTAGGACACTAGGCAGAAAAAAAGTCTGTCTATGCCTATGGGCAGTCCCAGGGGGTATACTACCTCTCTCTGCTATAGGTACTCAGTTTTTTCTGCCTAGTCAGGAGTAAGGACCTTGTTCATTGCTGGGATCTCTGGTCCTGGCAAATGTTTTCTTTTTAGATAGATTTTTTCTCCTGTTTTTTTCCTGTGAGATCTACAATCAACTTCAAGACTGGGCAACGGGCTGGATAATCTAGATCCAGTGGTCATCCAAGTCTGGCCCGCGAGCGCGCAAAGACCTCAGCTCCACACTAGGTCGGCCGTGACATAGCCCCAGCAGATGGGGGCTGGCCTGCGAGTTAAACGCCTCGTGAGGTCGCATACGCCCAGGTCTCAGGCCAAGTTGCAGCATTCCTCCTGGCTGAAAGCCCCCCATTTCGAAGGCGAAGGGTTCTGTCTGGAGCGATACCTGCCTGGTTCCTGGTATGGTTAGTAACTGTCCCCCCATCCTACCCCCCCCCTCCACTTATGCTGGGGCTGTGTGGGTGGCGTGGTCCACCTCCTGGGGTGGGGGCAGGGCACTATGCTGGGGATAGGGGCAGGGGGATAATCGGCTGTGTGGGGAGGCTGTACCTGGTGGGGGCTCCTGCCAGGGCCCCCCCTTCCTGCCTGCTTCATTCTTGAGGCCTAGGGATCCCTCCTGGGTCCCTGGGAGCCTTGCGGTGCCGCGCGGGGCCACTATTTTGTTGTAGCCTTGTGCTGCAATGCACATTGGCTGTTTGTGTAGTCCGGCGGCCATTTTACGGTGGTCGGTCATAGAAAACAGCTGTGGCAATGTCTGTGGAGCCTTCTGGGTGAGGTTTACGGTGATGGAAGCCCCCCCCCCCTCCTCATCCCCTGGTGCTGACTCCTGGATCCTTTCGTTTCCTGATCGCCACTCATGCAGTGCAGATTCTCCTGGATTCTGCAGGGTGGTGAGTCTGGTGGGGTCCTCTCCCTCTCTGCTAAGGATCAATTGCTCTGTGACTGGCAATCAGGTGGTGCTGCCAAAGCAGTGGGGGTTGTCCCTTAGCAGTGTTTTACACTTTTTTTGTGGGGTCCCCCTGGTAACTCATGGAGTCTTTGCAGCACATCTCCCCACCTGATCCCCTCTCTGGGGCAGCGAGCCCTCCGGGTCGCATCATAGAAACATAGAATGTGTCGGCAGATAAGAACCATTTGGCCCATCTAGTTTGCCCAATATATCTGAATCCTATGAATAGTCCCTGGCCCTATCTTATATGAAGGATAGAAATAGAATTCAAAAAAATTTCCGCGCTAGTGTGATAAGTGAAATAATGATAAATGTCAGCAGCCAACACAAAATCAACCAACAATGACTCAAATTAATAATAAAACGTAAAAGTGTAGCGCTAAAAATAAAAAATGATAAATAGTGTCCAAATGAATAAACAGCTGATAATCACAATACTGTGTATATGAGAAAAAAGGAAAACAATAGTGTCCAAATGAATAAGTCCCATAGAAAACTGGTGTGAAGTCAAATCAATCCGCATGCACAATAATCCAAGGGGGGATTCTTCCCGTGACACCAAGGGTATGTGGAAGAAAGGAACACCTCTGTGATGGGATAATAAAAGCAGCTTACCAGATTTCCATGGCTGCTCAACTTAATGAGTCAGCCTCTCCCAGCTCTTAATCAAGACCACTGAAGATCTGATATTGCATGGATGCTTATTCAGTACAGATGGACCACCTCTCAGGATGTGTAAAGGGATCAATCTTCTAGATTGTAAGCTCTAACGAGCAGGGCCCTCTAGTTCCTCCTGTTTTGAACTGTATTGTAACTGTATTGTCTTCCTTCACATTGTAAAGCGCTGCGCAAACTGTTGGCGCTATATAAATCCTGTATAATAATAATAATAATAATCAATACAGGATAAAATTTCCTCAAAATTTTCCAACAGTCATAAATGAATATGTAGGGAAAAAGAAAACGAAGCCCATAGCGTGATCCCGTTTAAAAATACAATCTTATTTATTTAAAATGGTACTCACAATGTGGCATGAATAAAAAGGCAAATCAATTGGTATTCCAAGGGATGAAGGTGCGGCGTCCCGCAGGTTATCCCAGGCAGTAAGATAATAAAGGCCGGCGAAAGTTGCAAGGGGCGTGTGGACGTTGCGTCTGGAGTCGCCAACGTTTCGTCTCAATAGACTTCGTCTGGGCGTTAACTGACTCATTAAGTTGAGCAGCCATGGAAATCTGGTAAGCTGCTTTTATTATCCCATCACAGAGATGTTCCTTTCTTCCACATACCCTTGGTGTCACGGGAAGAATCCCCCCTTGGATTATTGTGCATGCGGATTGATTTGACTTCACACCAGTTTTCTATGGGACTTATTAATTTGGACACTATTGTTTTCCTTTTTTCTCATATACACAGTATTGTGATTATCAGCTGTTTATTCATTTGGACACTATTTATCATTTTTTATTTTTAGCGCTACACTTTTACGTTTTATTATATGAAGGATAGCCTTATGCCTATCCCATGCATGCTTAAACTCCTTCACTGTATTTGCAGCTACCACTTCTGCAGGAAGGTTATTCCATGCATCCACTACTCTCTCAGTAAAGTAATACTTCCTCATATTACTTTTAAACCTTTGCCCCTCTAGTTTAAAACGGTGTCCTCTTGTGGTAGTTTTTCTTCTTTTAAATATGCTCTCCTCCTTTACCGAGTTGATTCCCTTTATGTATTTAAAAGTTTCTATCATATCCCCTCTGTCTATTCTTTCTTCCAAGCTATACATGTTAAGGTCCTTTAACCTTTCCTGGTAAGTTTTTTTCCTGCAATCCATGTACTAGTTTAGTAGATCTTCTCTGAACTCTCTCTAGAGTATCTATATCCTTCTGGAGATATGGCCTCCAGTACTGCGCACAATACTCCAAGTGAGGTCTCACCAGTGTTCTGTACAGCGGCATAAGCACTTCTCTCTTTCTACTGCTTATACCTCTCCCTTTACATCCAAGCATTCTGCTGGCATTTCGTGCTGCTCTATTACATTGTCTTCCCACCTTTAAGTCTTCTGAAATAATTACTCCTAAATCCCTTTCCTCAGATACTGAGGTCAGGACTATGTCAAATATTCTATATTCTGCCCTTGGGTTTTTACGCCCCAGGTGTATTATCTTGCATTTATCCACATTAAATTTCAGTTGCCAGAGTTCTGACCATTCTTCTAGTTTTCCTAAATCCTTTTCCATTTGGCGTTTCCCTCCAGGAACATCAACCCTGTTACATATCTTTGTGTCATCAGCAAAAAGTGGGGGGTGTCATGGCGCTCTTCTAATATCCCAAGATGGTACAAGGAATGTGGGTGGATGGGAGGGGGGGGTTATGGGGCTGCGTGGGGGGGGGACAAAGTTTGGTACTGTAGGGAAGCTATAGTCCGCGGCAGCCGGCTGAAGCGTGGAGAAGCCCTAAAAGAGGCAAGAAAGGAGAGAGCGGCGCCAGCTTAGTATAGTACAAGTAGGAGGAGTATAGTACTCCTCCTGACGAAGGAGCACGGATGCTCTGAACGCGTGCAACCCCTATTTTTCTCCTGCCAGGAAGTGATGTCATCAGGGATCAGAAGTCGGCAGCCAGAGCCGTGTTGTGCATGCTCCGCCGCGGCCAGTGACAACTAGCAGCCCCACAGCGGCTCGGCTATACCTCTGGAACCTCACCACCTTCTCCTATGACCACTATCCTGGAAGAGGAAGATGGATGACCCTAACAGTCTTTGTGTACCGGTCTCACCCAACCTCGGACAGTGAGTCACCAATTTTAACAGTGTTAAATAAACTTGTACTATACTAAGCTGGCGCCGCTCTCTCCTTTCTTTCATCAGCAAAAAGACAAACCTTACCATCGAGGCCTTTTGCAATATAACTTATGAAGATATTAAACAAAATTGGTCCCAGTACAGATCCCTGAGGTACCCCACTGGTAACATGACCTTGTTCTGAATGTTCTCCATTGACTACAACCCTCTGTTGTCTGTCACTCAGCCACTGCCTAATCCACTCAACAATATGGGAGTCCATGCTCAATGACTGTAGTTTATTGATAAGTCTTCTATGTGGGACAGTGTCAAAAGCCTTACTAAAATCTAGATATGCAATGTCTACTGCACCTCCACCGTCTATTATTTTAGTCACCCAGTCAAAAAAATCTATAAGATTTGTTTGACATGATCTCCCTGAAGTAAACCCATGTTGTTTTTCATCTTGCAATCCATGGGATTTAAGATGTTCCACAATTCTATCCTTTAATAGGGTTTCCATTAATTTGCCTACTATTGATGTCAGACTCACTGGTCTATAGTTGCTCGATTCCTCCCTACTACCTTTCTTGTGAATGGGCACGACATTTGCCAATTTCCAATCTTCCGGGACAACTCCTGTTACTAATGATTGGTTAAATAAATCTGTTAATGGTTTTGCCAGCTCACCACTAAGCTCTTTTAATAATTTTGGGTGTATCTCATCTGCACCCTGTGACTTATTTGTCTTCACTTTAGACAGCAATCTTAGAACGTCTTCCTCTGTAAAGACACATGCATCAAACGATTCATTAGTCATCCTTTCAAGTGGAGGTCCTTTTCCTTCTTTTTCTTCTGTAAAAACTGAACAGAAGTATTCATTAAGGCAGTCGGCTAGCCCTTTATTCTCTTCTACATACCTTATGTCCTTTGTTTTTAATTTAGTTATTCCTTGTATCCATCCATCCATTGATGCCCTGACTGTGGTCCTGGAGTCCTTTGTGTCCCGGCTGGAGGTGGCTTTTGGGTGACGGGCTGGCATAAATCGCCCCCCACCTTCCCCTGCCTCATAGTCTCATCAGATCCTGAATCTGATTCGGTCATCACGGGCATGGGTCACCGTGCTGGGTCTGCGACCACGCTCCCTGAATCCTCAGATATTTAGGAGGATTCCTCCACTTCTGCAACTGCGCACAAAAAGGCGCTGGTGGACACACTGATTGTATCTGTGCTTGAGACATAAAGTTGAAAGACGCAGCTGCGACTTAATCGCAGGTTCCCTTTGCCACTCACAAGCCATCCAGAGTGTTCCCTCTCCCCTTCTATTTTGACAGAATTGTCACTAAAGAGTAGGGATGACCAAAACGCCCCCTTTGGGTCCCTAAGCAAATTGCTAGGCGATACCCCTATGAGGAGTCTCTTCTTAAGAATTGGACTGTTTCATCCTCCGATTTTCAGATTAAACAAGGCAACCATGATTCCGGTTGAAGAGCCCCTGGCCTTTAAGGACCCGCCTGACAGAAAGGCAGAGGCTGTGGCCTGCAATATGTACACCCTGGCTGGTTTGGCACTGAGGCCGATATTTACCATTGTGCTGGTGTTGCAGAATCTGACCGATTGGGCTAAGCTTTTACGCAGTGACCTGGAGGGAGAACAGCTTCCCCCTGCCATTGCTGAGCTGGCGGACCAGTTGGTCCAGGGGCTGCAGTTTATCTGTGATACCTCTTTGGATGAGGTTTCCCTAGTGGCTCGGCTCTCTGTTTGAGCAGTGGTCCTTCGGCGTGTCTTTTGGCTCAAATGCTGGTCTGCGGACCAGATTTCTAAAAATGCCTTACTGATCTTCCCTTTCAAAGAGCCTGTTTGGTGCTACCCTGGATGACATCATTAAAGATCTCACAGGGGGGAAAAGTACTTTTCTTCCGCAGGCTACAAAGGGCAAGGACCCCCGTCATAGACGTGGGCCCTTCTTCTCGGCTCATAAGAAGTTTATTCGTCCCTCAGGATTCACTTCCTGATTGGCCGGGAGGAGAATCAGTGTGGCAAAAGCAAATATGAATTTGCTATTGTCACACAACTGTGCTCTCCGCCCTGAGCCCACCCTTTTTTGAAGCTTATTAGAGCCTCTGGCTCTAATCATGTGCTTCAAAAAAAACAAAAAACCCTCATTGGAATTCATGCACCCGGCACCCTGCATGTAGATTAGGGGGCCGGACGCATGGATGGGATAATGGACGGGCTAGCCGCCACTGGTTAAAATCCCTTCAGTGACTTAGGGAAAGTCACTTACCTCAGGTCAGGCTCCGCCGGCGCCCCTTAATAAGTTGTGCCCTAGGCGGCTGCCTAGGTCGCCTTACTGTTAGCGGCCCTGGATTGACCTATCGTAAAACAGTCACAAAATTCTTCAGTTTTGTCACCCATCCTTTGTAAGGCAATCAAACCCATTAGGAATACACAGCCTGCCATAAAAAGTTCTGTCTATGGCTAATGGATATCCTAAAGGCAGTCAGGCCTGCAGCGACCTTTCCGAGACCTCTTCCTCACTCACAATTTCAAAAAATCTACACACAATCCATAAAATCAGATAGGACCAAGACAGAATAATTATTTTTTCACCGTCCGCTAGCTTAGATGAACCTGAAAAAGAATTGGATAATTACATTTTTTTTTCCACTTACCTTGTTTTTAATGAAAATATACTTACCTTTCTTCCTCTTCCATCCTCTGCGGACAGGGTCCACGCTGCCACTTCCTCCTCGCATTGACTCCTGGGAGATAAGCGTAATCGATCCCAGGAGACAATGCGCCTGCACCGGCCCTGCTCGTCACTTCCGGGGCAGGCACGTCATTCTCTGCTGAACAGCTTCTGGGCATGCAGGGCATGCTGGTGCAGGGCATTCTGAGACTCCGACATCACCAAAGAGGACACCGAAGAGGACGCTCCGGCTTCAGCTGCCCACACTTGAGATGGCAGCCCTGGACAAGACATTTTCAAGGTAAGTATTTCTTCTAAAAGGTAAGTGAAACAGGGGACAGTTCAGAGGCTATCGTTGCTTAAATGCACTAGCCCTGACTGTCCCAGGGGTATTTTTAGGTAAAAAAAAATTTTCAGGGTGGAACTCCGCTTTAAGTATATATTTGAAGAAGAGAGAATATCATATCGAGCAAATTGAGGTCATACATGACTAAGATATAGTGTACAAAAGGTGAGATAGCAATCTCCTAGTTCCTGGGTGGCAGGCTTATCCAAGAGACCCCATGTTTAGTATCTCTGGACAATATTCTACCAGTTTCCAGAATGCAACCCATACATATTTTAAGAGATTAATATCGGTATAAAACTGTTTGAAGAGAATGGCCTTGGTACA
The DNA here is from genome assembly GCF_965119305.1 of Pelophylax lessonae. Lineage (NCBI taxonomy): Eukaryota > Metazoa > Chordata > Amphibia > Anura > Ranidae > Pelophylax > Pelophylax lessonae. The sequence goes on from NC_138771.1 coordinate 520,835,845, forward strand.
GGCATAAACACAGTGAAATCCCATGGCCACTCCTCAGCCTCTTAATTGGTCAGATCATTTCTGTCAACATCCCCCTAAGGAGGTTGCCCTTGCAATTGACAGCTCTCATTTTACCATCAGACCAAGGAACACCTGTCAAGCCATATGAGAGCAAATATATTACTATTCTCACCCTCAACTTTTTTTTTTTATTTCTCTGTTGCGTTATTATCTCTTTGCTCCTTTGTAATATCTTTTTCTGTAAATATTTTATTTGTACCCTTTTCTTTTTTACCTTTTCATTATTAAGTGCGCTAACGCAGAACATAAATGTAGCACTACTCCCTTGGGAGCTGCTGATTACAGGTTCCCCTGGGTTACCATTAGCAACAACATGACAGTTTGACATTTTTCCAAGTGTTCTAGCTCAGTCAGGAAACAGTCCAGTAGCTTTGGTTTTTGTAATTTTATTTGGAACTTGGATAGGAGAAGGGAATGAGTGCGATAGTCCAACTCTATACAACTATGCACAATCGGCTGGGACGACTTGAAAATGTTGAGTAACGCTAGTCACAGCTAGGCTGTTTCACTTTGCCCTTAGCTGTGAAGTATAAGCAAATGAGCTTTCTGAGGTAATCTGTACTGTACTGCTGAACAACTTCAGGGCCCTTCTTGGCACCCCCTTTGTTCCTATTCTTCAGGGTCAACTACATGGCACCCCCTTTATTGATAAACTCCCCGTGTGAGCTAGCTCCTTGATCCCCTGACTTCTCTGGAGTGGTCCCCTCTTTTAGGCAAAGTCCTGGTACTCACGATACTGTTTTTCCCAAAAGTCTCTGCCAGCAGCTTGTCAGTGCACTGGATCCTCTGCAGCTCAGTACCACACACCTGGTTCACTACGCCGACCACCTGAACCACTTTCCTCACACCTACAGGAGGAAAGACAGCCATCCACCTCCTCCTGGGACTTTGCTCACACCAAAAGACACCCTGCCTCATGCCCTCCCCGCTTTTATCACCAATCCCACGATGCACCTCTCCAGGTGCCAACCCACTGGGACAGCTACAAAAGCTTGTGTATCATTGGTCAGGTTTCCTCCACTATCCAACATGCCTTCCTATTGGACACAGTGGGGACATTCCCTCAGACCAAATGAATGCACACTGAGCCCCGAGAGCAGGCCTAACTAAAGATCAGGCTCCCCTGATAAGCAGCAGGAGCATTAGATGCCTTTACCTAGCACCTATCTAGGAGGGTGCTACATCAAGAATCCCTGTCTCTTCAAGAGCAATACTGTATTGTAAATCTCTGAATATACCTGTCTGTGGTGACAGTGTGTGTTACAGAGGTTTATTCTAAAGTCATATTTTCTTTTGCTAATCTTGTGAACGTTTACTACTTCTTGATGAAAAGTAGTTGGTGGTAAGAAAGAGATGAAAGAGTTAATTGCTTAGTCAGCTAAGACCATCACTCTCAGTCTGTTGGCACCTAAATTGTGGTCCCGCAAGCTGGAAAATCTTTGTGGAGGGTAAGAGTGTCATTGTTACTTATCAGTGACAGCGCGATATGAGGTTGACCAGTAAAAGTTGGTGTAGAGAGCAGTGGCCTCACCTGCATTTATCCCTCTGCTCATTTCTTGCAGTTGACTTTTGTTTGCAGCATGCTGCTGCATCATTTGAAAGAAAAAAAAAATTAGGTGCAAAAAAGTGTACCAATAAACCACCTCACTTTATATCACTGTCATTCATTGCACCTCTCTATCCCCATAGATAGGGAAATGTGGTGCAGAAAAATGACAGCAGCTGCTCTGGACAGAAGAGCCAAAATTTTAAATTTTGGTTGTAGCAAAAAGCAGTTTGTTCACGAAGGGCTGGAGAGCGGTACAATAATGTGTGTCTGCAGGCAACAGTGAAGCATGGTGGAAGTTCCTTGCAAGTTTGGGGCTGCATTTCTGCAAATGGAGTTGTAGATTTGGTTAGGATCAGTGGCATCTTCAATGCTGACAAATACAGACAGATACTTATCCATCATGCTATACCATCAGGGAGACGTATGATTGACCCCAAATTTATTCTTCAGCAGGACAATGACCCCAAACGTACAGCCAATGTAATTAAAAGAGGTTATAAACTCTAAAAAAAAAAAAAAAAAAAAAAAAAAAAAACCCTGTAAGACAAAGGCATAATGAGCTAGTATGCATCGTGGGCTAAGGCACTGAGATTGGCCGAAACTGCGATGACGTCACTCCCGCGCATGCGCGTGGCAGCCACCATTTACGGCACGGGGCTCAGAAGGAACAGCACCTGTGACCGTTCCTTCAGATGCATGCACAAGTGATGTCACTGGCTCCATGTCATTTAAATATCTCCTAAACGGTACATGGTTAGGAGATGTTTACACTACCTATAGGTAAGCCCTATTATAGGCTTTACCTATAGGTAAATGTTTGCAGAGGAGTTTACTTCCTCTTTAGAAACTAACTTCAGCGATAAGCCTCGTACACATCATAAGAATATTAGACTAATGATCATCCATTATTTTTTTTGCATGCTAGTCTTGTATCAAAAACCAATAGGTTACTAAATTTATGAAAACTCACATACAAACACATACAACTTCAGAAGTGATGTAATGTATTTTTTCATTTACGAGCATGCGTGGTCTTATGTACATGATTTTTCTTATACAAATATCATACTATTTACATGAAAATCATTTGTTCTCTTATCGTACGAGAACAATTTCCATGATTGTCCCTTTGGATATTGTGGCATGAACTGTCCTGATTTTCGAAAACTGCACTAATAATCAGATTATCGGACAATCGCTCTGAAAGTGGTATTTTTCGTCTGATTTTCTCATCGTGTGTACTAGGCATAAAGAGGAACAAGGAGTCCTGGAAGTGATGGTTTGGCCCCCAAAGAGCCTTAAAATCAACATCATCGAGTCTGTCTGTGATTACATTAAGAGACAGAAGGATTTAAGGCAGCCTATATCTATAGAAGATCAGTGGTTATTTCTCCAAGATGTTTGGAACAACCTACCTACCCCTATTCTAAAAAACTGTGCAAGTGTACCTAGAAGACATATATACACATTATCTCACAAAAGTGAGTATCACATTTTTGCTGAATTTTATTATATCTTTTCATGTGACAACAATAAGGGAATTACACTTTGCTACAATGTAAAGTAGTGAGTGTACAGTGCAAATTTGCTGTCCCCTTTAAAATAACTCAACACGTAGCCATTAATGTCTAAACTGCTGGCAACAAAAGTGAGTAGACCTCTAATTGACCATGTCTAAGTTGGGCCCAAAGTGTCAAAATTTTGGGTTGCCACCAATATTTCCCAGCACTGCCTTAACCCTCTTGGGCATGGGGTTCACAAGAGCTTCACAGGTTGTCACTGGAGTCCTCTTCCACTCCTCCATGACAACATCACAGAGCTGGTGGATGTTAGACACCTTGCGCTCCTCCACCTTCCATTTGAGGATGCCCCACAGATGCTCAATAGGGTTTAGGTCTGGAGAAATGCTCTCAGCTTCTTTAGCAAGGCAGTGGTCATCTTGGAGGTGCGTTTGGGGTCGTTTTTATGTTGGAATACTGCCTTGCGGCCCAGTCCCGAAGGGAGAGGATCATGCTATGTCACAGTACATGTTGTCATTAATGGTTCCCTCAATGAACTGTAGCTCCCCAGTGCTGGCAGCACTCATGCAGCCCCAGACCATGACACTCCCACCACCAAGCTTGACTGTAGGCAAGACACACTTTTCTTTGTACTCCTCACCTGTTTGCTGTCACACATGCTTGACACCTTGTTAACCAAATAAGTTTATCTTGGTCTCATCAGACCACAGGACAAGGTTCAAGTATTCCATGTCCATATTCTGCTTCTCTTCAGCAAACTGTTTCTTGTGCATCATCTTTAAAAGAGGCTTCCTTCTGGGACGACAGCCATGCAGACCAATTTGATGCAGTGTGCGGCGTATGGTCTGAAAGGCTGACCCCCCACTCCTTCAACCTCTGCAGCAATACTGGCAGCACTCATATGTCTTTTTTCCAAAGACAACCTCTGGATATGGCACTGAGCACGTGCACTTAACTTCTTTTGTCGACCATGGCAAGGCCTGTTCTGAGTGGAACCTGTCCTGATAAACCACTGTATGGTCTTGGCCACCGTGCTGCAGCTCAGTTTCAGGGTCTTGGCAATCTTCTTATAGCCTAGGCCATCTTTATGTAGAGCAACAATTCTTTTTTTCAGATCTTCAGAGTTCTTTGCCATGAGGTGCCATGTTGAACTTCCAGTGACCAGTATAAGAGAGTGAGAGTGATAACACCAAATTTAACGCATTCACACTTGAGACCTTGTAATACTAACAAGTCACATGACATTGGGGAGGGAAAATGGCTAATTGAGCCCAATTTGGACATTTTCCTTAGGGGTGTACTCACTTTTGTTGCCAGCGGTTTAGACATTAATGGCTGTGTGTTGAGTTATTTTGAGAGGACAGCAAATTGACACTGTTATACAAGCTGCACACTAACTACTTTACTAACTACTTTACATTGTAGCAAAGCGTAATTTCTTCAGTGTTGTCACATGAAAAGATATAATAAAATATTTACAAAAATGTGAGGGGTATACTCACTTTTATGAGATACTGTATAGTGGGAACAGGCCTTCATATTGTATAGTCATCTATCCATCCAGGAGGTGGAGCTCTAGTCTCTATTTCACAGCTACTCAAAAGCTTGAAAAAGGAGCACGCATTGTGTTGTCCTTTCTACTGCGCATGCTCCGAAACACGTCACGGACTGGTGACATCAGTGGTGAACGCTGTATCCCAACATGTGGTCCACCCCTCTGTCCTGGCTGTGAGGTTTCTCTTCATCGACATCGCCAGTCAGATCAAGTGTGGCGACCGGTGGACAAGGCTCCAGTGCGGACACCCTCAGCCCTCTACACCTTGGAATGTCTTGAGGGTGACTTCCTCATCAAAAAAGCTTGTTTTTGATATACCCATGTAAGTTTGATTAAAATTTTACCCTAAATAAATTATTTACAGTCTATACTTAGAGGTGCCTTTTTCTCTTTTTCTTCTACACAGCAGAAATGCTTGTTTCTCTTGTGGCTAAAGGAGGGACTGCTATTGGATGGAACTGCATAGTGTACAGTATAATAGTTTGTCTCAAGAAGCCCACAGAAGACATGCACATAACCCAATAATACATACTGTATTTTTGCTGGCATTTTTTATCCACACTAGTGCTGTTCTGAAATACATATGTGATTGGGGCCACATTTAATTTTTTAGCACCATCCTGTCCACATATTGATATAGTGCAGCGGGATTTCTCCCTGCAGCCACAGACTTTCCTGTGGGAACGTGATAAGCCAAGTGTAAGTCATTTCTTTCACTAATTAACAAAAAAACATAGTGATGTATTTCTCCATGTTGTGAATGTTAATGAGACTTTTTTTTTGTTAATGAGAAGTAAGGATGACAGCATTCAACGTTTTCCTGTTCTCTAACCAGAAGGAAAGTATTCTTCAGATCAGGGATGTTTTTAAAATTAAACTGTGGTTGACCTATCTTTGTAACAAAGTTGTATGCATGGCAATCAATAATACTTTCTTTTACAGCGGAACTTGCAGTCAAAAAGAAGGTTATGCCTAGGGGATCTAAAGAAATAGAGCACCCTGCCTTTTTTAAGTAAAAAAATATATTTTTTTTATTATCATATGCACAGTGGCTTATTGGTTAGCACTTCTGTCTGGCAGATGGGTTAACTATATAGTTCACATCCAAATCACACAGCACTACCTGCATGGAGTTCCCATGTTCTCCATGTGCTTGCTTGGGTTTTCTCTGAATATTCTTCCCACACCCCAAAGACATGCTCGTAGATTAATTGGCTCCTATCTACATCAGTTCTAGTGTGTGTGTGTATGAATGTGAGTTAGGCCTGCCATTCAGAAAAGAAATTCACTAGATTCCTCATCAACACAGACAACACAGAGCGGGAATCCCTCCTTCTAAGGCCATTGTCTTCTCCCAGGGAGAGGGGGAGAGTGGAGAAAGCCAGGAGAAGACAGTGGTTATTGCTAGTGGCTATAGTAGCCGCTAGCGATAATCGCAGGTAAAACCTGGTATGATGGTTGTAGCCAAGTTGATCGATCGATCAACTTGTTACATTCAGTCTGCCAATGCACAGTTTGAATCTTCAGCAGTATTCTAACCTTAGATTGTAGGCTCCTTGAGGGTAGGGACTGATGTGAATGTACAATTTATTTTAATGGCCTTAATGTCTGTTATCCCATCTCACTTTTCTTTATATCAAGTTCTGGAATGTGAGCAATGTGTACCCTGTCTAATCCCCTTCTCCAGTTATATGTGTAAAGTGCTGCATAAATAGTTGGCACTATATAAATACCTGTAATAAATAAAAAAGAAATTGACATTTCAGCTTTAACTTTCTGACAAACTGGAAATTGTAGGACAGGGAAGAGAACTGCATCTGGGTCCTACTGGATCCTCCCTGTCGAGGCAGATTAAAATATCTACCAGAAATTTCACTCTCTGATGGAGGAACCATAATGAATCAATCATTCATTTTTCTTTAAGGTTCAGATTGAGCTCAAGCCATCTTCTATTCCTAAACTGGTGGTTAGGTATGGGGGTGAAAGCTTATCTTCCTTTACGGGAACACAGTTTTCCATTTTCATGACCTCAATGTCTGTTATCCCATCTCACTATTCTTTATATCTTGTTCTGGAATGTGAGCAACCCTGTCTAATCACCGTGTCCAGTTATATACTGTATGTAAAGTGCTGCATAAATAGTTGCCACTATATAAATACCTGTAATAAAAAAAATATTTGACAGTTCAGCTTTACCTTTCTGGCAAACTGGAAATTTTGGGACAGGGAAGAGAACATTATCTGGGTCTTACTGGAAAATACTGCATTTTACTGTATGACGTAGATGTAAAACCCAACTGTGTGACATTTCGTTTGCTAAAGAAAGTGTATCATAAACAACTGCCATTTTTTCATAAAATTTGAATTTTATGAATCATATCATGTTGCCTAAACTATTTACACAATATGTGTTGTATTATGGGCAAACTACTTTGTCTGTGCGGTCAGTTTGCTGTCAATCCATAAAGATCTACCAGATTTGGGCTTGGAAACAAAGTCAAGTGATGACACATCCCAAACAGGTCCACATTCCTATTTGGGTTTCAACCCATAGTTTAAGAAAGACTGATATAGAGGCTCATGCATTATATGCAGTATATATACACTCATTTTAATTAAATGTATTAGTTGTTTTATGGTGATGCTGGCATAGACCAGTATGTGGTCAGACATTATTGGCCTCACTGTGCTTTAAGGCCCTATGGTGTGCCATAGTTAAAAGAGAAGTGTGGGATTCTAAAAAATTAAACATTCATACTTGCTTATGTAAACACAGCATCAATGCAATTTTATATCTGCCCCCACTGGCTCTATACTGAGAACTAAGTGATCAAAGGCTTCTGATCTCTCAGTTATCTAGATTGTAAGCTCTAACGAGCAGGGCCCTCTAAATCCTCCTGTATTGAATTGTATTGTAACTGTATTGTCTTCCCTCATATTGTAAAGCGCTGCGCAAACTGTCGGCGCTATATAAATCTTGTATAATAATAATAATAATATCAGGACAGCTCTGAGCACCGAAGAGAAGTGACTATAAGTCATTGACTCTCTACTCTGCCCCACCAGTGCTCACTGGAGGACTGGACTGTGGCGTACATGGGAGCAGCGGGCTCAGGCTCTCAGTGGTGCACTGAGAGACTGAGCCAGCTGCTGGTCAGGCATCTTGGCAGATCCCAACATTATAGTCAGGATCCCTGCAATGGCCTGGACCAAATCTCTGACGTCAGCTGACAGCAGGCTTTATCTGCTGTCGGCTGAATCTGGGTTACCAGAGTGCAGACCTAGGTGCACTCCTGTGACCCACAGGAGAAGAATGGCCAAAAGAGCTTTAACCCTACTTCTATTTAAGCCCTTGCCCTGAGGGAATATTTATCTACAGTAATTTGTGTCAGCACAAACAATGGTTACTCTGTTAAGGGAGATTAATATCTCCCGGAAATTCCACTTTCTGATGGAGGAACCATAATGAATCAATCATTCATTTTTCTTTAAGGTTCAGATTGGCCTCCAGCCATCTTGTATTCCTAAACTGGTGGTTAGGCATGGGGGGTAGAAGCTTCTCTTCCTTTATGAGAACACAGCTTTTTTCTATTTTAATGGCCTCAATGTTTGTTATCCCATCTCACTATTCTTTATATCCAGCTCTGGAATGTGAGCAATGTGTATCCAGTCTAATCCCCATGTCCAGTTTTCTGTTAATTTATGATGCTTCATTAACAGGATGAATTAATGAGCTTTGAAGTATAGACCTAGTTTTATATTAGCTGGCTGTGTCCTTGTTTTGTTAAGTGTATATGCAGTGTATTTATGAATTAAAAGGTTTATCTTCTTGAATGAAAATTGGACCGCTGTAAAACTCTGGTATGTGATATCATGAAAAAGTAATTCCTGTCTTCTGATTTTTAATTCCAATTCTGGGTGTTTTTTTTATAAGGTGCCCCAGGTTGTGCAAAATAAAAGAAAAAAGCTCTGACTGCAATACATACTTAATCTCTGGAGTTGTCCCCCACAGTAAACATTTTTTACCAATAGATGTCTGAGGCAGTGGTCTTCAAACTGCTGCCCGCCCTTGGGGAACTATCTGCTTACCTTTTATCCCACCCTTGGGGAACTAGTCCTCCCACTAATATGAGACACTATGCTGCCAACTGACACCAAAAATGGGGCAACAGTTCTCCCTATGATACCAGTGATGGGCCACTATTCCTCCCTCTAATATCAAATCTGGCTATGTTTACTCCCTCTGATGCCAGGAAAATTTCCACTCCCGCTGGCCACAGTCTAACCCTACCTAAAGTCTGAAGGACAATAAACTGGCTCTTTGTTGAGAACGTTTGGAGACCCATGTTCTAGGGAGTGCAGGGCATCATGGATCTGCATCTCACAAACAGACAAAAATTTCCCAGTGAACTTACCAGCTAGCCTGCAAAAACCGAAAAAAAAAAAAAAAAAAGAAATTAACCCTGTCTAACAACTAACTTTAAAAAGAGAGGTTGTTAGTTGCACAAATGTATAAATATATGTGGACACCACAGTGCATATACCAAGGTTTCTCTCTATACAGCGGTCTGCTATATTTTTGAGTCTCCAAGTTAGAGCATATAAAGCAGTAGGTAAATTAGGAGTAAGTTTGCCTGGAGAGAGCCCACTCCTCCTTAAAGGCACAGGAACACAATGGATGCCCAGAAAGAGCACAATAATGAATGAATACATCCAGCGTGTCCCCACGCCACATCCAGGAAATAAGCTATCAAAAAAGATGGCAACTGCCTCAATTTATAACAAGCCTTTGCAGTAAGGTGCACATGGAAGGACAATGCACAAACAAACACAGATTTCCCAAGACACTTACCAGCTATTCTACAAAAAAAAATCCAAATTGACTTTGTATAACAATCCAGGTTAAAAACAGAGGTTTTAGGTGCACACATTGACGTGGGGATACATTGAATGCCTTCTGCCACCTTGTGCTCTTGCTGGGCATCCATTGTGTCCCTGTGTCTTTAAGGAGGAGTGGGCTCCCTCCAAGTAAACCTGGCCTTAATTTATCCACAGCTCTATATGCTCCAACTTGAAGACTCTCAAAAATTGAGAGTAAGAACTGTAGGATAGAGGAGGCCTTGGTGTAGGCACATATATTTGCAAATGTGTGCAACCTAAACCTCTGTTTTTATTGTGAATTGTTAGACTGGGTCGATGTTTTTTTTGCAGACTAACTGGTAAGTGTGATGGGAAGTTTTTGTTTGTGATGTTACTTACTGGTTAATTAAAAAATTGGGAATCACCGCAGTCAGAATATAATAGCACTAGGAATGATTCCTTTATCCATCTCAATTGGAGTGGAAGGGGAGATCTGTGTATAGCCAACTTAATTGCAACAGGTAGGTGTTTACCTGCTTCCAAAGAATTCCACAACAGATAGAGTAGGGAATAAGTAAAGCCCTTTTTGGGTTATTTCACAGTCTGTGTCTCCCATTGGCAGGCACTGTAGGCATGTGCCTGTCTGAATTGAAGGATTGCTCTTCTCTTTCCCAGAGCTTAGCTGAGGAGGTTGGCCTTGTTGACAACTCCCTTAGCCTGCTGTCTGGGGGAGCTGGAAGCTCTCTCTTCTCTGGCTCACGTGACTTATTTCCGAGGTCCTTTTGACTGTCTCCTCCTATTGGCTGCTGATAGCAGAGATACGTGTAGCAAGGGAGTCCCTGCCATCCCCATCCAGTGCATCAACTCCACCCCAGATGGTATGGCATTCAATGGGATCCCCATTGCAGAGTTGGTGTTGGGGGGGCCCTAAAGGGGGGTGACCCCTGATCTCTGTCCTCAGAAATGACAACATTTCCTGGTTTGGTGATCCCAGTCCTGACATTCCTTATTGTGGGGGAGGGGGGTGACACTTGATGCATTGACTCCTCAGGTGTCACCTTGTCTCCCTCAATCAGAGATGCTGCCGGAGACATCCAGTGACACATTCCCCATTCCCATCCCCCACCTACAGCAAATAATAATACAGACATGGAAGGGATGCCAGTGACACCCTACCACAGGACAGTGACAGCCCCCATCCCCCACCCACCACTATGGATGCCCCTATTTAATACATACTCATTGCACTCTATGGGATGATATCTTCTCCCCATCCCCATAATAATACAAGGGGGGGGGGTGATTGCCGGTGACAGATCAGCCCCTTCACAGAGATTTGAGGGGGGCTGTACTCACCAGAGCCCCCCCTCCCCCCCCTACAGTGCAGGGGGACCTCTGTGGACCCTGTTTTAAAGGGGATCTCTGGTGTAAGAGGGAACACTGTGGACCCAGATGTAAAGGGGAATGCTGCTGACTGTCATTTAAGGAAGGGGGGGCTTTGGTGACATCAGAGTTCCCCTTTACATCGCGGTCCGCAGTGTCCCCCATACATCAGAATTCCCCTTTACATCAGGATCCGTAGAGGTCCCCTTTGCACTGTAAGGGGTAAGTCTGCAAATTCTGATGTAAAGGAGAACTCTGAGGACTCTCAAGAAAGAGGAACTCTGGGGACTCTTGCGTAAGGGGGGCACTGGTGACCAAAGACCCCCTTACATCAGGGTTCTTCTTTATATCACAGTCCGCATCAAAGCTTGTAGCATTACCCTTTACACATATATTATATAAAAATATTTTATTAAGAAAAAAAAAAGTGTCTTCTTGTCTTTTTTTGGGGGAGGGGGACGCTTCAGAATTCTCTGCTATAGGCTCCTGAGATGTAAGTCCCATTGGGGAGATTTGCCTTCACTTTTTGTCCTGTTAACACACTAGGAAGTGAGAGGAAATCTCTCCAAAGTAGGAGGAAATACCCTACTAGACAGGTTGGAAGATGCAAGACTGGGAGAGGGAGGGCCAGAACTCACAGGCAATCAGACTCAGTTGTAGTGCACATGTGCTTACAGTAAACATGTTCACTTGAAGAGAGAGTAGAGTGTATAACAAAAAGGGCCTAGACTGGCAGCACAGTTTGGTGAAATATTGGGAAATATTGGGAATTTGTCTTTTGAGTACCCAAGGTAAAAAGGTCAAAAAGTGCCCCCCCTCTTCTCCTCCATGAGCTGTGAACTAGCTCAACTAGTAAATAACAAAGGTTCAGATTGGCTTTGAAGTTGGTAATATTATTATATAGGATTGATTTACACAGACATTTGCAGTTCAATTCACGAGAGCTTACAATCTAAAGTGAAGGGAAATGTTAGAAAATGTATTAACTGTGGGGGATTAGTTGCCTTAGAAAGTAAAATGTGGTTGTTAGTTAGAGGCTTCCATGAAGAGATGAGTTTTTAAAATAATGTAATTACTCATGTATCGAAAAGGGAAAAAAAAGGTATTCTTCAGTGGCTCATAATAAGTGCTCAGACACTTCTTTTTCCTGCTGGAGAAATGGCAGAAATGAAGTGGCTGCAGATTTTTTTTGGTGTCCCCATGTCTATCTACATTCGTAATGTGGTGATAATTTCAAAGCAGTCTTTGTCTGCTCCCTATAGATTTCATTTCATATATTTAATCATCAATGTGAATAATATCACTTACACAGCGATTTTGCAATGCAAAGCACAAATTAATTTCATATAGTCAAATGAGAAGTGATGGCCTTTGTGCCACCCTATTGTGCTCTGGGATTTGGGTTCCGGGGACCGGTCAGCTTACTGCTAAATGCATGAAAATTTGCCTAACAGTTGAAAAAAAGGCCAAGAGAGGAGTCATCTGCGGGTCTCAGGAATGTTTTTTTCATAAGCATCTCACGATCTTTACAAATGCTAATTAAATAGGTACTTTTCATATTTTGTATTTAAAGTGACCCTGTCAAAAAAAAAAAAGAAAAGAAAACCGGTTTACCTACAAAGGAAGAGAATTAAAGCTCAATTGTACACAGATATAAAACACAAAATGAATGCAGCTCTGTAATCATAAAAGTATTATTAAATGTATTTATTTACATACAAGCAGTGCAAGTACCTGGATTTTACTTTGTATCAGCCCTTTGCAGTCCCTGGAGTGTGAGAGAAAGAAGCAGCACAAAACTCCAATCAGTTCATCTACTGCTGATAGGAGAAAGCAGAGTGACAGACAGGGTTGCCAACCATCAGTAAATTTACTGACAGTTCGTAAAAATCAGTGACTTTTTCAAATGTTCGTAAATATCAGAGGCTGATAATTTGTCATGCTGGGTTGACTTTTGTAAGTGTACACCAAGCAAATTCCTTGTTATGTGTATTGTAAGTGTTTCCATATCGTGTTTATACTGTTTAAATATCGATTGTCTTTGTTTTTAATAGGAGTTCAGTCATTTTTCAGGTTTACTGACAGGCTCTGTCAGTTAATTTCCCTTGTTTTGTCAGAAAAAATTTCAGCAGGAGGTTGGCAACCCTGGCGACATGGGTTGAATGATGTTGGCCATCTCAATGGTAGAATAAAACTACTGTGGGGATAAACCTGAACAAACGCTGAATATTCCAGATAAAGCTATTTTTCTTTTCTTTTTTATCCTTACTGGGCAATAATTTTTATTTTCTTGTTTTGGGCTCAAATTCTGCATAATACTTACCGTTGGCTCTGCCCAGATAGCAAGGATAACTTGGCACAAATTTGTGGCAGTGTTGAATTGCAAGTTTTGTTAGCTTGCTGCACATTTTTACTGGCAAGTTGTAAACTTGCAGAGGACTTGAAGCACAAGTTATAGTTGACACATTTCCAATTTGTAGCAAATTTGTATGGCATGTCTCTAGCAAGAGCAAAGTTGCAGTGGTGAATCTACAGCAAAAGCTTTGCAAGTCTACAGCATTAAAATTCAGCCACAGTGACCCCTATGGTGTGATGATTTTTGCACAACATAACTGAACCAGAACTTGCAGCAGACTTGCAGATTGGAAAGTTGATCTGGAGTCATGCAATATGTACTTGCTGCAATTGTGCAACAAATTTTACCGAATGCCTCGAATAACAAAACGAAATTCATCTGAATTTCAGAAATTCTAATTGAAATTTGAATCTAATTTTACATCGAATTCCAGTCGAATTCATAATGTAAACATATTTCTGAAATCAAAGACTGTGTGCGTTTATTAGAGTACCATTTCGAAATAATGCTGTTTTTACTAAGCCAAAGATGATTTAAAGAGACATTGTAATCATTTGATGAAGGCAGGCGCGGGCTGGGCCGGGGGGCAAGGTGGCAATCTCCCCCTGGGCCGATCTGATCCCCCTCAGAAAAGGCCGCTCGCTCAGTATCTTGTGTGTCAGTCAGTACTCTCACACGCAGCGCTGACAGCTGACACTGTCTGTCACTTCCTGGAACACCGGCGACTGCCCTGCCCTGCCCTGGAGACCTGGTTGCTAGATCACCGCTTAGCGTCTAGCAACCAGTGACGTCACGGTCTCCAGAGCAGAGAGGAGGACCCATCATGCAAAGCGCCGTGGTCAGTCCGCGCCGATTACTGGCCCCAGCCGCCCGGCCACACCCACCTCTGGCTCCTCCCTCCATGCATCAACGTGGGGCCGATGCAGAAGAGAGGGCTGGCCTGGCCTGGTAAACTTACGGCGGCAATCCAGATTTAAAGTGAAGTTTCCTGCTGCGGTGGACAGTGTCTGTGAGGACGTGGTCGGAACTCGGAGAAGAATTTCCAGTGAGTGACAAAAAAAAAAAAAAAAGTGTAATGTGTGGACAACATGTGGAGCATTTTTTCCCTGTACTTACCCCCTGGCACTGTATACAGCCTGTATATTGATGTCTAGCTGTTCCTGGCACTATACACCTGTCTCATACCTGTATTATACAGGTATGAGACAAGTATTTAGAGCCAGGAGCAGCTAGACATCAATATACAGGCTGTATACAGTCCAGTTAAAGAGGTTGTAAACCCTTTTTTTTTTTTTTTTTTTCTTTTTGACCCTGCAAGAGAAAGACATAATGAACTAGTATGCATCGCATACTAGTTCATTAAGAAATACTTACCTTAGAACGAGCCCCCGCCGTGCTGCCCGCTTACCTGTATGATGGGCGACATGTCCAGTCACCCGTCTTCCGGGATCGCGGCATCCGGCCATCTGATTGGCCAGAGCCGCGGGAGCCGACGGTCAAGTGTCCGTAAAAGTGTCCGAGGAGGGTTTACTTCGTCTTTAAAGAGGAAGTAAACCCTCCTCTGACACTTGTACCTATAGGTGATCCTATGATAAGGCTTACCTATAGGTACTGTAAATATCTCCTAAACATGGACCGTTTAGGAGATATTTACCTTACATGCAGCCAGTGACGTCACTGGGGCATGCGCTCTGAAGGAACGGCCGCTGGTGCCGTTCCTTCAGAGTCCGGTGCCGTGACCGTCGGCTCCCGCAGCTTCGGCCAATCAGATGGCCAGATGCCGCGATCCCGGAAGACGAGTGACTGGACATGTCGCCCGTCATACAGGTAAGCGGGCAGCACGGCGGGGGCTCGTTCTAAGGTAAGTATTTCATAATGAGCTAGTATGCGATGCATACTAGCTCATTATGGGTTTCTCTTTCAGGTTGCAGCAAAAAAAAAAAATAGTTTCATGGGTTTACAACCTCTTTAAAGGTATTGGGTCCCTGAGGTCCCCTAGGGCTCCCCCTTGTGTCATGGGAGCGTAAGCTGGCCGCAAAGGAGGAGGTCACATGTGTAGATCTCAGCCAGGGTTCATGCTGGGACTTGCAGTCCTTTGCTTTTGGGGATGTAATCCCCCCAAAAGTGAAGGACTACAGGTCCCAGCATAAGCCCCTCAGAGCTCAGCATGTGTCACCCACCTCCGATCCCCCAACTAGTGAAGGACTACAGGACCCACTCATCCAGCTTAACCACTTCCAGACCGCCCACCGCATATATAGTGTGGCAGGGTGGCCTGGCTGTGCAAAATCACATACCGATGCGTGATTTTGTGCACGGGTTCTAGGGGACGCGACACAGCGGGAGCCAATCAGCAGGTCACCTGCGATCATGCAGGAGAATGACAGAACGGCGGTCTGCCTTTGTAAACAAGGCAGACGGCTGTTCTGTCACAGGAAGATGGAGATCTGTGTTTCAGCTGAGCTGAAACACAGATCTTTTTATTTTCTCTAGTACATCCATCCCCCACACAGTAAGAAAGCATTCCCTAGGAGCAAACTTAACTCCTTGATCACCCCTAGTGTTAACCCCTTTCCTGCCATTGTCATTTATACAGTAGCAGTGCATTTTTTAGCACTGATCACTGTATTAGTGTCACTGGTCCCCAAAAAGTGTCACTTTGTGTCAGATTTGTCCGTCGCAATGTCGCAGTCCCACTAAAAAGCTGGGCATGGATGGTGAGTTGATTCGGTAGTTCAACGGGCCACTTGACCGGACTTGCCCCCCAGGCTTAAGGCTGCCAGCCCTCCCCTGGATGAAGGATTTTCTTTTGTTTTTTCACTTTGCCACATTCGAATTGAAAAAAGAAAATCTAAAGTTTTCCATTTGAGCGATTCAAAATGTTTCGGTTCGAAAGTTTCGAAATGAAAAAAAAAATCAATAAATTCGAAGAAAATTTGAAAAAGACATAAAATGAATTCCGAATACGGATCCTGAATACAAATTGAACGAATCAACCAAATTTAACAAAACGAAATAACTAGGTTAACAAATTTAAATTAAACTAAACAAATTTTTTCATCATGCACATGTCTACAAGACACCTTAGAGAGGTGGAAGTCAACTGGAGGAACCATCTAAAGGCGATACTATTTTTTTCATCCTTTTTCAGAAAAGGGTGAAATGTTGGGAATAATGTCTTTGAGCACCCAAGGTAAAAGGGTCAAAAATTGCCCCCCTCTCCCCCCCCCCATCTTTTTTTAAGCCAAAGATGATTTAAAGAGACATTGTAATCATTTGATGAAAAAGAAATCTAAAGTTTTTGATTCAACTGATTCAAAATTTATCGGTTTGAATGTTTCGAAATGAAAAAAAAATCAATAAATTTGAAGAAAATTTGAAAAAGACATAAAATGAATTCCGAATATGAATCCTGAATATGAATTGAACAAATCAACCAAATTTTACAAAACAAATTAACTAGATTAACAAATCTAAACTAAACTAAACTATATTTTTCATCATGCACATGTCTACAAGACACCTTAGAGAGGTGGAAGTCAGCAGGAGGAACCATCTAAAGGCGATACAATTTTTTTTCATTTATATTATCTGTGTCATATTAAATGGAATTCTCTTCATTAGCAGAATTCTGCAGAGTGAGGGATATCTCCTCTTAGGCAGTTGTCACTGGAACAAGTGTCCCCGCTGGAAGATTTTCCCTCAGTTCCTGTTCCAGTGACAGCTGTAAATTTGTGTATTATCCATCACTTTTTGCACTGTGACAATGGTCACTGGACTTATTGAGAGGGTAAATCTTGCATAGGTGGAACAGATAACAAAAAAGACCTGACAGAGTTTCTGACCCCTCACCACAAAATGCGAAACAAAAAAATAAAAATTTGCTTTAGGTACACTTAAAAGTAAATTGTATAGCAGCCAGACTACATATATTTCATGCAGGCACAGTTGGCTTGGAAGAAAATGCATGCTGGGACTTGTAGTTTTTCAGTCCCTATAACCCATTCTGGTGCAAGCATCACACAAACAAATCTTTCAACTCCAGAAAGTTACTCCAACGGTTACCAATTCAAACAGCAAGTTTCAAGGAAGCTTAGAAATGTGTCAGCAGAGAGTGTCATTTTTTACATTTAGAGTTTTAAAATGTTATCCCATCATATTTGTTGTTTCTGCAACGTTTTTTCATTGCTTCCCAATTATGACAAGTCTTTGACACAATTACCAAACTATCGAAGTATGTACTTCTCTTGATCAATGCTGCATGTAGAATTAGGAAAGATTGCAGAACTCCAGCCTCCCCTAATGTTCACTAAAGCTTACTGCAGTTTAATTTCCAAATCCCCCTTGTAACCTCCTCTTAGGTATTTCTTTAATTAGAACTCCAGATACCAATTAGGAAGCTGCAGCATTCAACTTTGGAAGCCAAAATATTGTGAGGATAATGACATTGTTGTAAAAGTTATACATTTACTATCAAGGGGAAAAAGTTTCAGTTTTCGCACTGGGAATCTAGGTCTTATGAGAAATCATACAGTTTTACATATTTTGCTTCAGGTAATTCTATTGACATTAGAAATTATTTTTATATTATAGATTTTATGTGTCATTTATTATATGTCCATATAGGTGCTGGATGGATTTATTTTAGATCCAAGAATTTGTGCAGGACTGTCTATCCTTCTAGCTCAGTCCTAAATGCTACCAGCATCCTTCTTTCTCTATGGACCCTAAAAAGGCTGAGGGCCCCACCGTAACATCAAACACTTGCAAAACTTTATTGTTCCAGGATAAGCTTATGGCTTAGGACCCCTCTCTAACTCCATCCTGGTGTCAGTGGTAGCAATAATAAATGTGATCTTCACTGGTGTCACCATTGTTAGAGGCAATGGCAGCAATAAATACTCCCTCCCCACCCAGCCATAGATGCCTTATTGATGTTCATTTGGATTTAAAAAAAAAAATCCATTTGTTGGTATTCAGTGGTTGCTTAGGGTGGTCAATATACTGTATATAAGTAATGATTATTAAGTATCTCTCATACAAAGAAACTACCTGTGCCCCAATAGGACACCAGCAGCTAACTCAAACACTGGAAAGTTTTAAAGAAATAAATACACATACGAGTAGCGCTAGTATTTAAGGAATAAAATATGTGAAACAATGAAGTCCATCACAAATTCCACAGTATTGGTGATTATGAGGCAAACGATGTAGATCAATGAACTCTTCACCCAGGTGCTTGATAAGGCATGCAAAGTGACACAGCCCAGCCACCACACACTGACTCTTACTGACGGGTAAAGGTGTATACAGCAGTAAGCAGTTATGGGACCGGACCGCTAAACCCCATTCACAGGCACCAAGCAGCTGGGGACATCCACTGTCTAAATCAACTGCCTCCAATCTCCAATCATGAATATTGATACTCCACGTATGATAAGGGACCCATTACTCCTATGGTGTTCTGATTGATAACCAACCTCATGCATAAGGGAAGACATCAAAGGAGAAAAGCCCATAGTGTAGTTTCCTCAAATACCTTTATTGATAAAAGATGGACATGCACTCACCAAAGTAAAAGCATCATAAGCGTGTAAACATGTGGACAATTGAACTTTTATCAATAAAGGTATTTGAGGATACTGCGCTGCTCAAAAGTGTTAATGTGCAAATATACCATAAATTACAATAAAATTCAAAAGTGCATAATGAAATTCATATGTGCATAATAAATAAATAAAACTGCATAATGAAATATATCATCAAGTGCAATGGTGCTGTGCTAAAAGTGTGCATAAACGACCTGTTAAATATCACCATAAAACAAGTGCAGTAATAAAACTCATATAAAGTCCATACTAAAAGTCCTTTTTCAAATTATAAAGTGCTGGTGCTCATCCGTGTTGCTTGTGGGGTCTCCCCCTTTGTGGATGTACTTACCACAATCTGGCTTAAACTGAGCAGGAAATGATAATCATGGTGATCTTTGAATTCATTAATGTTGGCTAGAAATCCAATTAAGACTCCTTTTCCTCTTTGAATACTCCCAAGTGTCCTCATAAAAAGAAAAAACTTTCCATGGTGAAGCCCGTTTAAAAATGCAATTTATTAGGGTTAACAGACAATGGGATACTCACAAACATAGTATTGTAAAAGACATGTAAAACACTCGGCTCGGTGGTCTGTAGCTACAGAAGACGCTGTGTTCAACAGCGAAACGCGTCTAGCGATTGGCCGAGAGCCCTGTCACATGATATCCGGTCGGTGAAGCGCACGCTGCGGGAGCAGTTAACCACCGAGCCGAGTGTTTTACATGTCTTTTACAATACTATGTTTGTGAGTATCCCATTGTCTGTTAACCCTAATAAATTGCATTTTTAAACGGGCTTCACCATGGAAAGTTTTTTCTTTTTATGAGGACACTTGGGAGTATTCAAAGAGGAAAAGGAGTCTTAATTGGATTTCTAGCCAACATTAATGAATTCAAAGATCACCATGATTATCATTTCCTGCTCAGTTTAAGCCAGATTGTGGTAAGTACATCCACAAAGGGGGAGACCCCACAAGCAACACGGATGAGCACCAGCACTTTATAATTTGAAAAAGGACTTTTAGTATGGACTTTATATGAGTTTTATTACTGCACTTGTTTTATGGTGATATTTAACAGGTCGTTTATGCACACTTTTAGCACAGCACCATTGCACTTGATGATATATTTCATTATGCAGTTTTATTTATTTATTATGCACATATGAATTTCATTATGCACTTTTGAATTTTATTGTAATTTATGGTATATTTGCACATTAACACTTTTGAGCAGCGCTGCAAACACAGACCAACACATTCAAAAAGCACTTGCACTTTTTATTGCAGCCAGCAGCTCATTCATCTGTTTTAATTAATTTAATTTATTTACCATAAGCGCGAGGTACACTAGTTTCACATTTGAGGATACTACATTCAGAATATTCATGCAATGATCAGACACCTTCAGAGAACCCAATGTTCCCTGTCATACCTCAGCCAAAATAACTTTCTCTAATATAAAAATTTACCCCATTCACTAAAATGTAGAGCAATCAGTTTTACTAGCACCTTTGATCTTCTGAGAGACAGATAATGCCTCTTGGCCTCTGACAGCTGCAGTCATAAATTCCAATTGAAGTTGTTCGGAGATTTCCTTATTGTCTAAGGCTAAATTGCATTCTTTTTACCACTATTAGGTAAACAAGTTACCCTTTGAAAAATGCTATTTTCCATAAACTGATATTCCATAAATACTTAGGACCCCTTTGATGTCCAGTTATCATCATTAAATATTGTTTATGACCAAATTCTTCCTTAAAAAACAAAACAAAAAAAAAACAATGTATCACACATAAAGACATACTGTGAACATTTAACTCACCCTATGGATCTTTATGAGTCTTTTCGTGCCTGACCAAGCACACTGCATTTTACAGTCTTTGCAAATTTGCAAATACCATCCTTTGAAACATTTAAATAGATTGCCATCCAGAAGTGCCAAGGTCAGGCATCTGCCTCCTGCATAAAATTAAAAGTTAAGAGTCATTACTCTACCCTTTTGATGTGTAAAATGGACTTGAAAAATGGCCTGTGCATGTACATCACAGTTGTATAAAGTACTCAAAACCCATACTTGAGTAAAAGTACAAGTGCTCGATCAAAAAGTGACTTGAGTAGAAGTGGAAGTGCTCGATCAAAAAGTGACTTGAGTAGAAGTACTAAAGTATTCAACATTTTTTGTACTTAAGTATTTCAAGTAGTTTTTTTTTTTTTAATTTTGCTACTCAAGTACTGAAAGTAAAAGTACCAGTAGTTTTGAAAAAAAAATTGCTACTCAAGTACTGAAAGTAAAAGTACAAGTACTGTGTTATGTAGTTATTAAAGAAAGAAGTCAAAAGTTTGAACATCATATTGTTTTTTATTATTTCAAATGCAGCTTTTATTTATACATACAGTAGCTTTTATATTTTTATATGCGCTGATAATACACATGTTTTAGCTTCATGAAACCTGCCATCTACTGTTCTGGCAGTGGTAATTTTTATAATAGTAACGAGTAACTATGCAGCACAAAAAAAAAATATCGGAGTAGAAGTATTGAAATCATCGAAAAAATGTAGTGAAGTAAAAGTGGAAGTAGGAGAAAAATATTATACTCTAGGAAAGTACAGATACCGCCTTTCGGTACTTAAGTACAGTAGTGAAGTAGTTCTACTTAGTTACTATACATCTCTGATGTACATCCAAGAATGTATCCATGTGTATCTATATACCGTATCTTAGAAAAGTGAGTACACCCCTCACATTTTTGTAAATATTTTATTCTATCTTTTCATGTGACAACACTGAAGAAATGACACTTTGCTACAATGTAAAGTAGTGAGTGTACAGCTTGTATAACAGTGTAAATTTGCTGTCCACTCAAAATAACTCAACAAACAGCCATTAATGTGTAAACCGCTGGCAACAAAAGACACAGCAAACCTTTTGGCAATGGCCCGTATTGATGTGCCATCCTGGAGGAGTTGGACTGTCTGTGCAACCTCTATAGCAGGGATCCTCAAACTACAGCCCTCCAGCTGTTGCGGAACTACACATCCCATGATTCATTGTACAACTGACATTCACAGACATGATTAGGCTTGATGGGAATTGTAGTTCCCGAACAACTGGAGGGCCATAGTTTGAAGACTCCTGCTCTATAGGGTCTGGGTTTTGCCTCATGCTATCAGTAGTGACACTGACCCTAGCCAAATGCCAAACTAGTGAAAAACATTTAGAAAAAATTAGTAGGGAAAAAAGTTTCAGTGGCCTCCACCTGTAAAACCATTCCTGTTCTCGGGGTTGTCTCATTGTTGCCCAACTAGTGCACCTGTTGTTAATTTAATTAACACCAAAGCAGCTGAAAGTTATTAACAACCCCCTACGCTATTTAATTGACCAGATCAATATCCCAGGAGTTTAATTAACTTGATGCTGTACTCTGATTAAAAAGTGTTCCTTTAATTTTTTTGAGCAGTGTATATATATATATATATATATATATATATATATATATATATATATAAAATCACACTCACAATACACTACACTTACCTGAACATGTACTCCCTTGCTGCTTTTCTTCTCCACACCAGGCGAGACGTTATGTAGATAAGTTCACCTTAAAGTTCTAGCGCGTTGCATTCCGCTGCCACTCTGCAGTTGGGCACTGTCTAGCTGAGGCCTTGTGGGCCGCAATATATAACCACCACTTTTGCAGCTCTGGTGTAGTTTGAGCCTGCAACAGGGCAAACCAAAGATCACAGTTTTTAAACTGGCCTCTATAATTCTCAGAAATGGGGTTGCACAGTGCATGGTCATGTGATTGGAGGCTGCAGGCCAGCCCTTAATGCAAATCTGTTTATGCCCATTCAGGGCAAAGCAACAAGTTTGCTTTAATCCACCTATCCCTAGAGGCAAAGTTACCGTAATTCATTCAACCCCTCCCCACTCTGATCTGCTGCCAGGAGCCGAAGGAAGTACTTCCTTGTACAGAGGAGCATGTGATCCAATCCATGTATTCAACAATTGGCCAATCAGCTCTGTAACACGGGGAGTCCATAGCCTGTGAATGCTTACATACATAGCTTACACAGGACTTTACTTTTCTGGGTTAGTTTTCATTTCCTACATTAAAGTGCACCAGTTGCTTTGCACTCTATTGGCATAGCGCAAATCCTGCAAAGGCTTAAAGAAAACTTATGGCTCGTTTCCACTGAGCAATACGGTACGGTTCGGTTCGGTACGGTACGCTATTTTTGCCGTTTCCATTGTGAATGGTACCCAAATTCCGAACCGTACCGTACCACTTTTTTGGGACCCTTTAGTTGGGGTACCAAGCACATTAGTACCGTACCAACAGGGTGGAGCTACACTCTGCAGAACTTTGATTGGTTGACAGAGAATCGTCTATCACAGCTTTCCTGCTACACCACGGCTATCCTGAAAGGGTACTATTGGCAGTGGAAACGCAAGGTGTACCGTTCCGAACCGTACCATACCGTACTGAACCCAACCGTACCACTCAGTGGAAACGAGGCATAACTGTACATTGAAGGAAACATATTCAATTTAAAAAACTGGCCTACCTATTACTAATCCAGAAGAATAGGCACCACACAGTGGCTTGAACAATCATATGTTTAAAAACAGATCTTCTCTGCTGCCCCCTGGGAGCCACAATCATGGGTACATTCATCAGGAAGGACATGATGTAGTCACAATTAAGAGCTATATTGTGTCTTACCACCACCCTTTAAAGTCATAGTTCACCTTTACTAAAAAAAACTGCCCATGCAGATGAGGGAAATTTGTAGATAAACACAAGCTGTGCAGCTTTTACCAAAGTGAAAAATGTCCTTGCTAAAGGGTTGGAGGTCATTTACGTACCTCATGGATACTGACAGGAAAACTCCTAGGATGTTGCTATGAGATGCCTAACTGTTACTGCTTATCTCCGGCATCACAGGAGTGTGCTTTTTCTCTGCTTTAAACCCTGAGTTTAAAGCTCTGAGTTCAGTGTTTGAGATCTCACTCCTGTGGTTGTGAAAGTGAATAGAATAGTAAAAGCTAGATATCTCTTAGCAACGTTTTTAGCAATGTCCTAGGAGTTTTCCTGTCAGGCTTCATGAGGTTACATACACGGCCTATAGCAAGTACATTATTCAACTTTGGTCAAAGCTACATAGTTTGTTTTTTTTCTACAGATGCCCCATATCTGTACAGACAGTTTTTTGGTAAAGGTGAACTATCCTTTTAATGAAATGCAGCATCCAGTAGAGCGATGCACTCATTGTACTGGGAATCCCAGGGAATCTTTTTTTTTGGGGGGGGGGGGGCCTATCACCAAGACCCAGGTCTCCTGAAGGGAGCTTTTTATGTCAGTCACATGACTACAATTAACATATTTCTACATTGGCTCTTGATATCTAATTTATGTAGGGCAGTAAACACAGCACTATTGAAGTATCCAAGTAATTCGTATAAGAAACCAGAGGTTGACTCACCTAAAAACATTATATAAAGCTTTACCTCTCCTGGGAAGGCTGTCCACAAGGTTTAGGAGTGTGTCTATGGGAATGTTTGACCATTCTTCCAGAAGCGCATTTGTGAGGTCAGGCACAGATGTTGGAGAGAAGGCCTAGCTCACAGTCTGCGCTCTAATTCATCCTAAAGGTGTTCTTTCTGGTTGAGTTAAAAATTTGGTGAAGGGGGATTATGGTGTGGGGTTGTTTTTCAGGGGTGGGCTTGGACCCTCAGTTCCAATGAAGGAAACTCTTAAGACGTCAGCATACCAAGACATTTTGGATTTCATGATCCCAACTTGGTGTGAACAGTTTGGGGTTGGCCCTTCCTGTTCCAACATGACTGCACACCAGTGCACAAACAAGGTCCATAAAGACATGGATGAGCGAGTTTAGGGTGAAGGAACTTGGCTGGTCTGCACAGAGTTCTGACCTCAATCTGATAGGACACCTTTGGGATGAATTAGAGTGCAGACTGCAAATCAGGCCTTCTCTCTAACATCAGTGCCTGACCTCAAAAATGCGCTTCTGGAAGAATGGTCAAACATTCCCATAGACACACTCCTAAACCTTGTGGACAGCCTTCCCAGAAGAGTTGAAGTTGTTATAGCTGCAAGGGGTGGGCCAACTCATTATTGAACCCTACGGACTAAGACTGGGATGCCATTAATGTTCATGTGTATGTAAAGGCAGCCGCCCCAGTACTTTTGACAATATATATATATATATTTATATATATATATATATTATATATATGTACTGTATTTAATGCATAAGTTAGTACAGCTAACTAGGAATGATTAGGGAAATGAAACTATTTAAAGAGAGTACTGAGCTTAAAAATGTTTTCTGATAAGTTTCTCCATCTCCTTCCACCCACGGCTATTTGCAAACTTTTTTTATTAAAACTACAATAATGATTACAGAGGGCATTCCAAGGAGAAAGATTTCCACAAAGATGAACAAAATGTTCACGTTACAACATTCACATTAGGAAGTCAGGCCAGAGCAATAATAATGCGCAGCTAATACTGGAAAGAGAGATTGTTGACAAGAAGTGGCCAAAAAAAGCCGCAAGGGATCAACAGTACTGATGCAACAAAGAATGAAAAAAAGAGATGAAAACAGCATTCTATTAATGAAAAGAAAAACCTGGCAGTCATTTTATGATACAGAGTGCAAAATTAATGTAATTTACTTAGGATTACGTTTAAAACGTTTGTTACCCCAACACTTCATATTCCTGATATGTGCCTGAAGTACCATGTACTTGTATGAGCAAGTATCCTGTTCTCTTTTTATTATTTCCTTTATGTGAAATCCCTGGTGTTCCTGCCAGTCCCTCTGCTTTCCTATTAAAAACTGACCACACTAAGCAGGAGAGCACATTGTAGTCAGTTCTCTAGCTATGCTGGGAACTTAGTGTACTCTCTTCCAATGATCAGTCTTGTCCTGACACGCCCCCCCCCTCGTCCCCCTGCACAACCATTCACTGGGAAGCTCAATGTGTTGTTGCTTCTCCTCCCCCAGCTCTTACGCAGATAAGAACAGAGGGAATGTGATCACTTATTTAAAAAAAAAAAAAGGGAAAAAATTTAATTATAATGTTTGTTTTTTTTTTTATATCTTTTTATAAAAATATAAATGTTTTGCCTTTCATTTTTATTTTAAACTGAATAGGTTGTTTTACAAGGTGATCATTTACAAACACTTTAGGCTCGGTTCACACTATTGCGATGCGGGAAGGCTGCGAATTCGCAGCCTGTTCCCGCATCGCACACGCACCCCCGGCAGTTCACACTGCCACATGCGATCCGCTGGGGGTGTCAATGTAATCTTAACGACACCCCCAGTTTGATCGCATATCGCAGTGCGATCGTGCAGTTCGCACAGGATCGGATCGCACAAGTGTGAACCGCTGTGCGATCCGATCCTGATGCGGCAGCAAAAATGCCTCCTGTGCGTCTTTGCTGCGGGTGCGGTGCGAATTTAGCCATACAAACTGTATGGCTAAACTCGCACCGCACAGCCGATCGCATGTCATGTCGGAGCAGTGCGCTCCGACATGACATGCGAACCCGGCACACGCAGTAGTGTGAACCGGGGCTTAAGGTCTTACCTACATTTGGTCATTTCCAATTTTGACCCTGATTTGTGATTTGGGGTGCCCCATCCTTTTAGGATCCTAACACTACCCCCCGATGAACATAGATTGGTTTTTCCATATTATCATATAGACCCAGTCCTAAGTATTATATTATTATTAGCATTGTTTTATTATTAGAAATTTTTTTTGTTCATTCCTGCAGACAAATGAAATTCTGGAGCTGCAGCGGATGCGGATGAAGGATGAGATCCGAGAGTATAAGTTCCGTGAGGCCAGACTGCTCCAGGACTACACCGAACTGGAGGAAGAGAACATAACTTTACAGAAACTGGTCTCTACACTGAAACAAAACCAGGTACTTTCTGATTTTATGCTATAATGCTGTACTAACAGTGCAGCACAATATTCTTATTAGAGAACTGTCACCTGTTGATACCCTTTAAGCACAGTCTGGTGTACTACGACATTAAGGGCTCTTTCACACGGCCGCTCCGTGTGAAAACTCCGCTGCGGGACTTTTTTTTTTTTTTTTCACGGAGCGGATGACATTTTGTCATCCGCTCCGTATGTCCGCATATCATCCCATCCGTTTGCAGATGATATGCGGACATAATGTAAGTCTATGGCATTGCTGGTGTCAGCGGATGACACCGCTGACATCCGATTTTCCTTCCTTTCCATTTTTTGAATGGAGGAAAAATAGGGTTCTGTTCCGTTCCAAAACGGAAAGGAGGAAAATCGGATGTCAGCGGATGGTCATCCGCTGACATCCGCAATCCCGTAGACTTACATTATGTCCGCAAATCAGTATGCCGTCCCTTCAGAGCGCAGTGCGCATGTGCCGGTGATGTCACTGACTGGGAAACATGTGAATATCTCCTAAACGGTGCAAGTTTAGGAAATATTAATTCTATCTGCAGGTAAGCTTTATTATAAGCCTACCTGTAGGTAAAAGTTGCAAAGCGGAGTTTATTACCACGTTAAGCTAACTTTAAAGAGACCCTGGCACCAATTTCCCAGGTAAAAGCACAGAAAAAGCAAGTATTTTAAAAAAAATTTCCAATTTATAAACACATTTTTTTTTTACTTGCAATGTACAGTAACTGAACTTGCTAGCATATTTGACTTCATCAGTAAAGTCAAATTACTTGCCCAGCCCCCTCCTTCCTTGCACATCTTAGACCTCTGCGGATGCTTACATCACATCCAAGATGGCCGTGCCTAGCAGTAGTCTAAGGGCTTTTTGATTTCTGCACAAGGGAGGATTTACAGGTTAATAACATGTCTAAAATGTGTAACTATGCACATAATATATAGAAGAATTGTTGTTGAAATGAGTAGTCTAGTGTCAGGGTCTCTTTATTCCAATGATGCCAAGCTCACACATATATGCGGTGTCATGGAGATGGGCCCTCTTTCAAGGCACCTCATATATGTGCTTGTGTTTGTGCTGATAGCCAAGTCAATAGCACACTGCAAACACAGAGACCAAGCCGTCACCAACAACTCCTGTCTCATACTAATATTTGAGAGCCAAGAGGCCAAGCTCTTGATCACATGATCGTTGTTATATCCTGTGATCACTCTGAATGGTATCCAATGATCACTCTGAATGGAGAGAACATAAATTGGGGCGATTCAAATAAACTGGATCAGACAGAATCTGGAGTAGCTGTGCACAGTAATCAATCAGATTCTAGCTCAGGGGTGGGCAAACTTTTTGACTCAAGGGCCGCAATGGGTTCATATATTGGACCCGGGGGCCAGACCAAGAGTAGATGGCAAAAAAAACGATGTAAAAAGTTGCGTGACTTTGAATTCACAAAAGTGTGAAAGTTCAGTAATTAAGGTATAGTGTGCCCCCTTTCAATGCAGAGTGACCAGCGTGCCCCTTTTCAATGCAGAGAGACCAGCGTGTCCCCTTTCAATGCAGAGAGACCAGTGTGCCCCCTTTCAATGCAGAGAGACCAGCATGTCCCCTTCAATGCAGAGACCAGCATGCGTGCCCCTTCAATGCAGAGACCAGCGTGCGTGCCCCCTTCAATGCAGAGACCAGTGTGCGTGCCCCCTTCAATGCAGAGACCAGTGTGCGTGTCCCCTCCAATGCAGAGACCAGCCTGCGTGCCCCCTTCAATGCAGTGTGCCCCCCCCCCCGAGACCAGTGCACTTACCTGCAGCAGCAGCAGTGGCTTCTCCTCTGTTCCCCGGCGTCTTCTCGAGTCCTCCCGCCTCCTCCTCGGCCAATGGCATGGGGTTTGCCTTGAGGCCAATCAGGAAGCAGGTATTAGACCCGCTTCCTGATTGGCCAGGAGGAGGATCCGTGTGACAATAGCGAATTTTCATTCGCTATTGTCACACAATGGGTGGGCTCGGGGCGCACTGCTCCTGTTCTAGCTTCACTTTGTTCATTCAAAGTGATTGTAGAATCCCGTTTTTTTTTTTTAGTTAAAAATAACAAACATGCAATACTTTCCTGCTCCATGTGGTGGTTTTGCACAGAGCAGTCTGGATCCTTCTCTTCTTGGGTCTCTCTTCGGTGCTTCTGGCCCCTCACTCCTGTTCTCTTCTTGGGTCTCTCTTCGGTGCTTCTGGCCCCTCACTCCTGTTGAGTGCCCCCACAGCAAGCAACTTGCTAAGGGGATGCCCTAGCCGAGCCACAGCTCCATTTGTCGATTCAGACACAGAGCCGCAGCCCGCCCCTGCCCCCTTTCTCTCCTCATTGGCTGACTAACTTTCATTAACAGCAGAGGAAGCCAATGGCTGTCTCAGCCAATGAGGAGGGGAGTCCTGGGCAGCCGAGACACTCCTGCAACATAGCTGGATCTAGAGGGGGTTCAGGTAAGTATAAGGGGGGCTTAGGGGGCTGCTGCACACAGAAGGATTTTTATCTTGATGCATAGAATGCATTAAAATAAAAAAAAACCTCCTGCCTTTACAAAAAATGGACAGCTGCTCCACATTCTGGCCGCTCAAGTCTTAGTAAATTCCACTCACTGTATCTTTTTTACTAGCCAGAGGAGAATACAGGAAAACAAAAAAAAAAGGTCAAAAAAAGGTCTCTCTGTAAAAATAAATAAATAAAAAATAAAGATAAATAGCTTTATCAGGCTTTGATCCAGGTTAGAGTCAGGATCAAAGGTCAGGGTCAACCTGTTTTAGGTAGGATTAAAAAACGTTTTTTTCTTCTTTAGTGTCAGCAGCATCAGTGTTAGCGTCAGTGTGATAAAAAGCAAATTGTGCATTATTGTTTCTTGGCCCTGGTACCAGTACAAACAACAAATACTGTACACATATGTGATATCTCCGCAAACATCAGGAGTAGGAGAATTTATTTTGATGTTTATATGGAGGTGGGTCTTCATGGTAATGGCAGAAAATATACAACTACATTTTAAAAAATCAGGAGATATTTACTATTTATTACCATTTATCACCAAATGAAGCCCCAATTTGTCCTAAAAAATATATAAATTGCCTAGATACATTAAAGCGGAGTTTCAGCCACCTGTCAAAAAATATAAGTCAGCAGCTACAAAAAGTGTAGCTGCTGACTTTTTAAAACAGCCACTCGCCTGTCCCATGGTCCAGTGGTGCACTCAGGCCAGCCGTCTTCATCCTCTGTTCTCCCTTGGCGGCGACGGCATCTTCACTGCGGGCATGGACACCTGGCTGTGACAGCTTGTGGCTTCCCAGCCGGGTGCCCACTGCGCAAGTCGCGCTGCGCATTGTGAATGGTGGGTGCAGTCTTCTGGGACCTGTCAGTGTTCCAGAAGACTGCAGGGGGAGGGAGGAGAACGTCTGTTGCTGAGCGCCGTGAGTAGGAAGCAGGTACCTGTCAAAATCGGGTACCCGCTCCCCCCCAGCTCCTCAAAGGTTCAGAATGTGCAAGAGGAGCGAGTCCTTAAAGCAGAACTTCCCCTTTTGGGTGGAGATTCGCTTTAAGTAGTTGCAATGATATGTACAGTTTTGCTAACACATGCCAAAGTTGCAAATCGGGGTTTAAACGTTAAGATTTGTTTTACCTTCTGTCATGAAGAGGTTAGGGTGTATGTACTCCAACCTGATGATTTGGGGTCTATATGTTCCCTGTAACTCAAGCCGCCCATAGATGGATAGAATCTCGCTGCTGAACAGGCTGAGATTCGATCCATCTATGGGCAGGCTGGTTGTACCTTAGTTGATCCATCTGGATTTTTGACATATAATTTACTGCCGGTGGCTATAACTGCTAATCATTGTGGTATGCCAGACCAGAAGGCTCCCTGCAACCCACGCTGAAAATGATAGCACTGCGTGAAGGATTCCTCCATCCAACCCTGACTGTGTTGAGGGAAACTAAGTGATTTTATTTCCTTTCACTCATGGTGGATGGAAGAAAAATTGAATCATCTTCGGCTGCTTAAGACTACTTACAATCTAAAACCCATAACAACAAAATGCAGATCTATTCAACTAATGTACTGCAGCCAGCCGGTTTACACCATGGCTGTACATGAATCGTTCAGGAACGTTTTGTGCGTTCCTGAGCGATTCACATGCGGTTCTGTGCAGTTGCTATTTCAGTGCTTTTTTATTTTGAATGGGCTAAAATTGCATCATGCCACACCAAAGCAGTGTAACCGGATCGCATGGTACAAAAGTACCATGTGATCCAGCGCGGGCAAACGCATTACGTTTGTGACCTGCATTTGGGGTGTTGTTAACTTTCTTTTGACACCTGCTACAGATTGCAAATGGAGTGCATTTTTCATGCGGTCTGAATCGTCAGTGCGTTTCTGTTCAGTTCATGTATGAGCATTCTGTGAACCGGCCCTAAATGTATAGGTATTGCTCTCTTTTTTCTTTTATTGACTTTATGATTGTATTATCGACATGCAATGGTTAATTTGTAATAAAGAGAGCTAATTCTTCATACACGTCATCATTCTATGGAGACATTCTCAGTCAGTCATGTGTGCATATCTTGCCGAGATAAATAGTCTTAAATCACACAAGAGCTTAATTAGAAGCAATATCAGATTTCACTCCAAAACTAGTATATGTGCCTCAGGGGAGTTCTCCGTCCCCAAGAGACTTCATAAACTGTCCAATTATTTCTGATTTTTAACAAAAGCTTAGCTTAGAACAAGTTCTTCATTAGATTATTATACTACAGCTGCACTTTATTCACATGATTACATTTGTCTGTTTAAAACTTAATGCGGGAAAATTTTAATACACAAACTCATGCAGTTATCTATCCATTAGGAATCAATAAGCCCACTTTGAAATGACACTAGTAAAATTAAACCTTACCCACCCTGTAAAAAGAGGCTTTATACTTATCTTTTCAGCAAGCAAGGAGTCATATTTTTGATCTCCTAAATCTGGATCTTTGATCTGTTAAGTTTTGCTCATAGGCTAGGTTCATACTTGTCCGGTGCGAATTTCCCATCCGTTTTCACTATGAATTTCCAAAGCAGCTCTTCAGCGGTACAACTGCGATTTCTAGATGCGGCTTAGGTGCAAATTTTTTAAGTCGGTGGCCACCGGTATCTTTAACAATAGCTTGTTGTTAAGGAGTGGGCCAGGAAGCCATCCACCGCTTACTTACCAACCGATGATTCATCAGCTGTCAGTGGGCTCTCCCAAAAACCCATACCAGACCCTTATCTGAGCATGCAGTTTGGCAGGCCAGGAAAGGGAGGGGCGAGCCAGCCCCCCCCCCTTCTGATCTGAACCATACCAGGTCACATGCTCTCAACATGGAGGGGTGCTTTGGGGCAGGGGGGCTCTGCCCTCCCAAAGCACCTTGTCCCCATGTTGATGGGAACAGGGGCCTCTTCCTCACAACCCTGGCCAGTGGTTGTGGGGGTCTGTGTGAGAGGGCTTATCGGAATCTGGAAGCCCCCTTTAACAAGGGGATCCCCAGATCCTGGCAGTGCCATCTTAAGAGCATTAAAGGGCCCCAGGCAATGCAGTGCACTGGGGCCCCGCCTACACAATCACCCACGAGAATAAAAATGCAAATTATCGATAAGGCGCTATTTATTGGTACAGCAGTTCCAGGCTAATGACAGCTTCCAAGTTGGGCGGCTGGGTCCGGTGAACACACACAGAGACGGGAGTCAGACTCGATTGTCCTGTGTGTGCCTGTTCCTGTTGAGGTGGACAGGCATTCCTGCAGTTATGGACTCCCCCTCCACGGCCAAAGTGGCCTGACAGCAGCGCAGGGCCAGCAGGCACTTGCTACCTGCTAAGTTCGGCAATGGGATGCACACGGTAATCGGGACTATTGCTTGGCTGGGCTGCTGGGCAGGTGGGGCCCCCCGGGCAAGTGGGGCCCCCGGGCAACTTCCCAGCATGCCCATTCATTAAGATGGCCCTGGATCCTGGCCCCCACATGTGAATGAGTATAGGGTAGATTGTACTCCTACTCATTCACCAAAATAAGTTTTAAAAATAAATAAAAACACAGAGACAGTTTTTGACAATTAATTTATTAAAATAAAACAAAATCAATGTCCCCCAATGTAGATCCAGTGTCAATCACGATGAATGCCACCGCTGCCTTGAACAGAAAACAAAAAAGCAGTCCACACCCATTATCGGCTCTGGCAATCTGCCAGGTACGCCATCTGATTCATTGTGATTGACCCTTGATTTACTTCGGGGAACATTGTTTTTTTTTTTGTTTTTTTATTAAAGGAAATGTCAAAAACTGTCTCTGTGCCTTTATTTATTTTTGACACTTTTTTGGTGAATGAGTAGGGGTACAATGTACATTATACTCATTCACATGGAGGGGCAGGATGTAAGGGGGGGGGGCGCTCGCTTGTCCCCCACTTTCTTGGCCTGGCAGGCTGCAAGCTTGGATAAGGGTCTGGTATGGAGTTTGGAAGGATCCCAACGCTATTTTTTTTAAGATTTTGGTTTGGGTTTCCTCTAAAAATCCATACCAGACCTGAAGGGCCTGGTATGGATTGGGGGGGGGGGGGCACGCTGTTTTTTTTTTATCAATTAGAGTTCAAAACTAATGACGTGTGCGTTCCCATAGAAGGCAATGAGCCTGAAATTTGAATATGAACTGCCTCACAGTGCTCAGTTAACACACAGGATTCTTGTTAAATTTACAGTAAATTCGCACTGCCGCTGCACTGCAGATATGTGAACCAGCTCCTTACAAAACCGGTTTGATTCAAATGTCATGCGAATCTGATGCTGTTCAAAACGCATCCAAATCACATATATGTGAACGTAGCCTTAAAGAACAAAACTGTAATACTTTGCAGCTTTAATAAAATTTATAAAAAAGCATGCTCTCACATTCCCATAATAATATATCCACATGAACCATACAAAAATTGTGTAATACATTTACAGATTCTAACACCAGGAATTATTAGAGTTTAATCTCTTCACCAAAAGACTGTGAATGTGCGACTCACTTAGCATACATATACATAAATAGTATCCATGAAAATTTACAAATTAGATACAGGCAATCAGTGAAATTCGCCTTTTCATGCATTGCGTAGGCCTTCTGTAGAATGCCTGATTTCACACATTGCCTTTAACATATATTTAAAGGTATTGTAAAGTCTACAGGTTTTTCACCTTAATGCATTCTATGCATTAAGGTGAAAAACCTTCTGTGCTGCAGTAGCACCCCCATACCCCTTCCCCCCCCCCTTTTTCTTACCTGAGCTCATCCATTCCATTGATGTGCACGAACCCAGTGGCAACAGCCGCTGTCTCTGTCCTCATTGGATAGATTAGTATCCGCAATCCCGCTACTGTCAATCAAATCCAGTGACATGGGAGCAGTGGGTGGGGCCAAGTCTGTGTAGACACAGCAGCGGGACTCAGGGGCGTGCCCACACAGGTGCCCCCATGGAAAACGACTCTCAGTGGGGGCACCTGATAAAGGGGAGAAGTCTGAAGCGCCATCGGGCACCCCAAAAAAAGGAGGATCAGGCCTGCTTTATGCAAAATCCTTGCACAGAGCAGGTAAGTATAACATATTTGTTATTTTTATTTAACAATTTGAAACTTTACAATCACTTTAACAGGCCAAAAAAGGAACAAAGAAGTTAATTGTTAGGTTTTAAGTACACTTGAAGCCTTTTTCTCATGAGAACTCCAAGAGAAATGTAGAATAATTATCAGTTGAGGACTTGACCTGTACATTTGACCTTGCAGTTGTTTCTTTGTTTGAAAAAAGAAACAAAATCTCATTTACCAAGGAAAATTTCCCATGAGGAATATTTTGGTGTCTGCTGGTAATTTTCAATGCACTGGCCACCTCGTCAAGGGAAAAATTAGATATCTTGGGGACAATTTATAAAACAGCAAAGACACTTGCCACTTTTTCCTTGGTTTGCAATGTAGAGACAGAGGTAGCCACGCTGATTAATAAATAACCCATTGTAAGAAAAATTTGATTTGCAATTTAACTTGTACATTTGCAATAGTTTATAACAGAATTTCAATAAATTGCCTAATATGCCTCTATACCAACTTCGTCATACTGTCAGAATCATTAGCATTCCCAGTCCTATTAGGTAGCAGTATGACTTCGGAAGAGGTCAATAGCTTAGTTTTTCTTTACATATGGATAATTAGGTACAGCCAAGCTGAAATACAGCCAATGAGAGTTTTGCTGTTATTTTTGTGAAATCAAAATATAAAATGGAGGTCCAGCTGCTGACAATGTTACTCATATGCCGTCTGACAAATCAAGTTAATTTCATCCGCCTTGATTTCAGGTTTAGTAATTCAGAAAATCCTCTTTTAATTTTTGAAAACATTTCAAAATCCTAGTCACTTAATTGTATTTTTTGCCTATGGATATAGATGCCATCTTAATGCCTGTTAAGAACCTAAACAGTATTGTAGTCCTTGGTAAAAAAAATTTTAGCTGATAAAAATTGCATTGGGTTGACAAGAGTAATCAAAAACTTTTCCAGCTCCACAATGCTTCATCCTTTGATGTTTGTGCCATACAATTTATTCTTCCAACCTACAAAACCTAAACCGTGCTTGCAGGACAGAAAATCGCATCATCTATGGCTGGTTTAAGTTTCTAGGAAAGAAAATCATTAAATTCCTCCATCAACACAGTCAGTGTAAATGGGTAAATCCCTCCTGCAGAGCTATTGTGCTCTCTCGGGGGAGGGGTCGCGGGGAGCTGTCCCTGCCAGAAGAACACAGTGATTATTGCTAGCGGCTATACTGTAGCCGAGGGCAGTAATCGCATGCCAAAAATCTGACATGCTGGTTTTACCCAAAATCTATTGATGTAACGACACCGGGTATAAGCAACCTGCCCATAAATGGTTTGAATCTCAGCCTGCTATCCCTGCTAAATCGGCTGAGATTTGAACCAACTATGCCTTGCTTTAGATGTTACCCTCCCCTCCAGCTTTTGGTCCAGTACTTTCAAGGTTCTCAGGTTACAGTGTTGTTAACATTTGGGAATGGCAAATCTCAGTGGAGGACTGGCCTGGGGGTAATTTTCTCCCTGGGCTAGTATTAATAAGATATGTTTAGCTGGTGGCCCCAAGTTGACATACTTCACCATTCAGACATCGATCAGAGCAATTGGGCAGTTAGTGGGTATTATATAGCTATGTCCTCCCCATTCAGATCCGTGATGAAGGAGTCATATAGAAGAAAGTCTGACCTCCTTTGCAGCGTTGAGATGTGGCCAAATACAAAAAGCAGTAAAGAAAGCTGATAATGAAGATGTGAAAAGATGTGTCATAATAAAGCAAGTCCTTTAGGAACACTCACTTTTCGCCATGCCCACCAATACATAGGGTATTTAAGGATTTGCGTGGTACATGTACTTTAAAAGAAAGAGGTCAGAAATAAATAGGCTAACAAGTGATATTTCCTGAAAAAGCATGTGTGGTAATGGCATACTGCCCCTATTCTTTGAGTTTCATATTTTTGTATTGTCTGACAGGTTGAATATGAGGGCCTGAAACATGAGATCAAGCGCTTTGAGGAGGAGACGGTACTCCTAAATAGTCAGCTGGAGGATGCTATTCGGCTAAAAGAGATAGCAGAACATCAGCTGGAAGAAGCCCTGGATACACTGAAGAATGAGCGCGAGCAGAAGAACAACCTGCGGAAAGAGCTTGCACAGTACATCAACATCAACGACAGCATGTACAACAACCACATCAACATTGCTGTGGATGGATTGAAGTTCTCAGAAGATGGAGAGTCCAACAATGAGGAAAAGATGAATGGACACATTCATACCCCTCTTGTCAAAATAAATGGGGATTATCGGACTCAGGCAGTTCGCAAGGGGGAGTCACTTCATCCCGTCTCAGATCTCTTCAGTGAGTTGAATATATCAGAAATGCAAAAACTCAAACAGCAGCTTATTCAGGTAGGTGGAAGCATATAGACATATAGAAATGTTGTCCCTATATTTGCAGTTATAATAAACATGTTGCCAATTTGTAACTATATCCCAGTACTTTTTGTGCACAGAAATACTTTTTCCAACTGCTTTTACAAGTATTACCATCTTCCTGCACTCCCTGTAGAGTCTCTGTGGACAGATGGGCAACCTGTGAGGAGGGCAAGCATTTATACAGGTGTTGCTGTGGATGGGGAAAATCTTAAGGAGTGCTATGGAAAGTGTCTCATTTATTAACCACAAACTAAATTCCATTGTGATGAGGGGTGTGGTTGTTACTTAGCTCTGCCAGCACAGAGCTCTACAGTTTGAGGGCTGGAAGCAGCATTGTCATTTCAATATGTTTTTATTGAATTTTTCAACATACAAATTACAAGGTGGTAGAAGACGATAATACATTGCTGCAGGCTTTTTATCAAGTATTTATTCAGAGTTATTACAGGGTCTCCCTAATCAATACAATTATGAATGATCTTTGATCATGTATGGACCTGTCTCCCAGGTTCAAACTATCAGTTAGTCTAAGCTGAATAGATCCTGGGAAAGGCAAAAGAGACAGAGAGAAAGGGAGAGGGAGAGTTCACCTAGAGATTGGCTGCTCCTCATCTAAAACAAAAAGTGGGCACAAATGATAGATCAGATTGAAAGAATTGAAGATGGTTCCCAAAATGTAGAGGGTTTTAAGGAGGAACACTTTATTGTTGGGGTAAACGACTACTTTGTCAAAGTTCCAATATCGTACAAACAAAATTAAGGTGGAAGATAATGTTTGATCTAAGACGTCCAAATTCACTTGAACTAATGCCTCGTACACACGCACCAATTGTTGGCCGTGAATTTTCGGCCACCGTCCGATCGGCCGATTGTCGGCTTGTTAGTATGATGCTTCCGACAACCGACTGCGACTTTTCGGCCGAACAAAATCTGGTGTGCAGGCTATAAAATTTTTGTTGGCCGTCAACAGAACGGCCGATTTTCCGTCAGTCAGTACAGATTTCGGCAGACAAAATTCAGATGAGCAAGACTGGGCATGCTCAGAGAAGAAAAAACACACGGAAAGTTAACCAGCACATGACATCACTTCTGAAGTTGGTTTTTGTTGGCCGAGAAAATTCATGTGCAGTCTAGAGCACATTTCAACCAACACAACAACACTGGACAAAAGATGGCCGATCGGTCGGCCGATAATCGTTGCGTGTGTACGAGGCTTTAGAAAAGAAGTCTTTGAGGCACGCTACCATTTTCTTATTAACCTTTTCCTGCCAACAGTACTTATATATATATATATGGCCCCACAGAAGTGGATCTTTATTTGTGAGGTCACATATAGCATAATATTTTTTTGGGATTGTTCTTTGATGGTAAGGTGGTAAAAACAAGAAATATACAGCTAAATTAAAAAAAATGTTTTACTATTTTGGGCCAGTATTCCTTTGGAAATAATAAAAAAAAAAAATCAGGAGATATCCATTTTCGTTTACCACAAAAAGAAAGCCCAATTTGTCCTGAAAAAAACAAGGTATAGTCCACCTACTGTATATACTGTACACAAAGTAATTACAATGATATGTACAGTTTTACTAACACATGTAAAAGCTGCAAAATTGTGTTCAGGCATTACACATTTGTTTTACCCTCAGTGACTAAGACTAAGGGGTTAAGGATAAGCCAATTCATTTTCTTTTTTACTCGCCCTATGGTGGGGTTAATGACCACAACTAGAATATCAAGACAAAAGGTACCGTGCATATAGGCCCTTACCCCTAATTGATATAAGAACACAAAAGATAGAGAAAAGTGGGGCTTTGCGGGCCAGTGGGAGTAGAAGGATCACGCACAAACCAATTTCTAAAAATATTTTACATTTTATTAAATTTGCCTCTTAAAAAACATGGGCGTATTAGCACATGTTAGCACAAACAACATAACATAGAATAATATTGATAAAATCAGATATAAAGGAGTCATGAATAGAAATACATCCCAGAAGAGCCTGTATAGGATGGAAAGAGTAGGTCTCTGATGGAATACGGTCAATGTAGGTCCCCAGCAAGCCGACACGTTTTGCTCAAGGCTTCCTCAGGGCCTGTGAGACCATAACAGACCGGTAGTTCCTTTTCAATGACTCGGAAGATGACAGAGTGGCGACACGAAAAAGCACCAAATATTGTCCCCTTAGTATTTGTGTATAGCCTTCAATGTATACATATATTCACTCATTTATTTTAGGCCAAGTGTCCAGCCTCCTGATCACCGCAGTGAGCACCGCTTATTATGCTGAATAGGATGGCACTATGTTAAAGCTTGATAGTTAGGACTCTAAAGCTGTTCTGTTGTGGAAGCACGATGGTTACCACACTGGTGGCTGCACTCAATATATCCACCTTTCGTTTCCTTTCCCTTGATCAGGGCCGATGGGATGGTTTATTTGTTATATATATACGATTTAGACCTGCAGTCCTTCTTGCCTTTTTGCAGTGTATGAATGGCTTCAGGCAGGAACCTATAATATCATCTCATCCTATTCCTGTGCCTAAGGCAGATAGTACCTACCTGTCTAACTGTACAGGATTTAAGAGCCATAAACAATCTAGTCATCCCTATTGCACCCATTGTCCCAGATGTACCATCACTGATTACTTCTGTACCCCACAGTGCCAGGGTTTTTCCTGTCATTGATTTAGGTAATGCTTTTTTTTTTTCGTCCCTGTGGATGAAGA
This sequence comes from Pelophylax lessonae, assembly GCF_965119305.1. Classification (NCBI taxonomy): domain Eukaryota; kingdom Metazoa; phylum Chordata; class Amphibia; order Anura; family Ranidae; genus Pelophylax; species Pelophylax lessonae. Next base: position 520,875,471 of record NC_138771.1, read on the forward strand.
GACACAACTACATATGGCTTTTTCCTTTTGAAAAAAAAAGCAGTATACCTGGGCGAGTTTGCCTCAAGACTCACCTGCAGTCTACTCAATAGCACTCCATGAGACCCTGCGCTCATGGTCGGCTGAGAATGGTTCCGTCCTCCTTCAGTATGTTGATGACCTACTGATGTGTAGTCCCTCCCTGGAGGTTAGTCAGGTTGATACTGTAAGTCTGCTGAATTATCTGCGTAAAGAGGGTCACAAAGTCTCCCAGTCCAAGGTCCAACTTTGCACACACAGGTCTCCAGTATTTGAACCTTGTTTACTGTCCAGGCCAGATGTTAACATGTGTACCTGGACCTTGTATCCCCAAGGGTATAATGCTTTTATGGAAGTTGGCCCAAACAGGTATGTTTGGCCACCGAAATAGGAGTACACATAACTGAAGTGGATAGTTATTTACCCTTCTCAGGCTGCATACACAATGTCTCACTTTTTTATTGGCATGGTCAGGTCTATATATTTGAAGGGGTTACAGAACACTTTCAAAGTATCTACTGGAGACCAGATGCACTCCGAATAGGTATTCCTCAACATAGTGCCTCTGTGTTTATAAGTCATGTACATGGAGAACATAAGAGTTGGAAGAAAAGTAGATTTTAGGGGGGAAGAAAAGCAGATTTTAGGGGGGTAAAACTAACTTAAGCAGGGAAATAAGTTAAAAGAAAGTGAGAGAACGATATGCATGTGTTGTGTACAAATGGGAAAAATGTAAGCAATTTTAAAGAGATAAATGCGTATGTGAGTGAATGCTGGAACTGTTAGTTCTACATCTTGTGTGTGTCATGTTAGCTGTCTGCAGACGTGATCCTCTCCCTTGACCCCCTCCCTTTTCTCTTTCATAAAATAATTATGCACAGGATATATTCAACTTTTTCCAGAGTTTTGGATAGAGTGGAAGGGGGAGTCATTTAGGTCTGTGAACCTGATGTCTAAAAGGATAGTGGATATGGATGTGGGAAGAAGAGACTGGGATATATATACAGTATCTCACAAAAGTGAGTACACCCCTTACATTTTAAATTGTAAATGTTTTATTATATCTTTTCATGTGACAACAGCGAAGAAATTACACTTTGCTACAATGTAAATAGTAAGTGTACAGTTTAGTGTAAATTTGCTGTCCCCTCAAAATAACTCAACACACAGCCATTAATGTCTAAACTGCTGGCAACAAAAGTGAGTACAACCCAAAGTGGAAATGTTTTTGTCCAAATGTCCAAATTGGGCCCAAAGTGTCAATCTTTTGTGTGGCCACCGTTATTTTCCAGCACTGCCCTAACCCTCTCGGGCATGGAGTTCACCAGAGCTTCACAAATTGCCACTGGAGTCCTTTTCCACTCTTCCATGACGACATCCCAGAACTGGTGGATGTTAGAGACTTTGCGCTCCTCCACCTTCCGTTTGAGGATGCCCTACAGATGCTCAGTAGGGTTTAGGTCTGGAGACATGCTTGGCCTGCCTATCACCTTTACCCTCAGCTTCTTTAGCAAGGCAATGGTCGTCTTGGAGGTGTGTTTGGGTTCGTTATTATGTTGGAATACTGCCCTGCGGCCCAGTCTCCTAGGGAGGGGATCTTGCTCTGCTTCAGTATGTCACAGTACATGTTGGCATTCATGCTTCCCTCAATAAACTGGAGCTGCCCAGTGCTGGTAGCACTCATGCAACCCCAGACCATGACACTCCCAACACCATGCTTGACTGTAGGCAAGACACATTTGTCTTTTTACTCCTCACCTGGTTGCCGCCACACACGCTTGACACCATCTGAACCAAATAAGTTTATCTTGGTCTCATCAGACCACAGGACATGGGTGCAGTCCTGCTTGTCTTCAGCAAACTGTTTGCGGGCCTACTTGCGCATCATCTTTAGAAGAGGCTTCCTTCTGGGACGACAGCCAGACCAATTGGATGCAGTGTGGTCTGAGCACTGACTGGCTGACCCCCCACCCCTTCAACCTCTGCAGCAATGCTGGCAGCACTAATACATCTATTTCCCAAAGACAACCTCTGGATATAATGCTGAGCACATACACTCAACTTCTTTGGTCGACCATGGCGAAGCCTGTTCTAAGTGGAAACTGTTCTGTTAATCTGCTGTATGGTTTTAGCCACCATGCTGCAGCTCAGTTTCAGGGTCTTGGAAATCTTCTTATAGCCTAAGCAGTCCAAATTGGGCCTAATTTGGACATTTTCACTTAGGGGTGTACTCACCTTTGTTGCCAGCAATTTGGACATTAACGGCCGTGTTGAGTTATTTTGAGGGGACAGCAAGTTATACAAGCTGCACACTTACTACTCTAAATTGTAGCAAAGTGTAATTTCTTCAGTGTTGTCACATGAACAGATGAACAGATATAATAAAATATTTACAAAAATGTGAGATGAGATACTATACATATATATATATTTATACACTCTGTATATGTCAAAGAGAGAGTGGTTCCAAGCTGACAGAGGTTTTATCCTTTATGTGCCTTCTTTTGAAAGATGGGAAATCTGTTGAAACCTCTGTCAAGTTCTTATAGCTGCCTGTGTCTATGTTGAAGATTAGGGATGAGCTTAGAGTTTGTTTCAAACCTAAATTCAGATAAAATGTTGCCTTTTCAGACGTTTTGGATAAAATCCAAATTTTTGAGACATTCAGTGGGAATTGCTCTGCCAAACATCCCATAATGCATTGCAGAAAATTGTCATTGGCCAAGGTCACAGTTCATAAACTTTAGGTCACTGTGTTGTAGTTTAGTGTGAGAGACACCTGACAGTATTACAGGGAGGCAGTGTGTTAAACAACATCATTTGTTTCTTGTGGGAACATCTCTCAAATAAAAGGTCAATGTTTGCACATGCCTACTTTCACTATCTTCTAATACAATGGGGAAGATACTTTTGTTGTATATTGGTCAATGTAAACAATGGCCCAAGCAGTGTACACATTTTTAGCTATTGCTATTGAATTTCTGTTAAACACTAGACCCAAGCCATGTCAATAAGACTAAACAATAGCTTTACCTTTTGGCACAGTCGACCCATGACATCTGTGATATTATAGTGCCATCTAGGACTTCACGTTAGGAAATGTTTTCCCTCAAAGAAACTAAAGATGATGAAGTGGAAAGGGATATAGTGTCTTGAAAAAGTATTCACACCCCTTGAAATTTTCCACATTTTGTCTTGTTACAACCAAATCATAAATGTATTTTATTGGGATTTTATGTGATAGACAAACACAAAGTAGCACATAATTGTGAAGTGGGAGGAAAATGATAAATGTTTTTTTTTTATTTTTTTACAAATAAATATCTGAAAAGTGTTGCATGCATTTGTATTGAGCCCCCACGAGTTAATACTTTGTAGAACCACCATTCGCTGCAATTACTGCTGCAAGTCTTTTTGGGTATGTTTCTACCAGCTTTGCACATCTAGAGATTGACACTTTTGCCCATTCTTTACAAAATAGCTTACGCTCTGTCAGATTGGATGGAGAGCATCTGTGAACAGCAATTTATAAGCCACAGATTCTCAACTGGATTTAGGTCTGGACTTTGACTGGGCCATTCTAACACATGAATATGGTTTGATCTAAACTATTCCATTGTAGCCCTGGCTGTATGTTTAGGGTCGTTGTCCTGCTGGAAGGTGAACCTTACAACAGCATACAGGGATAGACAATGTACTATTGACATAAACAATTATACACACACTCATCATAGGAGGTTGAACTGGATGGACTGGTGTCTTTTTTTTAACCTCTCTAACTATGTAACTATGTAACCTCTGCCCCAGTCTCAAGTCTTTTTCAAGCTCTAACAGGTTTTCTTCTACGATTGCCCTCTATTTGGCTCCATCCATTTTTCCATCAACTCTGACCAGTTTCCCTGTCCCTGCTGAAGAAAAGCATCCCACAACATGATGCTGCCACCACTATCTTTCACGGTGAGGATGGTGTGTTCAGGGTGATGCGCAGTTTTCGTTTTCCACCACACATAGTGTTTTGTTTTTAGGCCAGAAAGTTCAATTTTGGTCTCATCTGACCAGAGCACCTTCTTCCACATGTTTGCTGAGTCCCCCACATGGCTTCTCGCAAACTGCAAACAGGACTTCCTATGGCTTGCTTTCAACAATGGCTACATTTGTGGAGTGCACCACTAATAGTTGTCCTGTGGACAGACTCTCCAACCAGAGCTGTGAATCTCTGCAGCTCCTCCAGAGTTACTATGGACCTCATGGCTGCTTCTCTGATTAATCTCTCTTTGCCCAGCCCAGGGCCATCTTTACCATAGGGCAAAAAGGGGCAATTGCCCAGGGCCCTGTCATTGTTGGGGGCCCAAAAAGCTGCTGCCCCTGGAGCCTTGAATAGTTCTGTAGCGGTCAATTAAGCTGTCCCGTCCTCCCCCGTTTGCTGTTGCACAAGAAAGGCACTGAGAGAGGAGAAGGACAGTTGCGGGCTCTATGTGTAAGAGCTGGCTCAGCTGACAGGGAGTGAGGCAGAGCGTCTCTCCATGCTTCCCCCTCCTCCCCCCTCCTCTTCTCAGAGTTCAATAGCACAGAACGTGAAGTGTTGTGGCTGCTCTGATAGGCGGAGACTGCACTGTGTGTGTGATGGGAAAAGAGCACGAGCACACACAGAACAGAACTGTGCAGGCAGCATCTCTGCACTGACTGTGAGGAGAACTGTAAGTGGAATGGGGTGAATTTGTGAAAAGAGGTGAGAACTGTAAAGGGGTGGGGGGGGGTGCAGAGGTGGCTGTAGATATGGGGGGAAGGGATACAGAGGTGGCTGTAGACATGGGGGGAAGGGATACAGAGGTGGCTGTGGACATTTGGGGTACTTAAATCTTTTCCTGCTGTGAATATTTCCCCAGATCTAGCTGCCTGCATGACATGGGACATCCTTCAGAACAGACAGGTTAGCTAACTAAAGTGAGAGAGAGTTTTATAATGGTTAAACTTCAGCTTTAAAACCATGTTGCCTCATATTAAAGGTTTAAAACTGCCATTTATTTCCCTGTAATCATTTATTCTCCTGAATATTTCCACGCAGAACTGTCTTGAGAAAGCCACACAATTTAGGAACCCATAAAAACATGATTTGGCTTTGTAGCATTCTATGTAAACTGGATAAACGTTCATGTGTATTTATTCAAAATAGAAAAAAAAAAAAAGTGCAGATCTGTTTGATTTCCAATTCAACCCTGTGACACACTAAACTAGTTCAATGGTTTTCATTTTCAGTGGCTGTGGACATGGGGGGTACAGAGGTGGCTGTGGACAGGGGGGATGTAAAGGTGAGTTTGGACAGGGGGGGTACAGAGGTGACGGCGGGGGTACAGAGGTGGCTGTGAACAGGGGGGTACAGAAGTGGCTGTGAACAGGGGGGTACGGAGGTGGCTGTGAACAGGGGGGGGGTACAGAGGTGGCTGTGGACAGGGAGGGTACAGAGGCGGCTGTGGACGGTGGGGGGGGGGGTGTAGAGGCAGCTTTGGACGGGGGGGGGGGGGTACAGAGGTGGCTGTGGACAGGGAGGTTACAGAGGCGGCTGTGGACGGGGGGGGTGTAGAGGCAGCTTTGGACGGGGGGGTACAGAGGTGGCTGTGGACAGGGGAGGGATACAGAGGTGGACAGGGGAGGGATACGGAGGTGGCTGTGGACAGGGAGGGTACAGAGGCGGCTGTGGACGGGGGGGTGTAGAGGCAGCTTTGGACGGGGGGGGGTACAGAGGTGGCTGTGGACAGGGAGGGTACAGAGGCGGCTGTGGACGGGGGGGTGTAGAGGCAGCTTTGGGCTGGGGGGGGGTACAGAGGTGGCTGTGGACAGGGGAGGGATACAGAGGTGGACAGGGGAGGGATTTAGAGGTGGCTGTGGACAGGGGAGGGATACAGAGGTGGCTGTGGACAGGGGAGGGATACAGAGGTGGACAGGGGAGGGATACAGAGGTGGCTGTGGACAGGGGAGGGATACAGAAGTGGCTGTGGACAGGGGAGGGATACAGCGGTAGACAGGGGAGGGATACAGAGGTGGCTTTGGACAGGGGAGGGATACAGAGGTGGCTGTGGACAGGGAAGGGATACAGAGGTGGACAGGGGAGGGATACAGAGGTGGCTGTGGACAGGTGGGTGAACAGAGGTGGCTGTAGACAGGGGGGTACAGTGGAGGCTGTGGAAAGGGGAGGGGGTGAACAGAGGTGGCTGTGGACAGGGGGATACAGAGGTGGCTGTGGACGGGGGGTGGGGTACAGTGGTGGTGGCTGTGGAAAGGGGGGGTGACAGTGGTAGCTGTGGACAGGAGGTGTGGCTGTGGATGGGGGGGGGTACAGAGGTGGCTGTGGAAGGGAGGGTACAGAGGTGGCTGTAGATGGGGGCGGGGGTACAGAGGTGGCTGTGAACAAGGGGGGTACAGAGGTGGCTGTGAACAAGTGGGGTACAGAGGTGGCTGTGAACAAGGGGGGTACAGAGGTGTCTGTGGACAGGGGAGGGATACAGAGGTGGCTGTGGACAGGTGGGTACAGAGTATGTGGTTGTTTTTTGGGGTAGACAGCAAAATTGCATGGTCAGGGGGGCCCAAGAAAATGCTTGCCCAGGGTCCAAACAATATTAAAGACGGCCCTGGCCCAGCCTATCAGTTTAGATGGACGGCCATGTTTTTCTAGGTTTTCAGTTGATGGATTGATTAGTATTCCGTGAGATGTTCAATGCTTGGTATATTTGTTTATAACCCTGCTTAAATCTTCTTGACACTTTAATCCCCAACCTGTCTGGTGTGTCCCCTGGCCTTCCTGATGCTGTTTGCTTACTAACAAACCTCTGAGGGATTCAGAGAACAGCTGTATTTATACTGAAATTAATTTAACACACAGGTGGACTATATTTTCTAATTAGTTGACTTCTGAAGGCAATTGGTCCCACTAGATTTAATTTAGGGTATCAGAGTAAAGGGGGGTTAAATACAAATGCACACCACACATTTAAGATATTTATTTGTAAAAAAAAAATTGAAAACCATTTATCGTTTTCCTTCCACTTCACAATTATGTGCCACATTGTGTTGGTCTTTCACATAAAATCCCAATGAAATACATTTATGTTTTTGGTTGTAGCATGACAAAATGTGAAAAATTTCAAGGGGTATGAGTACTTTTTCAAGGCACTGTATGTGACATGCACACCTGATGGAACTCTACCGTGGCCATGCTGCAGCAATTGCACATCCATCAACTGTGGCCATGCTGCAGCAATTGCACATCCATCAACTGTGGCCATGCTGCAGCAATTGCACATCAATCAACTGTGGCCATGCTGCAGCAATTGCACATCAATCAATGGCCACAAATAAGTATATGTGCAAGTATGCAAAAAGGATAGGCTGGGGGGAGCTGGGGTTCTTCTCCAAATGTTATAGGATCATCATATTTGATGCATGCACCATATTCTCACCGTTTGAGGAGGCAACCAGAATGGTGAGCTGTGACAATGTGGACATCATTATCACTATTCCTGTAGTGTTCCTACTCGAGCAGACACAAGCTGTGCTGCTGTTCTTTCTCTCTTCTGTCCAGAAATAAATAACCCATTTTTTTGAGCAGATGTGATATAACACATTTTTTTTTTTTTGAGCAGATGTGATATAACACATTTTTTTGAGCAGATGTGATAAAACATATGTTTATTACTAGAGCAATCAAATGTTAAAATTTTAGTTAAAGTGGAACTAAAGTCTTTGAATCAACATCAACTATTTTTTAATAGTTATGCTGCTAGTATTGGTAAATAGATAGGAAGCTATAATATATTTACTTATTTTAAACTTTTTTTAATATCTTCAGTTGCTCTAGGCCACAGATCAGGAAGCAACTGAAGAAATGAAATGAAAAAAATAAATAAATACACACCAGGACTATTCAATTTTTTGGGGAGGGGGGTCTTTCTCAACTAAGTACACCTTCCTGCCTGCATTCCTGAGCTAAGGGAAGATTGATTCCAGGACCTAAGTGCCACATGAATCATCTACCCCAAGATGGCTGCTGCTAAAAGTGCTGGAAGGTATTGTTCAAAGTGATTTCTCAACAAAAAAGAAAGACATGGATCGATGGTTGAGTTTTAATATTAAAGTTTAATAAATAGTTTTCAGTTTATACTATTTAGATACATTTAGGTTCCACTTTAAGATTTCAGGTCTATTTGATGATTTCTTCTGTAGTCACTGAGGCAGGAAATTAGGGGAAATCTGCCCAGTGAGGACAAAGCAATAAAATCCTAAAATAGGTTTTATCCTGTCCCACTATATTCAAAACTAAATAAAACATTTGTCTGGAGTTTTTTTTTTTTTTTTTTTTTTTTTTTTTTTTTTTTTTTAAACACCAGTCTAATTGTGTGTAGGTGTAGTTGGGATCATATACTTCATAAAGCCTGTCTCTGCTGAAATGTGTCTCATCAATCAAAATGATTCTTCCATTTCTCTTTTTGCTGAAGAATGCAGAAAAATAAAGGGATTACTATTTGTTCAGTGTGGTCAGTATTTCACCGTTGACATTATTGATTCCAGCATGTGGATAATGGACTTGCACTGCTATAAATATAGACTCCCCACTCCCAAGGGCAAAAGTTTAATTCCACAGAATTAGCAAGAGTGCCGGGACATATAATGGCCTCATGTAACCTATTTAAAATATAAGATGAACAATTCAACCATTGTTAAAACTGGGCCCTTCTGTAACTTTACAAGTTTGCATGAATACATTCTTGACATATCAGCACAATATACAGCAAAGGCATTCATTATGCAACAAAGTTGCACCCTTTATTTTTAAAACACCTAGAGCTCCAGTCCAGTGACTTTGTCTAGGTAGGATATGATGATGCAATAATTTTGTTGTAGATGGGAGGAAAGATACTCCTCTCCCCCCAGTTATCAGTAACTTTGTAGCAGGTTACAAGGAGAGTCTGCAGTAATGCCCAAAAGTGCATATTTTAAGTGGTATTAAACCAAAAACCAAAAATATAATATATTACAGCTTACCAATCATTTGATGTGATGGCTGCATCAGTCTTCTTTTTTTTTGGCTTTATCCCCTCTGTTTTTACCTGGTGATCTGGCCAGTACAACAACTCATATTTTAGTGAGACACAACTCTGGAAAAATGAGCAAAAGAGGCACAGCTGACAGCAACATTGTCAGTCTGGGGGGAGGGTAGTGTAAAATGTACTAACAGATTTAAAATCACTAACACATTGAAGTAAAACTGATCATTTAGAATCAGTTACAGCAAATAGTTTTTTTTTTTTTTTTACCCTTTCGGATTAAGTTTTTGCATGAATAAATAAAAGCTGATCATTTTAACCACTTAAGCCCCGGGGGATTTGGCTGCTCAAAGACCAGAGCCTATTTTGCGATTCGGCACTGCATGACTTTAACAGACAATTGCGCGGTTGTGCGGCGCTGTACCCAAATGAAATTGACGTCCTTTTTTTCCCACAAACAGAGCTTTCTTTTGGTGCTATTTGATCACCTGTGCGATTTTTACTTTTTGCGCTATAAACAAAAAAAAAGCGAAAATTTTGAACAAATAATATTAACATTTTAGGCCAATTTTTTTTTTTTTTGCTACATATTTTTGGTAAAAAAAATCGCAATAAACGTATTTTGATTGGTTTGCGCAAAAGTTATTGCATTTACTAACTAAGGGAAAGATTTTTGTCATTTTTATTGGTTTTTTGTTTTTTAACGAGTAATCTGCGATTTTTTTTGCGGGACTGCGACATTGCGGCGGACAGATCAGACCCTTGACTGACATTTTTGACACTTTTGGGGGTACCAGTGACATTACTACAGTAATCAGTGCTATACATATGCATTGTTACTGTAAAAATGACACTGGTAGGGAAGGGGTTAACTTTATTAGAGATGCAGGGGTTAAATGTGTCCCTAGGGGTGTGCTTCTAACTCTAAAGGGGTGTGGCTTTTCATGTAACCACAGAGACATATGATCCTACGTAGCAGGATCGTATGATCTCTGCTGTTACACCAGGGAGAATGACAGGCGGCTTTGTTTACATTAGCCGCCTGCCTTTCTCCCTCTTCACCGGGATATCACGAGTGACCGGCGGACATTGGACCCGCCGGTCACACACGCGGGGATGCAGGGGATTGAGCAGGGGCTGGAGCGCGCCTCCCGCGGCGCGCGCTCGCCCCCTACAGGCTTCTGGGCTAGCGACGTAGTACTACGTCACTTTGCCCAGGAGGGGCTGACTGGCGCAGTAAATGTACTTGCGGTGGTCGGCAAGTGGTTAGTCATCCCTGCCATTGTTAAGTGATTTGACTCTAGTCCATGTAAACTGTTACATTCTGCTGGAGAGTTTGTGCTGTGAAAACAACAGACTTACTGGCTGGATTAACAGATGAAAATAGAAGAATTGATTGGTTGACAGTGTTTACAGATATTAGCAGTTTGTCAGCTTGACTGATTTGGGATAGATTGCCAAGTATGGTATGTCACACTTTAGATAGCAAAAAAAACCCTCGCCATAAACATTCTTGGCTCCCTTGTTATAGCTATCCAAACGTCTCAGGGAGGTCATGACAGGTTTGAACCATAATGTCTTAAGCAGCAGTTATAGTATAGTCATGTATCTTTATTTGATATCTAAGGATGGCCATACATTATACAATTTTCTTGTACAATTTTCCTTTAAACTTACCAAAACCATATTATATGAGGTCAAACCTAAACACTTTCAATTTGTATGCAGTCAGGTAGGCCCTTGCAGTGGTGTATTTAGGTTTTGTGCTGCCCTAGGCCTGACCAAACTTGGGCACCCCCTAATTTAAATATGACCCACCCCTTCCTTTAAAGGCCACACCCTTTCCTGTTTATGACCTGCCCTTTCATCTGTAAATCACAGACCACAACCACAGTCTATCAGTTCCCATAAGTTCAGCCTTATCAGTGCCCAGCAGTGCAGCTTCACCGGTCCCCTATCATGTAGTCATAGAATGTTTTTACTTATTTGTATAATGACTAGGAAGTCCAGAGTCATTATACAAATAAATGAAATAATCAGTGGCAGCAAACACAAGTCCAAATATCCAAAAGAAAGGAGTAATCTTACTAATCCCGTGACATATTGCAATAGTACATATGGAGGTGAGCAGGTCCTAAATATTATTGCCATCATATACAATTAAGTCTTAATTGTATATGATGGAATTCAGTATTCTCTCTCAAGGACAAGGATGTGTAAAGAAATTAAATTATATTGGCATGATGCCCGCCATACCTGGGGGTGGTGGAGGGTACATGATGCCTGCCATACCTGGGGGCCGTGCAGGGTAGGCGGAGCATTAGGCTGCAGTGCCACACTTATTAGCATTGGCGGTCGTTAGGCCGGTTGTATTAAGTGTGGTCGGCGGCCTGCGGTCTATCTGAATGTCCTCACTGGACGGTATTATCATACCGGCAGGCAGCAGTGTGACCGCTTTATGGGGCGGCCAGACTGATTGCATCCTGGACCATGCCCCCCCCGCCCAATTTGCCCCGTAAGACTGGCACTATACTAAAAGTGTAGCGCAAGCTGGCGGGGACCCTTTTGGTGAAGGAGCTGGGAGAAGGCTGATTTTTTTTTTTTTTTATGCCATGTGCAGCTTTTTTGCTGCCCCCCTGCAAAGTGCCAAGGCCAAGATACAGCACTGGTCGCACATCATATACCAAATGGTCACATGCGGCCCTCGGGCCACAGGTTGGGCACCAGGGCTCTAGGCATTGAACAACATGAATCCAGTATTGCCAACCTACCAGATTAAAATTGACTGGCACAACACCCGAAATTTACTGGCACAGCCATGTTTTTACTGGCATTTTCAAAAGTTACAAAATTACCGTTTGAAGTGCAAATTTCAGTTTTTAGGCTATAAACAAGTACAATATGCAATTAGCAATGTGATTTAAGGTGGATAATATGGCAAAAAAACATATTTCTTATTTTATTTTTGATATGGTAAGTAAGTAGCTTAGGGACAGGAGGGCAAGACATTAGAATGGGAAGGCGCGCGCTCACACATGTAATTGACTACAGCAGTGTGCAGCAGCACAGATGATGATGGCACGTCCCTTCCCGAGTCACAGTGACAGTCTCTCTCTGCACCCGGTGATCCACTCCAGTCCAAACAGCTCCCGGCTTGTCTTGCACCCATCCCGCAGATCCAGCCACTCAGCTCGGCTCCCTTGCACCATGACATCACAAGACATGCTCAGGTACTGCCTCTGCCAGACCTTCCCCCCTGCTGGTGCTGCCTGAACACACTGTAACAGGCACTTGGATGGTCTTAGCCAGCCTTGGACTGGAACAGCGCATGCCCAGTTCTGTCACAGTCATATTTTTTACTGGCAACCTTTTTCCTTTACTGGCATTTACTGGCAGGAGAAAAGTGCCAATTTTTTACTGGCTGCCAGTAAAAATACTGACGGTTGGCAACACTGCATGAGTCTCATTACAAGATAATAGCAGGATGTCTGCCAGAAGTTTTTCTCAGCTGCCTTGTTCAAGAACATTCTCTCACCAATCTCTTTTTCCCAGACTGTGTTGCAGAACATTTACTTCTCTGATGTGACAAACTTTTCAGGCTGCCACATGTCTTCCTTTTCTAGTAGCTTTCCTATAGCATGGGGTTGCAGTGGCCATTTTGGAATAGTCTGAAATCTACTGCTGGCAAGCTATTTGGAATAAAGAGGCCTCTAGTCTTTGTAGAATGATAAACAATTTTTCTACATTAGGCCCCTTTTACACTAGTGGACCGTTCAGATCCGCCTGTCAGTTGTTCATGCGGATCTGAATGGATGCCCCATGCATCTCTATGGGGCATCGGATGTCAGCGGAGACATGTGCGCTGACATCCGATCTGATCCGGTCCGTCAAATCTGGACGAATGGAAACCCTATTTTCCATCCGTCCAGCGGATCGGATCGGATGAGAACATACAGACGGTCCATTCCCATCCGATTCCCCCATAGAGAACAGCAGGGACATGGCAGCTCTGTCTCCGCAGACACAGTGCGGAGACAGAGCTGTCATCCACCTGCTCAGCGGGGGATCGGCGAATTGATCCCCCGCTGAGAAAACAGGAGTCCACCGATGGAGCGGTAAGGGTGAAAGGGGCCTAAGAGGTAATTATATCTGTATTTTAAGATTACTAGTTCTGCAAAACATGTACACAATAGGTGACATAGCAAATGTACCTAAACAGCCACACATCTAATTGTACTTGAAAACTCTACAAGGTTTCTGGCCTAGACTAAACATTTTTCAATTCTACTCAAAGATCAAAAGGCTGAAAGGTGTCTGAGAGTATTTTTTATCTAGTGTGCCAGCCATTGTGGCTCCTTGTAGGCTTCCCAGAACAGGCAATTTCAGCCTACACAATCCACTTGATGACTTGATTTTGTGTCATCACATTCATAAACATTATGGCTTCACTGGACCTAGCAAAGGGAAGTGAATACTTAATTTAACAACAAACATATTTAAACAGTGTTAAAAAAAAAAAAACATTATAAAGTGTCTTCTGCTAAAAAAATGCCAGATTGCATTCTCTGTCATTTCTCATATAATAAACTCCAGTTCCGCAGACCTATTGCACAGATTAGTAATAGCAAAAGTGGCCACCATGGATATACAGATACAAGTATTCAATATTTTTGCCTGGTCAGATAAGTTAGTTCGCAAATGATTACACCTTCACTGCATCTTCCTACCTCAAGCAAAGTATTGGAGTCTCAGCTCTCACACAATCCTTGTCGGAGACTGCATGTGCCAGAAATTGGGTTCACCTCCCCAAATGACAAAGTATGCTCCTGAGCTATGCCTGCCAGTCAGGCATATCCCTCCAAAATAAGTGTTCTGCTGGGTGCTGTGGATCCACAGAAAGAGTTCTGTTTGCAATTGAGCTGGTAATTGAATGGCCAAACAGAGAGTGTTCAGTCATGCAGCTCCACCACATGTAGCCCATGCTGCACGGAGGAGGGTAGGCGGAGCATTAGGCTCCGACCCCACCCACTGATTGAAGTGCAGCCGATTTGGCCGCTCTATGGGGGCGCCAGTCCCTCCCTCCCTGGCAAGTATGTATGCCCCTTCACTGACTGTGTGTGGGTGTGGGAGGGGTGGGAGGCAGGCAAGGACCAGCTGACATGAGCAGAGAAGGCGTCAGTACTCGGCACACAAGGTGACTGGAGCACTGTAGACAAGCCTTACAGAACGGATCGGGGGTTTTTCTTATGTGTGGGGGTGGCTTTTTTGCCGCCCCCCCCCCCCCCCCCCCCGCAAAGTGACGCCCTAGGCCTAGGCCAAAATACAGCAGTGGGCCCTTGTACTACGTAGTTGAAGATATATCTAAAGGAAATTGAACAAGAAAATTGTATGATGTATGGCCAGCCTATAGCCTAATTCCTTGTTACTGGAAATTTGGGTCATTTGGGATTCTGTCTTTTTTTTAATTAGCTGCAGACAGGATTGCAGCGGCCTGGCAATGAGAATTTCTCTGAAGTCTGTCCTACTCTTTAGGAATTTAATGTGGAAACTGGAGAGAAGGAGAATGTAAGCCAAAGGGCCTGCAGCATGTGGCACAGCCTAAACACTGCAAACAGTGCTGCGTTTAAAGGGCTGCTGTGCAGTATTACTAGCCAAAGTGCACTCAGGGACAGGTAAAGAGCCTACCACTGTCTTATAGTATCAAAAGTAATTTTCACATAAAAATGGAAACTTGTTTGCACTAAAAGTTGCCCTGGTTGGGTTAAATTGAGGGCATATGCGCTGCATGATAGTCACAGTAAGGACTGTAATGATTACCTTCTCATGTGACCACTAGCATGTGCTTGTGTCTTTAAGCAGATTGACCCACAATATTTTATCTGTGTACGTACATGAAATACAACATTAATGTTAAATTATAGTATAGTAATAGATCCTGGCATAGGTGCCTAAATGGAACCTCAGCAGCAATTGTCTTTCAGAGGTCTAAAAACATTATGACTCAGCAAAATAGTGGTTTCTGTTATTTATGATATTCCTGTAGCAGCAGAACCTGAGATCAGTATTATTGTAGTATCTTCACATCTTCCGGGAAAGAGGCTATCATATGTCACTGTATTGCTTTTATGTCAGTAACATTAACGATAAGCTCCACAGGGCTGACACTGAATACAGAAGAGCACAAAAATTGTTAAACCAATACTTTAGTCTCGGATAGATGGTAACTTGATGAAAACTGACCATCATCCTAAGGCTCTATTGGACTTCAGGGGCAAACTCTCTAAACCTGAGTTCCCAACTCCTCCCACCTACTGTTTTCAGGGAATCTTGCAGTTTTGATCATTCATTTTGTACCATAGAAAACGCTTCACGAAGTCAGGGAGAGCCATTGGCTGCAGCGGCTGATCAAATGCTGTTTTTCTGGCAGGACTGTTAAACAGAACCTGTTCTAACAATAGTCTTGTATTGAACAGAGGAGGCTACACACACACAGATCAAAATTTTTCCAGTTACTGCTGTACTGGCTAAATTTCAATCTGTGTCTACCCTCTTTACCGTTGGGCAGGGCTGCATTCTAGAGATCAGGAGTGCATTAATCTATGACTAAATTTCAGAGGTGGTCCCATCCTCTATTTTGCTTAAAAATAAAAACAACCCCTGTGATTGGTAATTTTGGAAAATTGGGTGCGATCAAATTACCAAGGCCTGTCTTGTGTCTGGCTGCTAGGGGGTGTTGCTGGGAGGGGTTTTTATATTCGTGGGTGGGATTTTTTAGCAAGTGGTGCTGTCTTTTTTGTCTTGAAATTGCATACAGAAATGTTGGCAAGCATGTTAAAGGGCATAAACATAGCAAGAGTCCCATCAAAGTCTAAGAATGTTTTTTATTTAAGTTGTCCTGATATATATATATATATATATTTTTTTTTTACATTTTTCTTCTTAAACACAATTATTGAAGGTGGCTGAGTTGCAAAAGGCTTGACGTTTACCCTAATGAATATTTTAATTCTACTGCAGTCTGTGTGTGTGTATAATTATGTTGTATTATACATTATTTCCACATTAATATTTTATCAATGTGCTATGCACCATAGAGAATTTCACAGTTTGTCTGGAACGCTTAGCCACTATATCTTCCCTGATAAAGTGTTTATTTGAAGGTGTACAGCATGTCAAGCCACCATCTGGGTAGCAGTTATAGTGCAATCAGTAGCTTGGTAAGAATAACTAGTTGTGGTATTGTAGAAAAAGGAACCAAAAACACTTCACAAAACTACTGTAAAGATATATACTTAGATGCTTAGTGTGGTTTGGTTGGTGAAAGCTGATTTAAGATGGCCACCCTTTACTCCACTGAAAAACTGATTTTGGGAACATGTTACTTAATTGTGACAGTGCAGACATGCATGCAAGACCTAATCAGTCTCATGCTTTGGTCTAGCATTCGCTAGGAAGAAAGAGGGAGAGGAAGGTAGAGAAATATTAGCCCTAATAGTATCAGTAAATAGGATGGATTTTCCCATCTCTCTGATCAATTCTTCCTTAGTTGGCTAAAGTCATACCCCCATAGCTGACAAGATCATTGTCGAGTCTGGCCACATCAGGGAACTGTCATCTCATGTCTAGCTTGCTTTAAGGGAAACCTGTGAGGTTAAAAAACAGAACTCCAGAAATAAGATATTATAGTACATTGTTTTGAAGTGCAGGCTCCAGCATACCTGTGTTCTCCGTGCTAGTGTCAGAATACAGCTAGTTGTTTTCTTATTGGCAGTGAAATTGACAGTGAAATTTGAGGGTTTCCCCATGTATGTTCATAAGGGGTTGTACCCTTGTATCAGACTTGTAGGTACATACAGGGCTGGGACAAGGGGTGGGCAGGAGGCACGGCTGCCCTGAGCTCAATGGTTTATTGCAGAGATGGGAGTGCCCTCACCCTAACCCTAAGGGAAGGGGGGGGCACAGTTTGGCATCTTTGCCCTGGGTGTTGGATGACCTTGTCCCGGCACTGGGTACATAGTAAGTAGAAGTCATAGGTGAGACTAACTGCGCTCTTCCTGCTAATGGACAGCCCAACTCAGCTGTCAAATATGAGGCCAGATGTTGCAGTAAATTAAAGACTGGGATTTTGTAGGGATTTAAAAATGTCACAGCTGTCTGATCCCTACTAAGGCAATATGGAGAACTGAGTGCATTCTTCAATTCATTGTCCACACTCTAATCACTACCCACATTACTGCCCACATCACAAGGAACTCCAAGCAGGCAAAGCCACATCGAATCTTACAAACTGCATTTCCATTGGAGGTGTCTACTTCATATTACATTTGGTGTGCACATACAGTATGTTATCTATATTTGGATTTGAGAGATGTTGTACTGATCTTTGCATATTACATTGTACAGTACATATAAGTAACAAGACCTGGGTCTGTTACTTCCTCCATCTGTCGGTGCCAAGGTGTCATTGCACCCCATGTTGATGCTATGGGGGGGATTTACTAAAACTGGAGCATGCAAACTCTGGTGCAGCTTTTCATAGAAACCAATTAGTGTCTGCCACCCCTGTCCGCCAATTCTTCACTGGTTCCCGATCACCCAGCGAATAAATTCAAAATAATAACCACACCATACAAAGCCATTCACAAATCTGCCACGAGCTACATCACCAATCTCGTCTCCAAATATCACCCAAACCGTCCTATTTGCCTCTCTCAAGACCTCCTACTCTCAAGCTCCCCTGTCTTCTCCTCCCATGATCGTCTCTAGGATTTCTCCAGACCCCATGTTGACGCTATAGGGGGATTTATTAAAACTGGAGCATGCAAAATCTGGTGCAGCTTTTCATAGAAACCAATTAGTGTCTGCCACCCCTCTCTGCCAATCCCTTCACTGGCTCCCGATCACCCAGCGAATAAATTCAAAATATTAACCACAACATACAAAGCCATTCACAAAGTTGCCCCAAGCTACATCACCAGTCTTGTCTCCAAATATCACCCAAACCATCCTCTCCGCTCCTCTCAAGACCTCCTACTCTCAAGCCCCCTCTGTCTCCCCCTCCCATGCTCGTCTACAGGATTTCCCCAGAGCCTCTCCCATCCTCTGGAATGTTCTACCTCAACCTGTCCAGCTATCTCCTACTCTAGCTGCCTTCAGGCGATCCCTGAAAACTCATCTCTTCAGGGAAGCCTATCACTTCTCCCACTAACCTCTTCCATTAGCTCATTCCCCACAGTTACAACCTTTTTTACCACCTGCCCCCCCCTTTTGGATTGTAAGCTCTTCTGAGCAGAGCCTTCTTAATCATCTTGTATTTTATTGTATTGTGACTGTATTGTCTCCCATTTATATTGTAAAGCGCTGCATAAACTGTTGGCGCTATATAATATAAATCCTTTATAATAATAATATAATATTAATAATAATTAGCTTTTAGTTTTTTTTTTTTTTGTCAAAGCTTAAAGGAGTTGTAAAGTCAGAAGTTTTTTTTTAATCTTAATGCATTCTATGTATTAAGATAAAAAACCTTCTGTGTGCACTAGCCTCCCCCCCAACATTTACCTGAGGTCCCTCTTTGTCCAGCGATGTCCACGAGTGTCTCAGCCGTCCGAGAGAGATTCTCCCTCCTGATTGGCTGAGACACAGAAGTTGCGCAATTGCCTGCCGATACTGTCAATAGCCAATCAGCAGAGAAAGGGGCAGGGCCAGGGCGGGGCTCCATGTCTGAATGGACACAGGGAGCTGTGACTCGGCTCAGATGCCCCCATTGCAAGCTGCTTGCTGTGGGGGCACTCAACAGGAGGAAGGAGAAAAGATCATAGAAGAGGGACCCGAGAAAAGGAGAATCAGAGCTGCTCTGTGCAAATCCACTGCAACAGAGCAGGTAAGTATAACATGTTTGTTATTTTTATAGGAAAAAAACTAGACTTTACAATCGCTTTAATTAATCAAGCTAAAGTTAGAAGCTAATTGGCTACCATGCACAGCTGCACCAGATCCTGAGTGCTCCAGTTTTAGTAAACCCCCCCCCCCCTTCCCCATAAGCAAGTATTTGGCCCTTTGTACAGCAGAGCAAGGACTAGCCAAAGAGGCAATTGACGCAATTGGCCAGCTTGAACATTATATGCAAACCAAGGATCCCTGTGAGGTGTTTTTTTGCGAACATTTTCTAAAAGATTTTAAGTGTACAGTATATAGCAGTGGGCAGCTGATTATTAGAGAACCTTGACTTTTCCATCCCTGTATCTAATGAATAAATGCTTATTGCGTTTATGACCTCATGTATCTAATTTATAATTTGCTGTAACACAAAATATATAGCCTGTGCGTTCATTCTCTTTAGATTCCTCATTACCTTGTTTACTCTTCCAAAACCTTTTACATTTAGGAAGCGTAACACCTATTATTAGTCATTGTTAGTAACTTCTTCAAAACCCCCAATTAAAAAGACAACAGCAAAAGAACATGGCAAAAATGTTGTGTACTCAGTGGGGTAGTTTGACAAACCTGTGCCAGAAGGCAAGATATAGGCACAATAGTAAACACTACCGCAGTCTTACCTTCATGGCTCATACCTCAGTCTTTCCATGAATTCCCCTGCAGATAACATGCTCATCCCATTACCTCCTATACCTTAATGCCACAATCCTACTAACCCCATCCTTTACACCTAACCCCCTCTGCCCCTTTTACCCCTCTACCTTACACAGTATATCCCCTCTGGAAGAAGCAGTGTAGCCATGCACTTACTTCAACTTCTACTTTCTACAAGTGACAATGTGCTTGTCTTTGGTGAGAAAAGCAATAGATGCACTTTAATGTATCCTTCCCAGCAGCACATACACACATTTTCTTTGCACCTTCATCTCTCTCATTTCTCCCATGGAAAAAAATAGTGCTGTGTAAGCTCTAGTTATATCTCCATTTGATGCTTACATAAGCCTGACTGTCTCCCTGCCCCATGTGACAGCACTTGGCTAATCACCAAGCACTAGTGCTGTCACAGTGGGAAGAAGAGGAGTGAGTCATTTGTTTCTTTTTTTTTTTAATGAACGTTTTATTGAGAAAAATAAAAATGAACAATAACAAGTGATGACATTATATCACAGTCAGCAGTTACAAATACAAATAATGGCACACATCCAAAAGCACCATAGACTATATCTAGGAGCAGAAAGATGCCATCTGTGAGAAGTACTGAGATATAAACAAGGTAAAATTGACCCTGCCAGGTAAAATGTATGGCACGGGATGCAGTATAACAATGCAGTAATGGAGGGCCGACACGGCTCGGGTGTAAACGCCAGCCACATGGGCCCAAACCAGTGTGTAACATACGGGGTATTGGGGATCCACTGGGTAGGGTAGTAGTGAGGAAGGGAAAGAATTCCGACCCCCCTAACTGGGGACATATGGATGGGGGCGGTCAGGAGGCATGGAGGCAGCAGCATTGGAAGGGGCACCCCTGGAACGGACACCCCCAAGGGGAACACACTGTGTCCAGAACCGGAGAAGCACCGTCCACGCACGCACATGGACCGCCCCTCGCTAAGCACGGGTACGGTAGATAGCAGGAGGTAGGGGGGAAGGGAGATCGTGAGGGGAGAGATGGGGGTGGCATGTGCTAGGAGCGTCGTGAGGTAACATGTGAAGGGAGCAGTGGCAGAAAAAGAGGGGATAGGAGGGTAGAGAAAGCAAGGTACGAGTGTAGAGTATGAGGGAAACAGGAAATGGGGAAGGAAGGAAGGGAGGAGTGTGGGCGCACCCTCCCGGAGGACGACCGAGGTGCACGCGGGGTGTGGTATGTACAGAACAGACTAGGTGTTCATCAGGCGATTGTATTCATCTGATGCAGCAAAATCAATCCACGGGGCCCAGATGTCATAAAATTTGGAGGGGGTGTCAAGGGCCTGAAAGGTGAGATCCTCCATACGGGAGATCCTTCCTACCCTCCGCAGCCAGTCAGCCACAGTGGGCGGGGAAGGAGACAGCCAGAGGCATGGGATGCACATGTTGGCGGCAGAGATCAAATGAAAGACCAAGGACTTCCTATACGTCCGTTGGGGAAGAGAGGAATGATGTAAGAGGAACTGCGCCGGGCTGAGGTAGGGAGTAAAGGTGGTGATACGGGATATGAGGGCGTGTATCGTCTTCCAGAAAGGCTGGATCCGGGGGCATTCCCACCAGATATGCAGGAGAGAACCCGTATGAAGTTGACAACGCCAGCAAAGGGAGGGGAGGTCGGCTCAAATTTTATGTAAAAGTTCGGGCGTCCTGTACCAGTGTGCGAAGATTTTAAAACCAGTCTCCTGCGTGAGGACATGTCATTTGTTTCTTTATACCTAGAAATGCTGGGTTTGTTCTTGACACCCTTTGCCTGAGGGGAGCTGAAGGGGTGCAATGGCAAGGTAAGCATTTTCTGCTTGGCGACCAGCCAATTTGTCATGCTCTGCATGGGCAATGCACAGGTTTGCTTTAAGGTAATGTTGATGGGCTGGGTGTTTGAATATGAAAAGTTAAGTTCTATAGAAACCAGGTTGCAAGCACAACTTCTGCAACCGCGTGATCTTTTAACTACTTGCCTACTGTGCACTTAAACCCCCTTCCCATCCAGACCAATTTTTAGCTTTCAGCGCTCTCACACTTTGACTGACAATTGCGCGGTCATGCTACACTGTACCCATATGAAATTTTTTTTTCACACAAATAGAGCTTTCTTTTGGTGGTATGTAATCACCTCTGGGTTTTTTATTTTTTTACAAAAAAAAAGAAAAAAGACAGAAAATTTTGAAAAAAAAAAAAAGTTTTTCTTATTTTCTGCGAGTAAATTTTGAAAATAAATTTTTCTCCTTCACTGAAGGGTGCTGATGAGGCGGCACTGATGGGCACTGATAGGCTGCACTGATGGGCACTGATGAGGTGGCACTTATGGGCACTGAAGAGGTGGAACTTATGGGCACTGATGAGGAGGTACTAATATGCCGCACTGATGAGCACTGATAGGCGGCACTGATAGGCGGCACTGATAGGCGGCACTGATAGGCGGCACTGATGAGCACTGATAGGTGGCACTGATAGGCGGCACTGCTGGGCACTGAGAGGCGGCACTGACGGGGGGCACTGATGGGCACTGATAGGCGGCACTGATGGGCACTGGCGGATGGCACTGATGGACACTGACGGGTGGCACTGATGAGGTGGCACTGCTGGGCACTGAGAGGCGGCACTGACGGGGGGCACTGATGGGCACTGATAGGCGGCACTGATGGGCACTGGCGGATGGCACTGATGGACACTGACGGGTGGCACTGATGAGCACTGATGGGCGGCACTGATGAGCACTGATGGGCAGCACCATCAGTGCCCACACTCAGTGCCCATAGTGCTGCCAGTCAGTGCTCATCAGTGCCTAGACTGACTGACAGCACTATGGGCACTGAATGTGGGCATTGATGGGGGGCACTGATGGCGGGCACTGTGGACACTGATGGTGGCAATTTGTGTATGTGTTTTACCTTTTGTAATCAGGGCACTGGTGATCGGTGCCCTGATTACATTTCTTCTGTGTCCCCGGCGCTGTGAGGCTCCCCCTCCTTCCTCACACTGCAGGCTCCGTGTGAGGAAGGGGCGCTGGCGATAAGAGATGATCTCATATGTTTACATATGAGTTAATCTCTCATTGGATGGTCCGATCACATGGTGAATGGCCGCTGTGATTGGCCATTCACCACGATCTGTGATCGGCTGTGTCCAAGGGACACGGCCGACACAGATTTTCCCCGATGCGCGCTCGCGGGAGCGCGCGGGGAGACTGTTTCTGGGAGGTCGTATAAAGACGGCCTCCCGAAAATTCAAGTCCGCGCTGCAGCCGTATATAGGCTGTAGCGCGGATGGGAAGTGGTTAAACAACGGGTAAATATTTACTGTATGTTAAAGTCTCAATTTGGCTTGGGTCCAGCCATGTGATGTCTTCCTCCCTTAAGCAGTGGACAGTTCCTGAATGCTGCAGAAAATTTGGTGCCATTCTTTGCAGCATTCTCCTGTGAGCCCAAGGCAGCTTGATAACGAACAGGTCCTTGATGCCCTGGGCTCTCAGGAAGTTGGTTAAATGAGAAATAGGGGCCCATCTTTGGTGTCAATGGGAAGAAAAGTGCCCTATCATTGGTGTCAGTGGAAGGAAAAGTGCCCCATCGTTCGTGTCAGTGGGAGATATAGTTGCACATCATTGGTTTCAGTGGGAGTCATAGGGCCCCATGGATGGTGTCAGTGAGAGAAACAGTGCTCCATCATTGGTGTCAATGGGAGGAATTCTGCCCCATCATTGGTGTCAGTGGGAAGAATAGTGCCACATTGTTGGTGTAAGTTACAGGAATTTTGCCCCATTGTTGGTGTCAGTGAATGGAATAGTGCCCCAAGTGCCAGATAAAGGCAAGCAAAGGGCCACATCTGTTTGGAGACTGCTGCTTTAGGTCATAATGGTGTACAGTTGGGTGAATCGTGTAATCCCACACCTCTTCTAATTACTAAAGGTACCTAGGCCTCTGAGTCCTAGTAAATTTTCATTATCCCAAATGGGTTAATAGTAAACCCAAAATAATGTAACAAGGAACTGACTGTCTTCCAAAATTTCAACAGTAAATGTAACATAGGACACTGTGAGTGGTTTTAAGGGAACCTGCTTCCAGAGCTTCAATTAAAGTAGAGTGTGGGGTACCAATCAGCAATTTGGATCTGCTAGTGTTGATACCATGTACTGAGGCACAGTTTAAGTGCTGCAATTGTGCTGCTAGATAGCATGGGATGGGGTAGAGCCAATCCATTCATGTCTCTTGGTAATTGCAGCATATAGAGTCGTATTCGAGCCTGACCCTTTTTCCAAACTGTGTCCTTAAACAGTGTGTTTAATTTCCTAAACCAGGGTCTGGTGATCCAAAGTGGATAACTGTGAAGTATGTAAAGTAGCTGGGGCATCCAGATCATCTTTTTATGTTACAATGGCCCACAACTGACTATGGGAGGCGACACCACATGTTACACCTGTCCTAGAAGCCCACCAGTAAAAGGGTCAGGTTGTGGGAGAGGTATAACTTAGGATCTGCTGTCACATGAACACCTAAATATTTGAAGCTCTCTACTACTCTTTTCTTTATGCTATTTTCTCATGAACAGTAATCCTTGAAAGAGTTATAGAAATATCATGCATATTTTTTGTGTGTTTCTTAATCTAACTGATGCTCTGTTCCTTTACAGGTTGAGAGGGAAAAGTCGATTCTGTTAACTAATCTACAAGAGTCTCAGACTCAACTGGAACATACTAAGGGAGCCTTAACCGAGCAGCATGAACGGGTCCATAGGCTTACAGAGCATGTGAATGCCATGAGGAGGCTCCACAGCGGCAAAGAGCTGGACTCTGATAAAGCTAAAGTATCTGGAGAGGAGACTCATGACTATGAGGTTGACATCAATGGCCTAGAGATTTTGGAATGCAAATATAAAGTTGCTGTTACGGAGGTGATCGATCTCAAAGCAGAAATTAAAGCCTTAAAGGAAAAATACAATAAGCATATAGAGAACTACACGGAAGAGAAGACAAAGCTGAATTCGAGGATCCAGATGTA
The DNA here is from genome assembly GCF_965119305.1 of Pelophylax lessonae. Classification (NCBI taxonomy): domain Eukaryota; kingdom Metazoa; phylum Chordata; class Amphibia; order Anura; family Ranidae; genus Pelophylax; species Pelophylax lessonae. The sequence continues at coordinate 520,900,144 of NC_138771.1, forward strand.
CGACGAACAGGTTATGGGTCTAGAGAAGGCCCGTAGAGAGAGTAGTGATAAACTGATTCTGTTGGAGAGGGAACTTCATATAATGACTGCTATAGCAAACGAAACTCATAACACCCTTAATACAGCTCAGGATGAGTTAGTGACTTTTAGTGAAGAGTTAGCCCAACTCTACCATCATGTATGTCTATGTAACAATGAAACACCAAACAGAGTTATGTTGGACTACTACAGGCAAAGCAAGGGTACCCGTAGCGGAAGCTTAAAGGGTCCAGATGACCCCAGAGGACTTCTATCCCCAAGGCTGGCCAGGCGGGGAATAGCTTCACCAGTGGAGGCAAGAAGCCCTTGTGAGTCAGTCCCAAAAGACAGCATAGATTCCAGTAGGGAGCCTACTCCTCAAAAGTCTGCTACTGTTTCCCCCGTCATTACTGCCCCCCCATCCTCTCCTGTATCTGACTCTAGTGATATTCGAAAGGAGCCAATGAACATCTACAACCTCAATGCCATAATCAGGGATCAAATTAAACATTTGCAAAAGGCCGTGGACAAGTCCTTACAGTTGTCACGTCAGCGGGCCGCAGCTAGGGAATTGGCGCCGATGATCGATAAAGACAAGGAAGCCTTAATGGAGGAGATCCTCAAACTAAAGTCTTTACTTAGCACCAAACGGGAACAAATAGCAACTCTCAGAGCTGTGCTAAAGGCGAACAAACAGGTAACTTTCATAGAACACACTTGGTTTATTAAGTGTCATAATCCATCTGTAAATTTAGCTATTAGTTGGTTGTTAGGTTGCAGCTCACATCTAATTTGTGCATGCCTGACCTCCCTAGTGGTTTTTAAAGTGATACCAGAGCTGCAGTGCTGAATAAGAACCAGCAGAAGGTGAAGGTTCAAGGCTGATCCTTTAACCATTAAAAGAAAAGTTATACTCACCTAGGTGGAAGCAGCATCGATCCTATACTGCATCTGCCCCCCCCCCCCTCCCCACCTCTGCAGTGAGAACTGAGTGATCAGACGCTGCTGATCACTCAATTTTCCCCCTCCTCTCTAAGCAGTGAATCATGACTCTCAGTCAGTGGCTCTCTGCACTCCCCTCTTGCACTTGGCTTTAGCCCGCTGTTACCTGAAAATGGGTCACAGTAGTGCTGAACGAACTCCACCCCTTTGATCCATAGGAGAAGCATGTCCAAAAAAGCTTTGGCCCTACTTCTTCTTTAAAATACTGAATGTCAATGATCAGCCAGGTCCTCCTACCTCTGTTTTAGATAAAGGGACTAACAGAGGGTGGAAAGGCTATGGTGGAAAAAAAAATCACTTTATGGCAGTCATTCTCCTTCCCTCTTCATCATGTGTGTTTTTTGTTTACCTCAATATAACACTGATGAAGCCAGGGATAAAGGTACTAAGTCGCCTCACAGGTCGCCGCAGGTCGCCTCCCATAGGGAAGCTGCGGACCCGTTCTAATAGGAGCGACACAAGTCGCTCCGACTTAGAAAAAGGGACCGGAGCTTCTTTGGGGCGACCAGGAGGCGACCGCCATAGACTTCAATGTTATGAAGTCCGTGGCGGCCGCTCCGAGGTTGCGGCGCGCTGCTCGCACCACGATCTCGGAGGTCGCCCGGGAAGTAGCGTTGCGTGTATGTGAACCGCCGCTTACACTATCCCCCCGTCTATACTTGCCTCCGCTAATGGCTGCAGCCTCCTAGGCTGTCTACAGCTCAGTCAAAAAAAAAAATCAAGGGCGAGTCTGTTGCCTGAGTAACATTCCAAAAACTTGGGAGGTTGCATCTGCAGTAAAAGTACATCCTTTTCATATCTATGGAATGGTTGTGTTTCCTTTGTAGAACAAAGAAAAAGAAGAGAGATCTACATTTTTATTATTATTGTTATACAGGATTTATATAGTGCCAACAGTTTGCACAGTGCTTTACAGTCTTAGGGCAGACAGTACAGTTACAATACAATTCAGTACAGGAGGAATCAGAGGGCCTTGCTCATTAGAGCTTACAATCTAAGAGGGAGGGTCAAGTGATACAAAAGGTAATAACTGTGGGGGGTGAGCTCATGACAGGAAAAAACAAAAGTTGTTAGGCGGGGGCAGGATAGACTTCTCTGAAGAAGAGAAAAGTTTTCAGGGATCGCCTAAAAGTGGATAGAGTTGCAGATAGTTGGATAGAAAGGAGTAGGGAATTCCAAAGGATGGGAGAGGCTCAGGAGAAGTCCTGGAGGTGAGTATGGGATGAGGTGATGAGGGAGCTAGAGAGCAGTAGGTTTTTGGGAGGAATGGAGAGGACAATTTGGTTGGTATTTTGAGACTGGGTTGGTGATGTAGCTGGGGGCCGAGTTGTGGATAGCTAGTCGAGGCAAGAGATAAGCAGGGAGTGAATAAGGAACTTTGTGGTTTCATTGGTTAGGAAGGGATGTGTTTTAGGGTTTGGGTGTTCTGGTTTTTATTTTGGAATTTTATGAAATTTGACAAGAAAGAAAAATCAGGTATTTTATGGTTAGATGGGCCAAAAGAAACGAAAAAATCTCCCACTAATTTGCGCTGAGACATTTACATGGTTTCTACCTTTATATTAAGAAAGCACAAGAAGTGCTTTGCACTGGTGAAGTGGAGGGATTTGGGTTTATTTTTGTCCCACTACTTATAACCCCTCTGGTTATACTAAAACGTTGCTAATCAAGCTGCCCAAGACATTGGGCCTGATAAAGCTGAATGTAGTTTGAATAGTGGCTCTATAATATCAGACTACCTTATATCTGTGATATAATTAGCTGTTCTGGATGTGTAGTTTGGCCCAGTGGCAAAACAAATAACTATCATTTTTTGAATACTGTGTGTGACACTGCAATCCAGGTGCATTTGGGTTCCATTAAAAAGTGAATGGCACCACAGCATACAGTGCATTGCGAAAGTATTCGGCCCCCTTAAACTTTTCGACCTGTTGCCACATTTCAGGCTTCAAACATAAAGATATAAAACTGTAACTTTTTGTGAAGAATCAACAACAAGTGGGACACAATCATGAAGTGGAACAAAATTTATTGGATATTTCAAACTTTGTTAACAAATAAAAAACTGAAAAATTGGGCGTGCAGAATTATTCAGCCCCTTTACTTTCAGTGCAGCAAACTCTCTCCAGAAGTTCAGTGAGGATCTCTGAATGATCCAATGTTGACCTAAATGACTAATGATGATAAATAGAATCCACCTGTGTGTAATCAAGTCTCCTTATAAATGCACCTGCACTGTGATATTCTCAGAGGTCCGTTTAAAGCGCAGAGAGCATCATGAAGAACAAGGAACACACCAGGCAGGTCCGAGATACTGTTATAGAGAAGTTTAAAGCTGGATTTGGATACAAAAAGATTTCCCAAGCTTTAAACATCCCAAGGAGCACTGTGCAAGTGATAATATTGAAATGGAAGGAGTATCAGACCACTGCAAATCTACGAAGACCTGGCCGTCCCTCTAAACTTTCAGCTCATACAAGGAAAAGACTGATCAGAGATGCAGCCAAGAGGCCCATGATCACTCTGGATGAACTGCAGAGATGTACAGCTGAGGTGGGAGACTCTGTCCATAGGACAACAATCAGTCGTATACTGCACAAATCTGGCCTTTATGGAAGAGTGGCAAGAAGAAAGACATTTCTAAAGATATCCATAAAAAGTGTTGTTTAAAGTTTGCCACAAGCCACCTGGGAGACACACCAAACATGTGGAAGAAGGTGCTCTGGTCAGATGAAACCAAAATCGAACTTTTTGGCAACAATGCAAAACGTTATGTTTGGCGTAAAAGCAACACAGCTCATCACCCTGAACACACCATCCCCACTGTCAAATATGGTGGTGGCAGCATCATGGTTTGGGCCTGCTTTTCTTCAGCAGGGACAGGGAAGATGGTTAAAATTGATGGGAAGATGGATGGAGCCAAATACAGGACCATTCTGGAAGAAAACCTGATTGAGTCTGCAAAAGACCTGAGACTGGGACGGAGATTTGTCTTCCAACAAGACAATGATCCAAAACATTAAGCAAAATCTACAATGGAATGGTTCACAAATAAACATATCCAGGTGTTAGAATGGCCAAGTCAAAGTCCAGACCTGAATCCAATCGAGAATCTGTGGAAAGAACTGAAAACTGCTGTTCACAAACGCTCTCCATCCAACCTCACTGAGCTCGAGCTGTTTTGCAAGGAGGAATGGGCAAAAATTCCAGTCTCTCGATGTGCAAAACTGATAGAGACATACCCCAAGCGACTTACAGCTGTAATCGCAGCAAAAGGTGGCGCTACAAAGTATTAACTTAAAGGGGCTGAATAATTTTGCACGCCCAATTTGTCAGTTTTTTATTTGTAAAAAAAGTTTAAAATATCCCATAAATTTCGTTCCACTTCATTATTGTGTCCCACTTGTTGTTGATGCTTCAAAAAAATATACAGTATTATATCTTTATGTTTGAAGCCTGAAATGTGGCAAAAGGTCGAAAAGTTCAAGGGGGCCGAATACTTTCGCAATGCACTGTATTTACACATGTAAAGTGTGTTACCGCATGTTGTGGGTATACGTGCATTACCACAACGCAATGAAGCCAGTAGGCCTTTATTTTTAGGGGTTTGTGATGGAAGTGAAACATGTAGATACCTTCTGTTTTAGAAAGAAATCTGGCAAAAAATAAAAAGCTATTCGTTGACAGAAAATGGTATATTAGGAAGTTAGAACCAAGGCCCCCCATATGACTCCTATTTCAGTAGAGACATCTTAGCTTATTATCGGGACTGTGGACCTCGCGCTTATGGGATGTGTGATAATTGTCCAATTAAGTGTTTGTAAATTAGCTGCCTGCTGCAATAAAAGTGCTAGTGCTTTAAATGAGTGAAGGTCAGTGATTGCAGCGCTGCTATTTTAAATATATAAATAAGTGTTCATAAAACAATTTTAGAAAATGGTGATTAAACCATTCATGTAAACCATCAATAAAGTGCTATTCGGTGCAATTATTGTGCAAAATATCAAAAATAAAAATTAAAATTAAGAATTAAAATATAAAGTGCAGATATTACAATGTAAAACTCCAAAAAATGCAAACTGAGTGTAAACAGTCCATAAAACAGTTCTTTGCGGTAACAGAAGCAGGATACTTGGTCTTGCAACTTCGGGGTCTCCCCCTTAGGGTATCTACTTACCACTATGTGGTGTTTTTAAAGCAGATTATAGTGGAGTGAGCTGTTGTTTCTTGCAAAGCTGTTTGGACTCTGTTGGAAGCGATCCTTCTTCTTTAAGCGGTATTCTCAGGTGTCCTCATGAAATAAAGAATTGCTGGACATAGTGAGGACCGTTTGAACTGTGAATTTATTAGGTTAAAATACAATGGAATACTCACAAACATATAACATGATAAAGCCTGTAAGTGCCTATGTTAGGTGCGGTGGTGTATCGCTCCTCAGCGTTCTCCTTTCCGACCTGAAGTCACGTGGCTGCCTCTCGGCCAATGGCTATACGCGTTTCGCTGTGAACACAGCGTCATCTGTAGCTACAGATGACGCTGTGTTCACAGCGAAACGCGTATAGCCATTGGCCGAGAGGCAGCCACGTGACTTCAGGTCGGAAAGGAGAACGCTGAGGAGCGATACACCACCGCACCTAACATAGGCACTTACAGGCTTTATCATGTTATATGTTTGTGAGTATTCCATTGTATTTTAACCTAATAAATTCACAGTTCAAACGGTCCTCACTATGTCCAGCAATTCTTTATTTCATGAGGACACCTGAGAATACCGCTTAAAGAAGAAGGATCGCTTCCAACAGAGTCCAAACAGCTTTGCAAGAAACAACAGCTCACTCCACTATAATCTGCTTTAAAAACACCACATAGTGGTAAGTAGATACCCTAAGGGGGAGACCCCGAAGTTGCAAGACCAAGTATCCTGCTTCTGTTACCGCAAAGAACTGTTTTATGGACTGTTTACACTCAGTTTGCATTTTTTGGAGTTTTACATTGTAATATCTGCACTTTATATTTTAATTCTTAATTTTAATTTTTATTTTTGATATTTTGCACAATAATTGCACCGAATAGCACTTTATTGATGGTTTACATGAATGGTTTAATCACCATTTTCTAAAATTGTTTTATGAACACTTATCTTAGCTTATTAACCGGTTGCCGACCGCCGCACGACTATATACTGCGGGGTCAGCCCCGGCCAGGCAGAGTGACGTATGGATACGTTACTCGCCTGTCACTGACTTGAGAGCCAATTGCAGGCGGGCGCGCGCCCGCCGAGGCGCGCGCCCACCGTGGCTCGTTCACAGACAAGTCAAGAGACAAGAGACACAGACAAGAAAGGCGGAGCGGCTTATGTAAACAAGCCGCCCGTCATTCTCCCTGGTGTAAAAATGAAGATCAGACGGTTCTACTATGTAGGACCGTTGATCTTTGTTTTTACACCAATAGCCATGTCCCTATACAGTTAGAATCACGCCCCTAGGACACACTTAACCCCTCCCTCTCCAATAAAGTTAACCCCCTTCCCTGCCAGTGTCATTTTTGCAGTAACAGTGCATATGTATAGCACTGATTACTGTAGTAATGTCACTGGTAACCCCAAAAGTGTCAAAAATGTCAGTCAAGGGTCCGATCTGTCCGCTGCAATGTCGCAGTACCGAAAAAAAATCGCAGATCGCCGCCATTACACGTTAAAATAAAAAACACCAAAAATGACAAAAATCTTTCCCTTTGTTAGTAAACGCGATAACTTTTGCGCAAACCAATCAAAATATGCTTTTTGCAATTTTTTTTACCAAACATATGTAGCATAAAACAAATTGGCTGAAAATGTTAAAAAATTTTGATTTTTACATTTTTTTGGGGGGGATTTCATATAAAAAAATGTGAAACACATTGTTATTTTTGCAAAATTGATGCTCTTTTTTTGTTTATAGCGCATGATCAAAAAATCGCACAGGTGATCAAATACCACCAAAAGAAAGCTCTGTTTGTGGGAAAAAATGGACGTCAAATTCGTTTAGGTACAACGTCGCACGACCGCGCAATTGTCCGTTAAAATCACGCAGTAAAAAATCGCAAAAAAAACCCCCTGGTCTTTTAGCAGCCAAACCCTCCGGGGCTTAAGTGGTTAAGAAGATATATAAACCATGACATTCCTAGCTGTGTGGGAAGTATGCTCTGAACAGAGTCCTTGCTATTACTCAGTAAGATTCCTTCATTAGTGGGAGCAGGCTGATGTTTGATACTAATGTTGCCAGCCACCAGACAACTAATCTTTTTATGACGTCTAAAAGGAACATTATTAGCCAGGCCACATTTAAAGCTAAGAAAACAACTACATGCACACTTAAAATACATACATGTGAATTGTTTTACCTGCCAACAAATTATTAATTCTGTTCAACCAGTGTTTTCATCCTAGTACAATCCGGACTTGAACCCATCTGCAATCTGTCTGTACACTGTTCGTTTTTTTTTTTTGTTTGATTAGTGGGCTGGAAAAAAAAAAAAAACAGTTTCCTCCAGGCCCGGACTGGAACAAAAAAATAGGCCCAGGCATTTTAGAATGAGCAGCCAATTTTTCCAGGGACCGTGCTCGGGGTAGAGGAGTAGGTGTTTGTAGGGGCAGTTGCTGATGGGATATTCAGAGTCGGTCCTCCACACTGTAATGTAAATGGGATACTGTGATATAAAGGGGACTGCACTGTAAAGGGACAATGTAATGATTATGGTGCCCCTTTACAGTGCAGTCCTCTTTATATCACAGTGTCTTTGTACATAACAGTGCCCCTAGTAATCACAGCCCCCATCACAGTGCCCCTTTTAATTATGCCCCCCCCCCTTTTCACTCTAATCGCAGTGCCCCCATTTACTCTCTCACTCTTGCTCACTGTGCAGATCTTCAGCTCTTCCCTCTCCTGCTCCCTTACATCAAAGTCTGCACAGCTCCTCTTAACTTAAGTTCCGCAGAGCTCTGCATCAGAGTCCACAGAGCCCCCCTTACATCAGAGTCCACAGAGCAGGTGTGGACTAACCCTAAGCTTAATACATTTTTAACTTTTCTTTGATTTTTTTCTTCATATGATGATAACTTCCATAAAAAGTTTGTGAACAAAAAAAAAAAGTTTTAACTTTATATATACTTAAAGAGTATGTGAACTCAAAATTTCATATTTCTGATGTGCCTGCTGTACCATGTTCTTGTGTAAAAAGCATCCTGCTCTCTTTGTATTGCTTTCTTTGTGTGAAATCCCTTGTGTTCCTGCCATTCCCTCTGCTTTTCCATCAAAAAAACTGACTACACTAAGCAGGAGAGCACATCGTGGTCAGTTCTCTAGCTATGCTGGGAACTCAGCCTGCTCTCCTCCAATGATCAGGCTTGTCAAGACACACCCTGCTGCACAGCCTTTCGCTGGGAATATCTGTGTACAATTGCTTCATTGAATGTGATAACTCATAAAAAAAGAAAAAAAGGTATTTATAATGGTTTTTTTTTTTTATATCTATATACAAATGTTTTGCCTTTCATTTCTATCTTAAACTGAATGGGTTGTCTTACAATGTGATCGTTTACAATCATTTTAAAAGCTGAACTCCAATTTAAAGGCTAATTTTTTTCTCTAAATTCCAGCTCCCCTATGTACCAATATACTATCAATGTACCTCTAGTGCAGAAAAATAAATTATTTCTTTGATTTTTAGAACAAGGCCTTGCCTTAGCCCCTGCTGTGTTCCATAGGAAGCTTCATGACTTCCTGATACGTAGATTTGGGACGTGAAAACCAGTAAGACACAGGAAGCAGATCACCAGTTTACTATGTTTCAGTTATGAACAGTGTCAGTGATTAGTACGGATCACTAACTGTGTTCATTTAGACAAGATAGGGGCCGGTAAATTACATATTTACAGGCTCATTCCATCACTCTCCATCCTGACATATCCCCCACAGCAGCCGGTGGAAGAAGAGAGGAGGGAAGCTGGCAGCCCTGCAGGCCGACAAGGGGAGGGGGGCTGGGGAAGTGCACAGGGGGCTGGGAGAGCAGAGGGGGGGGGGCAATTACCAGCACCGATCTCCCTCTAAGGCTCCCCATGAAGCTGAAAGCCGTGAAAGGGAGAAGTGGCTTTCAGCTGCTTTATAACCGATCACCCCTGACTGTCAGATTCTCCCTGCTGCAGGAGGTACCAGGAGCGTCTCCGGGCCCTCGAGCAGTCACAGAGTGCCCAAATGGTCAGTCCACCCATGCTGGACCTGTATTAAGGTAGGGGCCTGGAGCTGCAGTTCCAATAGCCCCTACATTAATCCGACCCTGTCCCTCCCTTCAGCATTAGGGCTAGAACTCTCAAACTGAGGAACAGCCTTTTTTGCTGATTTTGTAAAATTTACAAATATCTGCTTCATCTTTTTTTCTACTGCTGTTATTAGTATTATTTATTTTCTGTGTATCGCTGCAATTTGAGATTGATAATACTGCCCTTTATCATAGTTGGTATTGCAATCTTATTTTGTATCCTCCTGCCTTTTATGTGTAGTTATTGAACCCATTGCTGCTACTTATAATAATTATATTTTCGTTTTTTTTCACACTTTTTTCTTTATACTTGGTTTAACATATCTATTTGTATTTATTTATTCATTTGTTTGTCTTGATTTCATTGTTGTTCACCAGAACCTTATTTCATTCCTTTCATGTGTAACATGTTTTTGGAATAACAGTAAAAATATCCTTAGTCTTTTTTCATTTTTTTGTTATTGTTTATATGTGTACTGCCCACAATCCTGAAGTATTAAATATATCGTTATGTATTTATATAGATATATTGGCTTGTTGAACAACTTGGTCTTTTTTTTCTGCCATCACTCATAATTTTATGCTTCTAGGTGGCAGTGTCCAATTTGTAGTTTGTAGGAAGTGGCAGCTTGTGTGTGTGCCTTCCTATGTCTTGATCTGAGGATTCCTGTTCTCACATTATTGACCAGTGAGCTAGTAAATTTTGGAGAATCTTTTCCTTAACAGCCCCCCCCCCCTCCTCCTCCCTTATCTATGTCAATAAATTAATAGAGATGCACTGAAATTTTGGGGGCTGAAACATATCGGTCGAAAATAGTGTTTTTGGCATTTTGGCGATAAAGAAAAATGTGCCGATAATAGCGCTGAAGACGCATGTGATTTTACTGCGATTTTACCATGATTTTTCCATGATTTTACTGTGCTTATGGTGTGCTTTTCATGTGACCCAAAAACTGCATCACAAACGTAATGCGGGTGCATTATTGTTGCATTCTTGCTGTGTTTTTAAAAACAGTGCGTTTCAACGAGTAGGTGCGTTTTTGGTGCTGCTTTTTTTTAACTGACCAAAAATGCAACAAGCAAGATTTTTATCCCCATAACGGAAGCAAAGCGGACCAGTGTGAAGACATACATAGAATTTAAAAGGATGCATTTTTCTTGAGCTAAAGGTGCCGTTAATGGCTGACAATAAATTAATATTCATTTAAATTCCTAATATTAAATAAAAAGTCGAATATAATACAATTATATAAAAATATATATATATTTTTTAAAACCGTCATTTTCGGGTTCGGTCAAGTACATCTTGCATCTTCGATTTCGGCACATTAGGGATGAGCTTCGAGTTCTAGTCGAAGATAAGTTCGATTCGAACATCGGTCATTCGATCGTTCGTCGAATGACGAACAAATGTGCTTCTTCACTGGAAATTTGAGATCCCATAATGTCCTGCGCACGCGCCGCACGTGCAGCACGTTATGTGATTGTCCAAAGCGTGCACCCTGACCTCATGCTTTGGCTAATCAAATGATCTCTGCCATGATTGGACTAAAGGCAGGCTGCCTTTAGCCAATCATGGCTCAGGGGTCAAGTACACGCCCCACACTACATAAAGGCTGCCCGTGCAGCTGCAGTGTGTTGTGTGATTGTGCAGGCGAGGAACAGGGAGAGGAATGCGTTTGAGGCAGAGCGGGAGTAGCTTTTTTTGGAGTTTGTCAGACAGTGCAGATAGACATTCCTAGCAGTGTAGGGAGGGACAGGAACGTGTTTGAGGCAGGGAGAGAATCGTTTCTTTGCAGTTTGTCAGACAGTGCAGTGAGACATTCCTACTTTCCCAGCAGTGTAGGGAGGGAGAGAGATTTGTGCTTTTTACAAGTTCAGAGATCAGATAGTGAGAAGTATATTCAGTAGTGCATACCATAGACCATATACCATACATAGATCTCTATATATAGGGCTATCAATTACATCATATCAGGTCATTGCATATACTGTATACCCATTACATCTTTCCCTATCTATAGGGCTATTGATTACACATCAGTGAGACTATTGTTAATCGTCACCTGCATACATCCTATAAGTAGCACATCTCATCTATAGGGCTATTGATTACATCATATCAGGTCATTGAGTATCTATTGGTCAGTTGCGTATACCCTATATTGATCTGTATCAACATCATGTCTGAAAGGCCGACAAGGAGAGGCCAACGGTCACAGGCCATGAAAACAGGGCAAGCAGCCTCTGTGTCCATTGTGAAAAGTAGTGGTCACAGACGACATAGTGTATCCTCTGCAGGCAGGACACGCCTGTCCTTTATTTCCGGTGCTGCCCATGCTTTTCAGCCACAACATGTGGAAGAGTTGGTAAAGTGGATCAATAAGCCGTCTTCATCCTCTGACACCCACACTTGCAGTAGTTTGCCTTCCACCGCAGCTGCCAAAGTGACCCATTCCACAGGCTCCTTCTCCACAGCTACTCCTTCTGCACGGAGGAGTCACCTGAACTATTTGATCATAGTGTCAGTGACATGCTGCTGGAGGATGCACAGCAATTTCAAAGCTGTGATGTTGGTTCCCAGGTTGATGAAGGGAATAACGTGAGCCTAGAGAGAGAGGGTGACAATGACGGACAGGAAACCAGCAGTCATGTTGCCACAGCTGAAGCATATTGCCAAGTTTGCTCCAGTGACGAGGAGGGAGGGGATGATGAGGTCACTGACTGTACTTGGGTGCCTGACAGGATAGAGGAGGAGGAGGAGGGGGAGGATGAGGAAGAGGCACAACTCCAACTAGGCAGGGTGTGCTCCAGGGGCCACCATAGCAGTAGCCAACCTATTGCGTCACAGCACAGAGCTCCACAGGTGCAGGGTGCTGCAAATTTCCCGCAGACTCACAAAAGTTCATTAGTGTGGGCTTTTTTCAGCACATGTGCAGTAGACCGCAGCGTTGCTGTTTGCAACATCTGTCTAAAGTGGACCAAGCATGGCCAGAACACCAGCCGCTTGGGCACCACATGCTTGACAGGGCATATGACGACCTGCCATGCAGTCCATTGGCAACAGCACCTGAAAGAGGCACCATATCAAAACAAGCATACATCACCTCGCTCCTCATCTGTGATCTCTGACCCTACTATACCTCATGCCTTCTCAAATACCAGCATTGAGAGGGATGGTGGTATAGCAATGAGTGCCACAGAGACTTGCACCCAATCTGCTAGCAGTACACCACCACTTGATTTGAGCAGCAGGCAAATTTCACTACCCCAGTTTTTGAGCCGTAGAAATAAATACTGTCCCAGCCATCCACATGTTCAGTGTCTTAATGCTAGCTTGGCCAAATTGCTAGCATTACAATTGCTGCCTTTTCATTTCATAGACTCTGCTCCCTTTTGCGAATTTGTGGAATATGCTGCACCACAGTGGCAGGTCCCAAAAAGGTATTTCTTTTCGGCTCTCTACCATCATGTGGAAGGTAGTGTTTTGGCCTTGTTGGACAAAGCAGTCAGCACGAAGGTGCACATTACTGCTGACTCTTGGTCCAGCAGGCATGGACAGGGATGTTACATTTCTTTCACGGCGCACTGGGTAACTCTGCTGGCAGCTGGGAAGGATGCATGAAAGGGTTTGGTGTTGCAGCTTGTTTTGCCACCATGCCTCCAAAAAGCTGGTGCTGGTTCTGCCACATCTGGCTACTCCACCACCTCCTCCTTCTCCTCCATGTCCTCTTCTGCTCAATTGTCCTCTGAAGTAGCAGTGCTCCCTAAGCGTTCAAGGGGCTACGCAAGCAGTCAGGCTAAAAGATGCCATGCTGTGCTTCAGTTGGTATGTCTAGGGGATAGGAGTCACACTGGTGCAGAGATTCTGTCAGCTCTGCAGGGGCAGGCTCAGAGATGGTTGACGCCACTGGATCAACAAGAGCTATCAAGCCCCTGATGCTGATGTAACTGATTGAATTTGCTATGGGTCTATCCCTTGAAGGGGATAGGGGGCATCCCTTGAAGACTGCATATGCTGCCTATCCTATTCCTCTACCTTGACTCTGCTAGCTTACAACAATGTTTTTGGTTTAGGTCACTACCAACCCCCAAGGCCTAATTTTTCTGCACTTGTATGACAGGTGCATACACTTTAAATGTTGTATGTCATTTTTAACAGCAGGCCCTGTCCTTGTGCCCTGCTAACTGTGAAGGGTTACGGTAATCAGGCACCACCAACACCAAAGGCCAAATATTTTTGCACCAGTATGACAAGTACCTGCAATTTCACATTTGTATGGTATTCTTACCAGCAGGTCCCATTCCTGCACCCAGCAAGAGTAACTGCGAGGGCTTGGGTACGGTGTTCAGGCACCACCAACAGCAAAGGCCCAATTTTTGGCACCTGTATAGTACATGCAATTTCCTGTTTGTATGGTATTCTTACCAGCAGGTTCCGTTCCTTCAACCAGCAAGAGTAACTGTGAGGGCTTGGGTACAGTGTTCAGGCACCACCAACAGCAAAGGCCCAATTTTTGGCACCTGTATAGTACATGCAATTTCAAATTTGTATAATATTCTTACCAGCAGGTCCCATTCCTGCCCCCAGCAAGAGTAACTGAGAGGGCTTGGTTACGGAGTTCAGGCACCACCAACCGCAAAGGCCCAATTTTTGGCACCTGTATAGTACATGCAATTTCAAATCTGTATGGAATTCTTACCAGCAGGTCCTATTCCTGCGCCCAGCAAGAGAAAATGCGAGGGGTTGGTTAGAGTGTTCAGGCACCACCAACACCAAAGGTCCAATTTTTGGCACCTGTATGACAAGTACATGCGATTTCAAATTTGTATGGAATTCTTACCAGCAGGGCCGGTTCCTGCGCCCAGCAAGAGTAACTGCAAGGAGTTGCGTTGTTCAGGGACCACCAACAACCAAGACCCAATTTCAGGTTCAGTTCCTGCCGATACTAACCATCCAGGTCCCCATCACTCCAGCCAGTTTGCATAGTCACCACCCAACCTTGGCCAGGTCAGATGACAGCACAGCGCCCCCACTACATCACTGATAAGAACACATACAACACTTGATCTTTACCAATTTCAAATTGGTATGAAATTCTTACCAGCAGGTCCCATTCCTGCGCCCAGTAAAAGTAACTGTGCGGGGTTACGGTGTTCAAACACCACCAACAGCAAAGGCCCAATTTTTGGCACCTGTATAGTACATGCAATTTCACATTTTTTTCGGAATTCTTACCAGCAGGTGCCATTCCTGCACGCACCTGTCACGGGTTGGTTTACGGTGTTCAGGCACCACCAACACCAAAGGCCCAATTTTTGGCACCTGTACAGTACATGCAATTTCAAATCTTTATGGAATTCTTACCAGCATATAGCGTTCCTGCGCCCAGCAAGAGTAACTGTGAAGGGTTATGGTGTTCAAGCACCGTCAACAGCAAAAACCCAATTTTTGGCACCTGTATGACAAGTACATGCAATTTCAAATTTGTATGAAATTCTTACCAGCAGGTCCCATTCCTGCGCCCAGCAAGAGTAACTGCGAGAGGTTGCCGTATTCAGGCACCACCAACAACCAAGGCCCAATTTTTCTGCACTTGTATGACAAGTACATGCGATTTCAAATTTGTATGGATTTTTTAGCAGCAGGGCCCATTCCTGCGCACTTAAAGAGTAACTGCGAGGGGTTACGGTGTTCAGGCACCAACAACGACCAAGGTCAGTACCCGGAACCCCAAATACTTTTTTGGGACAATAACTTGCATTTTAGCCTTGATTTTCGAGGTTCGAGTCCCATAGACTTCAATGGGGTTTGTTTGTTCGAACAAACTTTTCCTCTGTTTGCGATGTTCTGGTGCAAACCGGGGGGGGGGGGTGTAGGTGATTTCTCTTTATATTCACCCTAGATACCTTAAATGTATATTCAAAGTTAAGTCCCTGACTTAATAGCAAAGTCTAGTCTGTTCTGTGCAAATAAAGCAGAGCTCTGGAGAATGTTTTATCCTGTTAAAGAAAACACGTGCAGCCAGTGATCAGTCTAAAACATTCTTAACTTTATTTGCAAAGCGGGGTAACTATTATACACAGTATTGAACAGGAAATACAGTTGGGAGGGGGAGTGGATACTCATGAAGAGTCAAGTTCTCACAAAAGTTGGACAATGGGTTAATACAGAATGTCCGTTAGAAATTGCAAAATACGCCTTGTCTAGATCCTATAACTCAAAGTAGTCTAAAGAGGAAGTAGAAGGTGTTATGTACAAAGGAAGTTTAAATGTATCTTTATCTTGAAGTGTCAGAACACTGAAAAAACATATCGGATGATTTACTTAGGTCATTGTTCGTGTTAACTAAAGACTTAAAGTAACCTTAAACTGAATTAAGTCATTATAAGTCAAGGCTACATTTAAAATGGTGTGACACAGGTCAAGCATTAGAAAATGGTTGCCAGCAACTAGAGAAAGGTTCTGTCATTCTCCTTCAATCCCCTCTAAAAAATCATAATTACATATGCATGATTTTTCTCCTTATCATTTATACGGTGTCATCAGAGGACACAAGGCCTCTCTGGAAAGGAATAGCAGGTTAGGCGACAGTGTCCTTGGGTTCCTTAGTATCATCAAATAAGGACCTAAACCTGCCCACCTAAATGGTAGACTTAGCTTTCTTGGCTTTATAAAACTTTACATATTCCTGGTAATCAAAAGGGGTTTGGGTTTGTTGGATCAGAACACCTTGTCTAGCTGTTAGAAATGTGTCAACATTTTCAGCATCACTGTTAAAGTCCAAACTTACATAAGATCCCCCTCTGCTAGCTGAGTCTGGGTTCTTTGTGGTTTTAGCGATTAAACACATAATAGGCTTAAAACATGCATATAAAAATAATAGAAAAAGTAAAATCATCACAATCATCATAGCAATGTCTTTTAACCAGGAAAACATTCCTCCAAAACCAAAACCTCCCATACCTACAAAGGGATCCCAGCTTTTAGCAATGTTACAGGCCTCTTCTTGCAACTTATTGACCTCCTTTCTGTGTTGGGCAATTATGTCATAATAATTTGGCACTTCCAAAGTGGTA
Organism: Pelophylax lessonae; assembly: GCF_965119305.1. Classification (NCBI taxonomy): domain Eukaryota; kingdom Metazoa; phylum Chordata; class Amphibia; order Anura; family Ranidae; genus Pelophylax; species Pelophylax lessonae. The sequence continues at coordinate 520,916,539 of NC_138771.1, forward strand.
TTGTATATCCAAGTGCAACATTCATAGTCCTCAGTATGCTCACAGAGACCAGTCAGGGCAGCACTCATACTTTCTATAGCTAGATCATGTAATTCTAACTTCTTCCTAATGGCCCTTTGTTCAAGATTTAGCAACTTAATATTATCTGAATTCTTTTCCATTATCTCATCAATGATTCCAGAATAATTATTTAATTTTTTCATCATATCGATTGACCACCTAGTCCAGGAAGGGAGCCACGCCCACGCGAGGTCTCCCTTATTGAATAAATCCCTTTTTATTCTATGCCTTAAGGGGTATCTTGGATGTGCACTTGCTTCAAGCATGTGCCCATTGTTGTCATTATCCACAACTCCCATAATTGGGACCACTGAAGCTAAATAACACCACCCTGAGACATGGAGGGGGACCCAGGGGTAACATTCCTTCCCACAACATACATATATACTCTTTCCCAGTGAAAAGGGTCTTTGGGCAATGTATTCTTGTAGGCGTCTATTTTGTACTGCGGTTACAAGGTGGTCCAATATTTGTTGTATGTTTGTAGAGAAATTCTGGTAATTACCCCTTATGGTCTTATTTAAACTAGGACTTGATATGTCAAACAGGGAACATGATTCTCCTAATGGGACTTGGCAGGAAGTAATATTAAGAATTTACTTTTTGCAAATGGAAGGGTTAACACGTGTGTTATTTCCCAGGCTGAAACACCAGTCTGGGAAATGGCTTCTACCATCTACTGGGAAGGTGATATTATTATTACTTGGCACATTAGTTAAAGTAGCAGAGGTCTCATTAAGGAACTGTGTAATATTCAAAGGGACAGCAATAAGAGGGATGCGGGCTGTTTCTGGATGGAGTTTGCTACATATCCAACATTTCTCAAAACCTGACTTCCTAGCATAAGCATATTTAAATTTTGTTAATAACATTTCACTATGAAAAGTGGGTGGATTCTCATCTACACCATGCTCAATACTCAATTCTCTCTTTGTTCTGTTATGTGTCTCATATGCAGGGTATGGTCCGCATATACTTCTCATGACACCCAAATCTTCAGGGTGATAGATACAGTTAGTAACAGTCCATACAAGGGAAAACACTGAAAATGGAATCAGGATTATCAGCAGCCATAGTTTGCCTGAGTCCGGTGCAACTGGAAAAGTCATTTTCTACAGGGTCTGGGAGGTCTGCCCCTGTCAGTACCCCCTTTTCTTGACTCTCCTGTTCAAGGTCAGGGCAATCTGCCCCCGTTAGTACCTTCTTGCTTCTGGATCCTCCTGTTCAAGGTCAGGGCAATCTGCCCCCGTTAGTACCTTCTTGCTTGCTTCTGGATCCTCTGGCTCAGGTCCTGTCCGCACCAACTTCACTCTAGTGGCATGGATCCAAGTAGGGCTGTGTTCGGTCAAAACAGCGGTCCTGGTAACTGCTACCACAGTGGTCTCTGGGCCGTAGGCAATATCCTCTTGTTTCTTTCCTTTGGGCAGCAGCTTCATCACCACTACGTCTCCTTCTCTGAAGGGTTGGGTATTTTTCTGTAAAAAGAAAAGAAAAGGTGCGAGCAACTTTTCGTTCCGTTCCACTTGATTCTTAAGTTTCAATTACTCTTTATTTGTGCTATTCATTCTTTCCATTATACCTGAACTCTGCGGATAATAATCTATTTTCAAGATTTTAACTAGTTCCTGGCATATTTTTGATATGAAAGCTGTAGCATTATTAGAACTAATTCAAGGCAGGCATCCCCATCCAGGAATAAACTCCTGATTGAGAATGCACTCCACCGTGTGGGCATCTCCCTTTTTGTGGTCCTAAAAGCTTCCACTTATCTCTTACACGTTCACTATTTGACTAAAAAGAACTCTTATTTCTTCCCTACTTTGGGCCTATATGTGAAATCTATTTGTAGATGTGTGAATGGGTTTGATGGGTATTGGAGATGCTCATGTTTGGCCTTATATGTTTGGATTGTTTGTTCCTAATACAGGTGATGCACCTAGCAACATATGCTTGCACTAAACTGTCAGTAATACTTCATATGTTCTTTCCCACCCCCTGTGTCCTATTCCATAATACTAGGCAATAAACAGTGGGGCGCTAGCTGCGGGGATACACCCAAGAGCTCCCCTCTTTTAGAAAAAGGCTATTCTCAACTTTTTCTAAAACATCACCTAAGTCCTTAAAACCTGTTCTGTAGTATGTGTTTGTAGCTTCAATAATGTGTGATCTTTTGGCTTGGAGCAGGAAATTAATTAACTAAAACATCCTCTGCTCCCTCTATGGCTGCCTATATATCATGTTGTGGTGTAACACACCCCTTAATACCAGTAGCCCATTTTAAAACCGGGGCCTACCTAGGGCAAATGATGTAGCCATCCCTATTACCATCTCACAAGATGCTATGTACTATGTTCAGAGTCACTTCAGGCATGCCTTTAGACCTGGACTGCGACCATCTTTGGACAAAAACTATAGGGCAAAGTTTACCACCATACTCCTGGGCAAGTACACCTGTCATGGTCTTACAATTGTCCCTTGCATAAACACAAAACATTTTTCCATGATTTGAGAGGCCCAGTGCAGGCGCTACAACCATAGCATTTTTCAGATAAATAAACGCAGTTAACATTTCTTGTGACATTTCTGGACCTGTGGTTTGTCTCAAAATGTTATTATAGATAGGAGCAGTCCGGATCCATAAAAATCAATGATCCTGTGGGCTGGCAAGACCCACTTCTTATATGACTGACTCTACTATCACCCTCTGTGAGAACAAAACCAAGATAAACAACACTTTCCTGACACTACTGTCATAATTCCTGTGACACTTTGTGTCCACATACATGTACATTTCTTCAATAAACTCACTCGCTCTGACTGGCCTCCACAGAGTGACTACATATGTTATCCACATATTGTAGCGGGACTGACCCATTAGCAGGTGTCCATCCCCTCTTGCATGGTCTGGAGAACTATAGAGCGGACAATTGAATTGTCTACTTGGCCCTAAGGCATTTCTACACCAGGTAAGTTACCTGGACTGAAAAAATAAGAAACAAAGATGGCTGTGTCTCCTCGTCCAATAGGAAGCTTGAAAAAAACACACTACTTAAACCAATCACTGTACAGTGGGTAGCATCGGATGGTATGGTTGTCAGTAGAGATGGCATATCAGATACCACTTGCATGCTATGATCAGATAAAGAACTAAAAAACTTTTTGGCTTAGTGCCAATTTTCCAAAAAACTTTTTTTTTTTCTTCGTGCCATTCTAACAAAAATCTGGCCAGAGGTTCCCCTCTTGTAATAGAGGATCCCCATAAAATATAATTTAAAAACTATAATCAGATAAAAAGTTAATCTGATTTGAAACTTTTGGCTCTGTGCCAACAGGGTCCAATGGTCACACTAATTGCGGTAACTCTTTCTGTCCAAAAATAAATTCCATAGCTATAACAGGAATAATAATATGACATTTGAACGCTTTCTTGGCAAGTAGCCAATTTTCAAGATTTTGCAGGAAGGCTCCCCTTCACATAGGGGACCATTTGCAAAGTATAATTTTTCATTATCTATAATTCTATAAAAAATAACTTCAAAATATCCTGCCGACAACGGCAATTTATATTTTTTCTAATAAAATAGTGTTTTTATTCATTATTACTACGCTCATACAAGATGGGCACAAATGTATAAATGGCAAAACTTCTAAAAAATTCTATAAAAATAATTGCATACGTATGGGAATGCTGAGACCGTTTGTTCTACGACTGTTCTGAATTAGGGAACTAATGCAGAAGTGCATTTGCAGCAGTGACCCCCCCTCTTTTCCCCTCGTGTAAGGAAATGTACTAGTTTTAAATGTATCTGACACATAAACATTTTCTGCTCGTCTGACATTACGAAGAAAACTACACCTGCCTTGGAGAATGAAACTGTGGGGTGCAGGTGTGGTCAGGGGTATTTGTAAGGTAATATTATTATTATAGGGGGGCCTATGTTGAAAATGTCCTACTCTTTTATTTGCCTCTTCTGATATCGCCCTTGAAAATGCGCCCTGACAGGCTGCTTTTCTTTAGACAGATCAAAAGAGCCAGTTGCATCGCTCTCTGTTATGGCTTTTTTTTTTTTTTTTTTTTTTTTTTTAACCTTACAAAGTTTTAGTAGCCCAATCAGAAACTTGCTGTTTTACAATTAACATGTACTGTGACTTTAAATTAACGGCAAATGTTTGAATTCTAAGACTGTGCTACTCAGCAATGACACTTAACTGCAGCCCAAAACCTTTAAAGTCTCACCCGTCTTCTGTCTATAGGCAATCGCTGTGGTCTATATCTGCGTGTTTAACCACTTTACCACCGGAGGATTTTGCTGTCTTCCGTCCAGGCCACTTTTTGCGATTAGGCGCTGTGCGACTTTAACTGACAATTGCGCGGTCGTGCGACGCTGTACCCAAGCGAAATTTACGTCCTTTTTTCCCACAAACAGAGCTTTCTTTTGGTGGTATTTGATCACCTGTGCGATTTTTACTTTTTGCGCTATAAACAAAAAAAGAGCGTTTATTTTGAAAAAATAACAATATTTTTCACATTTTTTTATATGAAATTCCCCCCAAAAAAATGTAAAAATCAAATTTTTTTTAAATTTTTGGCCAATTTGTTTTCTGCTACCTATGTTTAGTAAAAAAAATCGCAATAAGCGTATTTTGATTGGTTTGCGCAAAAGTTATTGCGTTTACTAACTAAGGGAAAGATTTCTGTCATTTTTGGTGTTTTTTTTTAACGCGTAATGGCGGTGATCTGCGATTTTTTTTGCGGGACTGCGACATTGCGGCGGACAGATCGGACCCTTGACTGACATTTTTGACACTTTTGGGGGTACCAGTGACATTTCTACAGTAATCAGTGCTATATATATGCACTGTTACTGTAAAAATGACACTGGCAGGGAAGGGGTTAATTTTATTGGAGAGGGAGGGGTTAATGTATGCCTGGTGCTTACTGACGTGTGGGGGGGAGGTGACTGTGTGACAGAAGGACAGATCGGATGTCCAGCTATGCTGAACACTCCGATCTGTCAGTCCCTGTCACTATGGAGATCCGCCCGCTGTGTTTACACACAGCGGACGGATCTCCAGACTCGATCCCCGACGATCAGGGCAGAGCAGCGGCAATCGCCGCTGCTCCTCCGCTAGCCCAACTCCCGCTGTGAATGAACACAGCGGGAGCGAGCCTCCGGCGGCGCGCGAGCGCCGCCCACAAGGGGCGGAGTCCAGCGACGTAGGTCTACGTCGCTGGACGGGATCGCGGCACTTTGCCGCAGTAGCCTCCATGTGAGCGGAGGTAAAGTGGTTAAAGACTTTCACTTTCACTTCTAATATCTCTACGTAGCTTTTTTCCTATTCTATTGTACTAATACGGGGCATAAATAAACCAATTCTCCCTGCATTTTCCATGTACTTTATATCAACTCAACTAAACATTTACTAAAAGATTTACTTGTATCCTAATATCTCTAAGGCTGGCCACACATGTCCGGACACTCTTTATCGTACAATTTTCTGTTAGATCCACCACAAACCACATAAGAGGTCAAAATTAAACATATTCATTTGCATTCAATTAGGCAGACGTTTGTACTACATAGCTGAAGGTAAATTTCAAGAAAACTGCACTGAAAATTGTAAGAAAATTGTATCATGTATGGCCAGCATCAGACCTAAACCTTCAGTATAATTTCACAAAACCATAAACAAAATCTAATATTCTCTCACTTAACAAAACATGTCTCTAAGATTTACACATTCACAAAATCACTTAAATGTATCTGGGTCCTTACACCCTCTTTATGGTTAAAAAACCCTCCTGAAAAGCCATTTGGTGTATGTATATTACACCTTATACTCCCAGGTATAGTGGCTATCAAGAAGGCTTTCCTACCATTATAGACAAACAAACAATACACATAATAAACATTTATCTTGATTTGTCTGATAACCTACGATCGGTCAGTCAATTTTTACAGTAATAATGAAACTGTCGCTATCAGGAACACTGTGTTATATTAACAGTCAGCAGGCGCAATTTTTACAAGTCATATATAATTATAGACACAGTTTCCATATATGTCAAACCAGTAATCGTGACAAATAATTTCCTCTTATTACACATAAAGTAAATTAACTTAAATCTTTACACATAAGTGACAAACCAGTTCACTTAACTTACCAAATGAACCTCCATGTTATACAAACAGATTATCATATACTTTAAATCTTACAGTTCTATGCGATAGAGAGATGTAAGCAAGAAAAGAGGTAGTTGTTTTCTACACAGAACAGACTGACATATAATATCTTTCCCTGAAAGATATTCCGGCTTCCCTGAAGCCTCCTTATATATATGTTATTATTCAAGCTTCCCTGAAGCTTCTATATATATAAAAAAATCCAGAGCGTCTCCCAGAGCCGCTCTATTATCCAACACGCTCCCTGAGCGTTTGGCGTATGGCTCAAAGAACGGAACCAGGGCCAAAAGGCCAAGTCCCACCGGACAGGCAAACAGATAAAATAAAATATCTCCTTACCCAGAGCGGTGAATCCTTGGACCCGTGATGGCCGCTCTCTCTCCGTCCCGGACGAAAGCCCCCAATCTGTAGGTGATTTCTCTTTATATTCACCCTAGATACCTTAAATGTATATTCAAAGTTAAGTCCCTGACTTAATAGCAAAGTCTAGTCTGTTCTATGCAAATAAAGCAGAGCTCTGGAGAATTATATATATGTTATTATTCAAGCTTCCCTGAAGCTTCTATATATATAAAAAAATCCAGAGCGTCTCCCAGAGCCGCTCTATTATCCAACACGCTCCCTGAGCGTTTGGCGTATGGCTCAAAGAACGGAACCAGGGCTAAAAGGCCAAGTCCCACCGGACAGGCAAACAGATAAAATAAAATATCTCCTTACCCAGAGCGGTGAATCCTTGGACCCGTGATGGCCGCTCTCTCTCCGTCCCGGACGAAAGCCCCCAATCTGTAGGTGATTTCTCTTTATATTCACCCTAGATACCTTAAATGTATATTCAAAGTTAAGTCCCTGACTTAATAGCAAAGTCTAGTCTGTTCTATGCAAATAAAGCAGAGCTCTGGAGAATGTTTTATCCTGTTAAAGAAAACACGTGCAGTCAGTGATCAGTCTAAAACATTCTTTTTTTTTTCAAAACAGTGAGGTTTATTGAAATTTTGGTACAATACAAAAATAAACCGTGCATTGAAACTGCAATCAGGTTCATAACACATTGGGGTACAAAAATACAAATATACAAAATGATCAGCACCGAGAGACAGAACAGACATAGTAAAAAACAAAACAGTAGTCAGTGGCTCTCCGTCGATCCAACCCTCGAACAGAAAATATTGATTTACCAGGGGCGGTCAACATAAAATAGTTACCCACTGCATTACCGAGCCGTATCAGGGCACTGCACCCATTTGTCCCAAATCTTGTTGAACTTCTGAGGGCACCCCCTATGTTTATATAAAAGTTTATGAAATGGGATGACACTATTAACCTCCTTAATCCACAAACCTAGAGTAGGAGGAGTAGGTCTCATCCACCTCCTGGCTATCAGTTTACGTACTATAAACAAAGTTTCCTGAAGAAATATGACAGTGGATTTGGGCATCTCTCCATCTGGGTAAACCCCCAGGAGACACTCCTTAGGGGAGAGTTGCAGAGGAGACCCCATCTTGTCATGGAGGAATGTGACTACTTGTTGCCATAGAGTCTGTAATTGGGGACAGCTCCACAAGAGATGAAAGAAGGAGGCGTCAGGGTCTCCACACATAGGACAAGAAGGGACCAAGTCAGGGTGATATTTGGACAGTCTAAGTGGGGTGAGATAAGCCTGGTGTATTATAAAGGTCTGAGTTAGGCGATCCGACAGTTTTGGCGACACTCTGCGGCACGTCTCCAGGGCATCCTCCCATTCCTCATCCTCCATGGCCCCCACACTGCGCTCCCAGCGGGTCTTAAGTGCAAAAGCCAAGGTGGTCGAGGAAGGTGTGTGAAGTTCAGAGTAGAACATGGAAATAAGGTGACTGGGTGCTGTACTTTTAACAATCTCAAGGGTGGTAACCGATTCTAGCTCAGGAGGGCCATCAGGGAATTGAGATCTATAGGCATGGGAGAGCTGTAAGTATCTGTAGTGCATGGGGCCCTGGATCGCAAACTGATCCTGCAAGGCCTCGTAAGACCGCAGACCAGTGGTCGTGGAGATATGGCTAAGGAGAAGAATACCCCTCCCGCTCCATATCGACAGGTCAGGGATGGAAAGGAACTCGCGTAATGCGCTGTTATGCCACAGAGGGGTGAATGTGTGAAATGGAGGGCACCGAAGCCTGGACGCTACCACCTCCCAGATCCGACAATAGTGGTATAGAAGAGATCTGGGGCACAAGGGCTCCGGCGAGCCCCTGACACCCCTAAGGATAACTAGGAGGGGGTCCCCGAGGGGATGAGCCCACCCAGGGCAGAGCAGGGTCAAAAAACGTTCTCTATCCGTTTTATCTATGTGAAAGAACTGGGACAACTGAGCTGCCAGATAGTACAGATTAAAATCCGGCAGGGCCAATCCCCCTAGGTTTGTAGGATTCTTGAGTTTGCGCCAGGAGATCTTGTGCCGGTTAGCACCCCAAACAAAGGTCTTGAGGAGTGATTCCATCTGCTTAAACAGCTTGAGTGGCAGGTAAATAGGAGAGTGCCATACAACATAAAGTATTTTGGGAAGGAGAATCATTTTAATTAAATTGACTCTACCCATCACTCCCAGAGGTAATTTGGACCATACTTGAATTTTAGCCTTAAGCAGAGGGAACAGGGGTTGAACGTTATCCGGGACATAATCTGCTGAGTTAGCTGTCACTTGAATCCCTAAGTATTTAATGCGGGATACACATTGTAGGGCTGGGCTTGCGGGGGTGATTGCCCGTGGGCTCTCGTCAAGCGGGAGAATTTGTGACTTATCCCAGTTTATCTGAAAACCGGAGAATCGTCCATACCGTTCAATTAAAGAAAGGGCCGTGAGTAGGGATTCCCGAGAGTCTTCCAAATATAACAAAGTGTCATCTGCATACATGCTGATCTTCTCCTCCAACGGTCCCTTACGTAGGCCTCGAATCCCGGGATGTGCTCTAATGGCCATCGCCAGAGGTTCCGCGGCCAGGGCATACATCAGGGGGGAGAGGGGGCACCCCTGTCGAGTGCCACGGGATAAAGGGAAGGCGGTCGACTGCCAGCCATTTGCCAGGACCCTAGCTACCGGGGCGCTATATAGAAGTTTGACCCACTTAATAAAATTAGGTCCAAAGCCGTACCGGTCCAGACAGGTCCACAGAAACGGCCACTCTACCGAGTCAAATGCTTTAGCCGTGTCCAATGAGACCACCACCCTGCCACCCATTCCGTCGTGCCGTGCCTGGAGATTCATAAATAACCGGCGAAGGTTAAATGAGGTGTTCCTCCCAGGCATGAACCCGGCCTGGTCCGAGTGTATGAGTGAAAGGATCACCTTGTTAAGGCGGAGGGATAAAATTTTCGCAAGGATTTTAGTGTCTACTGGGAGCAAAGAGATGGGACGGTAAGACTCCGGGGCGTGTACATCCTTGCCCGGCTTGGGAATGAGCACAATTAGCGCCTCCCGCATAGAAGGGGGTAGGGTTGCATCTTTGAATAGAGATTGAAACAAAGCCAATAATTTAGGAGAGAGGAGTTCCGAATATTGGGAGAAAAATTCAATCGGGAGGCCGTCCAGGCCGGGGGCCTTAGACCTAGGGAACTTGGACACGGCTGCTGCAATCTCTTCCACAGAGATGGGTGCCTCGAGGGTCACCAACTGGTCGGGTGTCAAAGTGGGAAAGTCAATAGAGTCCAAAAAGTCATGCATGTCAGTGCAGTCAGCGGGAGCCCTAGAGGTGTAAAGAGTACTAAAAAATGAGCGGAAACACTGTGTCACCGCAGCAGGATCAGCGATCTCATTACCCAGGTCATCCTTCAAAGTAATAACTACCGGGGGCCTATCCTCACAATGAACTAAGTATGCGAGGAGTTTCCCCGCCCGCTCACCATGTGCAAACAGATTCTGCTTCTGAAAAAACATCTTAGATTTCGCCCTCTCGTAGTCAAGTTGGGAAAGGACTTTAGAGGTCAATTTATACTGAGATTCATGTGCCGGAGTCGGGTCCCCCATAAAGGCCTGTTCAGCTTCAATTAGATTTGTCGTTGCCCTGGAGATCTCCTCGGCAGCCCGCGCTCTAACAGCCTTGATTTTGGAAATCATAGTGGATCTGGCGAACAGTTTAAACGCCTCCCACACCGCAGCCGGGGAGGCAGTGCCCTCATTGTCAGAAAAGAATTGTGTCCAGGTCCCCTCAATGTCGTTCCCATCCGACACCAAGGGGAGCCAGGCGGGATTCAGGCGCCAGGCCGGGGGAGGTCTATTGCAGGGCAAGGACAACAGTATCCAATAAGGGCAGTGATCAGACAGAGTCCGTGGGGCGAAGCCTGCCGTCAGTAACCTGGGGAGCAGGGTTCGAGACAGCAATATCAGATCAATGCGTGACATAGAGTGGTGTGCAGCCGAAAAACAGGAGTACGCGCGCTGCGCGGGGTATTTGCTGCGCCAAGAGTCGGCCAAACCAAAGCTCTCCAACAATCGGGAGAACCTGGTCGGGGACGACCCCGGCGGCACCTGGGAGGCGCCACCGGACCTATCCAGACCCGAGTCCATCACATTGTTAAAGTCACCCAGCCAGATCACCGGGGCCCCTGGGCTCTGTGCCATAAACGCCAGTCCCTCCATAATAATCACAGCAGAGTAAGGGGGGGGCACATAGAAAGCCATCAGTAGCATCAATTCCCCATAGACTGACGTTTTGAGAAAAACATATCTACCCATTGGGTCGACCTGAGATCCTAGGAGCTGGAAATGTACCGATTTGGCCACCAGTAGCGCCACACCCCTGGAGTGTGAGCTATAAGCAGAGTGCTGCACCCAACCAACCCAGGGACGTTTGAGGGACTGTTGTACACGGCCCTCCAAATGTGTCTCCACCAGAACTATAATATCAGCCCGTACACGGCGTAGGACATTAAAGACAGCCGTTCGTTTAATCTTATCACGCATACCCCTGACATTCCACGTCAACAATTACAATGCGGCCATGGCAGGGGTAGTACAGAGCGCGGAGCGGAGGCTCCCAGGATCTCAGGCAGTAAGGCCGCGGAACCAACAAGTCCACGGTCACACACCAGCGGCGATAAACGGCAGCAAAAGAGCAAATAATTATTACTTGAGGTCAATGTGCATAAAACAGAAACAGTATAGAGATTGTACCAAATATAAACCATAAACAATGGTAACACCCCAATCCCCCCTCCCTGCCCTGCACCAACCCCAACTTGTGCGGGCATGTTCCCAAACAAGTGCCTCAACCAGAACAGGCCCACATGCGACTGGGAAAGAGCAAGATCAGGAGGCCAGGGACCCCCAAGGTATGCAGCAAAAATACAGCAAAATACAAATAGAATAAACAAGGGGGCCCGGGGGCCCAGGTCCAGCAGAAGTCGCAGGGGGCAACAGGGGAGTTGGGCACAAACACACGCCTTAGCGGGTGTAGGGGGCGAAAACCAACAGGTGTATCGCTGGGTAGCAAAGCCTATGGGCAGGTGGAAGTCCATAGGAAGAGAACAGAGAAATCAGTTCCATCTGTGGAGCTAGGGCGCTCCGCCGGTCAAACACAGGAGCAATAGTGCAGGAAAATGAGGGGGGAGGGGGGGGGGGAAGGGGGATGCAAAGTCTTGAGTTCCACAGGATCTACAAAACCCCTCCTCCACCCTTGCAGCAGCTTAAGGTATAGGCCATCAGGGAGAAAGTATCATGAAGTCGCCAGGGCAAGGTGGTCAGGCTCTAGCTTCCAGTCCTTCTAGCCAGGAGATGGCGGCTTCCGGATCCTCAAAGAAGTGGGCTCGGTCCTCGCCCTCCACTCTAAGACGGGCCGGATACAACATGGAGTATTTGATATTCTTGATACGCAGTCTGCGTTTGACCTCCAAAAAGCTCTTGCGGCGCCTCTGGACCTCAGCAGAGAAGTCGGGGAAAATCGCTATTTTGTGATTTCCAAATGGAATGTTCCCCTTAACCCTGGCCAGGCGCAATATGGCATCTCGGTCCCGATAGTTCAGGAATTTAGCGATGAACGTGCGGGGGGGTGCACCCTGAGGGGGGGGCGCCCTGAGAGGCGATGCGCACGTTCCACAACAAAAGTGGGTGAAAAGGATTCTCTGCCATAAGTCTGAGTGAGCAATTGTTCCAAATATGATGAGGGGTCAGCACCTTCAGAGCCCTCCGGGAGGCCAATGAACCGCAGGTTACAGCGGCGCAGCCTATTCTCCATGTCATCTTGTTTTTGGAGGATAAGGTGTACTTGTTGCTGCAGCCTGTCTGAGGAGCTTTGCAATGGGGGGAGGGAGTCTTCCACCTCACTAATTCTGTGTTCAGCCTCACCAACTCTGTCCCTCAGCTTCTGCATATCCTGACGCATCAAAGATATATCTACCTTCACCTCCTCGATTTTAGTAGTCAGCATGGTCTGGCAAGTAGCAATCGCTTCCAAAACCTTGGATGTAGCAGGGCTCTCAGGCTCCTCCACCACGAGCGACGGGCCGGCGCCATCTTGGATCGGGGCCTCCTTCTCCAGCCTCCGGAATGCAGCCAGTTTTGCCGCAGCTTCAGAGCCTTTCTTCGGCGGAAACATGCGGAGGTCGGTGCCGCGGGTGTGCGGGAGGTGAAGGAAGGATTATCGTGCCCGAAGGGCTGCAGGATTAGCGGTGAAGGATATCGGTCCGGCGGAGCTCCTCTCACACACGTCCTCTCACATGCTGCGCCAGGCCACGCCCCAGTCTAAAACATTCTTAACTTTATTTGCAAAGCGGGGTAACTATTATACACAGTATTGAACAGGAAATACAGTTGGGAGGGGGAGTGGATACTCATGAAGAGTCAAGTTCTCACAAAAGTTGGACAATGGGTTAATACAGAATGTCCGTTAGAAATTGCAAAATACGCCTTGTCTAGATCCTATTTCTCAAAGTAGTCTGAAGAGGAAGTAGAAGGTGTTATGTACAAAGGAAGTTTAAATGTATCTTTATCTTGAAGTGTCAGAACACTGAAAAAACATATCGGATGATTTACTTAGGTCATTGTTCGTGTTAACTAAAGACTTAAAGTAACCTTAAACTGAATTAAGTCATTATAAGTCAAGGCTACATTTAAAATGGTGTGACACAGGTCAAGCATTAGAAAATGGTTGCCAGCAACTAGAGAAAGGTTCTGTCATTCTCCTTCAGGGGGTGTTCGGCTCATCACTACGGGACATACATTATATTTAGTGCATCTCTATAAATTATTTATATATACACTACCCCTCACATTTTTGTAAATATTTTATTATATCTTTTTATGTAACAACATTGAAGAAATGACACTTTGCTACAATGTAAAGTAATGAGTGTACAGCTTGTATAACAGTGTAAATTTGCTGTTCCCCTCAAAAAAACTCAACACACAGCCATTATTGTCTAAGCCGCTGGCAACAAAAGTGAGAACACCCCTAAGTGACAATGTCCAAATTGGGCCCAATTAGCCATCCCCCCCCCCCCGGTGTCATGTGACTCGCTGGCAACAAAAGTGAGAACACCCCTAAGTGACAATGTCCAAATTGGGCCCAATTAGCCATCCCCCCCCCCCCGGTGTCATGTGACTCGTTACATGGTCTCAGGTGTGAATGGGGAGCAGGTGTGTTAAATTTGGTGTTATCACTCTCTCATGCTGGATACAGGAAGTTTAACATAGCACCTCATGGCAAAAAACTCTGAGGATCTGAAAAAAAGAATTGTTGCTCTACATAAAGATGGCCTAGGCTATAGGAAGATTGCCAGAACCCTGAAACCGAGCTGCAGCAGGCTGGCCAAGACCATACAGCGGTTTAACAGGACAGGTTCCACTCAGAACATACCTCTCCATGGTCGACCAAACAAGTATGAGTGCTGCCAGCATTGCTGCAGAGGTTGAAGGGGTGGGGGGGGGTCAGCCTATCAGTGCTCAGACCATACGCCGCAACCTGCATCAAATTGGTCAGCGTAAGGTCTCTAACATCAACCAGCCCTGTAATGTCGACAATTTGGGCCCAATGTGGACATTTTAACTTAGGGGTGTACTCACTTTTGTTGCCAGCGGTTTACACAGTAATGGTTGTGTGTTGAGTTATTTTAAAGGGACAGCAAATTTACACTGTTATACAAGCTGTACACTCACTACTTTTCATTGTAGCAAAGTGTCATTTCTTCAGTGTTGTCACGTGAAAAGATATAATAAAATATTTACAAAAATGTGAGGGGTGTACTCACTTTTGTGAGATACTATATATATAGTATATATATATATATACATATAAACTGTATAATAATGATATGAAGCACTCTCATTCCCCTTATTTGAATTAGCTGTGCCTCACGTGGTTGATGTTTTCAGATAAATTTGCATAATATGTGGAGATCCTTGGCAGTATTCCACTATTGTTGGGACAATAGTTTGTTCTTTTAAGCTGCACTGCTGTTTTGCCATCCAGATGATTTGTAAATCTGTTTAGATTTATGGGCTTTGCATGCACACCTGTATATATTTTGCTTCAGATGTATTTGTGAAGTATTTTAGAAGGAATAAAATATGTAAATGTTGATTTAGACTGTATGAAGCAGTGCTGCTTGTTGTTGCTTCCATGTGCATTATGTTGCACTGTTTTTATTATGTCCTATCTTGCTGCATTTGAATTTTTTTCTTGTGCAGTTTTAAAGCTGAACTCCAGGAAAACAGTTAAATACACACATAAAATACCCATAAGAGGGGCCTATTTTACCAAAGGATTTTTGCTTCTGTCCATCCAGTCTTATGATTTACACTGCTCCACCACATAGTACAGACCTATCTGGCAGAGCAGAACTGACTGTTCTCCATTGCAGTTAAGGAACACTTACAGGCCTTGTTTCTCTCTCAGCCTGTGATTGGACAATGAAAGAAGCAGCAGTAGCCTGGTGGGATCACCTGTCTGTCAATCTGCTCTCTCCTCTTATCATCTTGTCCCTTGTGGGCACAAAAGCACGGCAGCACAACTGATTGGCTCCTTGTGCTGCTGCTTAAAGTGCTGAAGAGGAGCTTTAATGTTAACTATTGCAAAGAAAAAAGGATATAGCCCTGGGACTTTAAATGAGATGTACACAAATAGTCAATTGTAATGGGGTAGATATAGTAGCAATTTTTTTTAAGTACAAATAATGTTAACTATTGTTACATGTTGTTATGCAGGAGCATCACAATCACATTATTACAATTTCATACTATTATTATTATTATTATACAAGATTTATATAGCGCCAACAAAAGTGAGACAGTACCGTTTCAATACAATTCACTACAAGAGGGATCAGGGGGCCCTGCTTGTTAGAGATTACAAATATTCATTGGATAAAGCAATAACATTTCCCAGGAGAGTATACTTGCTTTAGGGTGACTGTGTTAACCGCTTGCCGACTGCGCACAGTATATTTACTGCGGCAGTCGGCCCCGGCCAGGCAGAGTGACGTAGGTCTACGTCGCTCGCCTGTCACTCCTTCCAGAGCCAATAGCGGGCGGGCGCGCGCCCGCTGAGGCGCGCGCCCGCTGAGGCTCGTTCACGGAGGAGTGCGGGAGTGTGACTGGCGGACCCGATGTCCGCCGGTCACACTACGATCGCCGGTACAGCGGGAGAAAGACACCTGTCAGTTCTCCCTGTGTAAAAGTGAAGATCAAACAGTTCTACTATGTAGAACTGTTGATCTTTGTTTTTACACTAGTAGACCTGTCCCTGCACAGTTAGAATCACGCCCCTAGGACACACTTAACCCCTCCCTGTCCAATACTGTTAACCCCTTCCCTGCCAGTGTCATTTTTGCAGTAACAGTGCATATATATAGCACTGATTACTGCAGTAATGTCACTGGTACCCCCAAAAGTGTCAAAAATGTCAGTCAAGGGTCCGATCTGTCCGCCGCAATGTCGCAGTACCGCAAAAGAAATCGCAGATCGCCGCCATTACTCGTTAAAAAAAAAAACACCAAAAATGACAAAAATCTTTCCCTTTGTTAGTAAACGCGATAACTTTTGCGCAAACCAATCAAAATACGCTTTTTGCGTTTTTTTTTACCAAACATAGGTAGCGTAAAACAAATTGGCCGAAAATTTTAAAAAATTTTGATTTTTACATTTTTTTTGGGGGGAATTTCATATAAAAAAAAGTGAAAAATATTGTTGTTTTTGCAAAAATTACGCTCTTTTTTTGTTTATAGCGCGTGATCAAAAAATCGCACAGGTGATCAAATACCACCAAAAGAAAGCTCTGTTTGTGGGAAAAAAAGGACGTGAAATTCGTTTAGGTACAGCGTCGCACGACCGCGCGATTGTCCGTTAAAGTCACGCAGTAAAAAATCGCAAAATAACCCCTGGTCTTTTAGCAGGAAAATCCTCCGGTGGTAAAGTGGTTAATAAACAGACAATAATCACTGTGTAGTAACCTGGAACAATGCTGGAGGAGAGCCCAGGTATAGACATATCCTGTGCCAGCTAAACGTTTACTGTCCTTTAGAAAAAATCCTGTGTACCCATTCACTGATGCCAGAGTAATTTTAAGTTGGCTCAGTAAAGCAAAGAGTAGTGTGAAAGGTGCAATAAACAATCAACTGTCATTTTTCTTTGAACTACTCCAAGCTAGTTACAGAAGTTTGTCTTTGGTGGCATCTTTTTTTCTGAGGCGGTGAGATGATAGAGTATCGTTTACGAGAAGGCAAACAGTTAACGCTTGCCGAACTCCTGGAAGATATAAAAAGGACACACATTCATAAAGCTCTGTATTCATTAATATTTTAATGATTGTTTATAGTTTTTACCCATTTCCCCTGCCAGAAACACACTCACAAATTCCCATTTTTTACATGAAAATGTATGGACTCAAGCATTGGCTTCAAGTAGCAAGAGTTTGGGGCAGATGTGGGACCATCATAATAACAGCCTGGAGAAGGATCAGAGTAGCCAGAGGGCACACCAGGCAATTGCCCGGTGAGCCCGGCCACCAGGCTGAATGTCTTAAAGATGGAATGATCAGAAAGACATCCCGCCATGTCTTTCCACTCTCCCCCGCCCTGCACACCATCTCACACACGGCATGGATGGACATGGAGCGGTGTGTCGGCGCTGTAGATATGTCATAAATACACATGTAGCAATATTTCCAGGCATGGAGCCTGAGGTGGGTCTGCCATCAGTACCGGTAACACTTCCAACACATTTAAGTTGTGAACCCAGGTGTGAGAACTGAGACAATGACCATTACGGCATCTTTGGTTTGTTTTGCTTTATTGTATTTAGGGGATGGGAGAAGGGAATGCATGGGATACTCCTCTGGCTCTTCTAGGATTAACTGGGACTTTGTACAAAAAATGCTCACTAACACTGTCTTGGTGCCAGCTGAATGCCGACCAGCTCTTCCTGACGCTTCAAATGCTGCTTGACTGAATTAGTGCTGGAACCTCGACTTTAACCACTTACCGCATACTAACGTAGGTCTACGTCGGTAAACTTTGCGGTAGTGTACCGGGATGATGCCTCCCGGTACCATGGTTTAGAGCCGACGGTTGGCTTTCCGTCGGTACCGACCGATGCGGCTCGATAGGTACCCGGGGGGGCGGGAGGGGACGCCCCCCCCCCCTCCCGCCGCCTTCCGTGGCTTTGCCCGGGGCTCCCGTCCCACCGGGAGCCCCGAGCACCCAGCCGGCACGTCCGCCGGCTGGATGGAGTCCCGATGAATGCCGGAAACGGCATCGATCGGGTCTCCGATGACGTAACCCGGAGGCGGCGTCCATGACGTCACTTCCGGGTTACTGTGTTGCAAAAGGCAGCAAATTTGAAAAACGGCTGTATGCAAAAATGCCGTTTTTGGCGTTTTGCATACAGGGAAGTGTAGTGGAGGGGTCTAGGGTCTTTTAGACCCTCGATCCCTCCATAAAGTGTACCTATCACTACATATTGGTGTCACAAGGGATGTTTACATTGCTTGTGACAGCAATAAAAGTGATCAGATTTTTTATTTTTTTTTTAAAAACTTTAATAAAGTTAAAAAAATAAATAAAATAAATTATTCTCCAGAGTCTTTGCTAAAAAAATATATATAATGTTTGGGGGTTCTAAGTAGTTTTCTAGGAAAAAATACTGGTTTTAACGCGTGAACAAAAAGTGTCCGAAATAGGGCTGGGGCTTAAGTGGTTAACTTGTTTGTTAGTTCAGAAGCTAATGGCCTGTAGAACTCTGGACTCCTGATACTCGATTTAGCTCAAAAGTCACTGAACAGCTCCATCCAACCCTTCACTGGCTGAGGTAGCTCCTTGTCACTACTTGTGCTGCTGCAACTCTCAACTCTGTACACTTCACACTGTACACTGACTTTTCAGGGCCCAAACTGCAGGTACCCCTTCTAATACTTCAGGGTCCTCTGACTAGGTACCCCCTCTAATACTTCAGGGTCCTCTGACTAGGCACCCCCTTTAACAGTTAGCTGACTCCTGGATCCCTAGAACCTTCTCCGGAGTGGTCCCCTCTGACTCTAGGCCCATCCTCATAGCTTGTTACATAGTTACATATTTACATAGTTTGTGAGGTTGAAAAAAGACATCAGTACATCCAGTTCAACCTATCATGTTTGTGTGTGTTTGCTGTTAACCTTTCATTGTATACCCCTTTATGTTGTGGTCTTTAAGGTGCCCATCTAATAGTTTTTTGAAACTATCAATGCTCCCTGCTGATACCACTGCTTGTGGAAGAGAATTCCACATCCTTACTGCTCTGACAGTAAAGAACACCCTACGTATTTTAAGGTTAAATCGTTTTTCCTCTAGTTTTAGTGAGTGGCCATGTGTCTTATTTGTATTCCCTTTCCCTAAAAAGTTTGTTCCTTATGCTAGGGTCCTCACCAGTACAGTATTTGTGCATTGATATCATATCCCCTCTCAAGCGTCTCTTCTCCTGAGAGAATAAGTTCAATGCTTGTAGTCTTTCCTCATAGCTGAGGTCCTCCATTCCCCAAATTATTTTTGTTGCTCTTCTCTGGACTCTCACCAGTTCCAGCACATCCTTTCTGAGGACCGTTGCCCAGAACTGGACGGAAAATTTCAGATTTGGCCGGACCAGAGTCTTGTAGAGTGGGAGAATAATCTCTTTATTTCTGGATAAAGTGCATTACTTTACATTTTTCAACATTAAACCTCATCTGCCATGTAGTTGTCCACCCTATTATTTTGTTCAGATCCGCTTGTAAGGTTTCCACATCCTGCATAGAAGATATTGGCATGCTTAGTTTAGTATCATCCGCAATTACCGAGATTGTGCTGGATATCCCCTCCTCTAGGTCGTTTATGAATAAATTAAACAGGATTGGCCCCAGGACAGAACCTTCCACACCTGCCCAATCCGAGTACCCCCCCAATTAATCACCACTCTCTGGACTCTCCCCTGGAGCCAGTTCTCTATCCAGGTACTCACCCTATTATCTTTAAATGACAGCACTCTCCCACAACTCTGAGTGGAAAGCCGATGCGGCTGCCTATTGCTATCATTTCATTTCCCATGTTGCTGAAAAAAAAGCTTTTTTGTAGGTCCTCTATCTTTAGGGTTCCTGACACAGGGTGTATACAACTTTGGTGCAAAGGGAGGCATATTTCTTTGACTAATTAAAGGTATATGCTGGCTTTATTTTATACAATTCTGGCTTTAAAAAACCCAACGCCCATGGAAGATATTATGAACATTCAGAGCGCTGATTTTAGTATTATACAAGATTTGCATTAGCATATTTCAGTCTAACTCTTGGCTTCGTCTTCTTTTCTTATTTGGTAATAAGTAGTTTCACTTAAAGTGGAAGTCCAGGCTAATACTTAAATCTTAACCCTGCTCCTACCTATTCTAAGCCCTATACTAACTATCCTGTAAAGGAAAGGTGTCTATACTTACCTAATCTAAAGCTGGATACACACAATACAACTTTTGTTGTTTGATTTCCTTTAGATTTACCTTCAACTATGTAGTATAAGGGCCTGCCTGATTGCATACTAATTGAAAGTGTTTGAGTTTGACCTTATATTATATGGTTTTGGTAAATCGAAAGGAAAAAATCGATTGTATAGTGTGTATCCAGCTTAAAGCGGAGTTCCTGCCTCTGAAAAGTTTTTAGAAAAAAATACCCCCAGGACAGTCAGGGCTAGTGCATTCCAGAATGGATAGCCTCTGATCTGTCCCAGGTCGCACTTACCTTTTAGAAGAAATACTTACCTTGAAAATGTCTTGTCCAGCGCTGCCATCTCAGGTGTGGGCAGCTGAAGCCAGGGCATCCTCTTCGGTGTCCTCTTCGTCCCAGAATGCCGCGGCCACAGAGGGAGGAAGTAGAAGGAAGGTAAGTATACTTTCTTGAAAAACAATGTAAGTAAAGAGAAAAAAAATCGAGACTATCCACTTTTTTTTAGGGCATTTAAAGCAAGCGTATGGCCCAAAGTCAGTTTTGAGGCCGGAACTTTGCTTTAAGGTGTTCTGGTCCAGTCACATGACTGGCTCCCAGAACCAGCTTCAGACAGCAGACAATGGATGCCCAACGGTAAGTCTATGGGTGACATCACAGCCCAGGCACTGCAGCCGTTGTACCTGCTCTTTCCTGTCCCCTGAAGCCGGCCGAGACATCAGGTGACCAAAATGGAGCACCTATAGATTAGGTAAGTATAAATATCTATCCTTTACAGGATAGTTAATATAGGGCTTCAGAATGGGGATGGGAGCAGGTTTAAGCTTAGATAGTATTAGCCCAGACTTCTACTTTAGGTTACATCTCTGACGGCGGCGGGTATCAGACCCCTCGCCTTCTCATCCACCTCGTGACCAAAGACCAAGCAATCTCACACCCTGCCGTCACTTGCGTAACAATGCCACTCTCAGCTGCACCCAGCACACAGATTGTCCAGCTTGCGGAACCACAATCTAGATGCCAGCAGAATGAGAGCGATTGTCACCGGGTTAATTAAACGATTAACCCTTTCCTGCCACCACCTCTACGTTATACTGAGCCTAGAGGATGCTCGTGGTTTGACAAATATCAATTATGACTTTAGAATAACCTTCTGTAACACACTGTCACATGACAAGAATGTTTCAGATAGGTTAGCCTAAACAGTACAAATATCAATTATGACTTTAAAATAACTGTCTATAACACACAGTAGCGCTCTTCAGGAGGCAGATTTGTTTGGGTCATGTTGCGTTTAAGAGCTTAGAGACAAAGTTAACACTTCTCAAAATAAGGTTTAATTATAAGAAAGGTTCAAAATTGGTGCGAATAAAAATATTTACAGAAAAATGGGTTACAAAGAAATAGAGGCACAATACAGCAATTAAGAAATAGGAGAATAAAAGAATCAAAATATTTGCATTAAAACGGTCCTGGTATTACCTTAGTTTCAGAGTTGAACAGGTATGTTTGGTTCCCCTTGGGCGGTGTTATGCCTTCGATCTTAGGATGAGAACTGAGAACTCTCTCAGTCCCTGTCTTTTTCTCTGAACCTCCAGGGGGTGTCACCAGAAGTACTCAGCCAATGGCTCTGAGTCTATAAACTGCTAAATGACCTCCTGCTTTGACAGATTCATAAAAGCACTCATATCTGGAGATCTGAAACGGTGACACGCTTGAAACCGATATTTCATGGTCCGGTTTGGAATGTCCTATCTTTAGACACTAAACATGAGTTAGCACGGAATAACCTCTGACCTGTACGGCATTGGATCGCTAGCTTGCCTTTCCTAGGCATGACGGTGTCCGTGCTGGGACTTAATTCGATTGGTATTTTATGGGGCACCCAAATATCTACTTTTTGTTAATATGCTATGTTCGGTTAAAAAGATATGATTTGAGCACGGATTGTGAGATGTAAGTTAACAATTTGGCTTTAAGAATGTACAAAGCAATTTCACTGGACATCTAATCTGACCCCCTGCTGTCCTTGGAGACACAACTCCTGCTTGGTCAAGCTGCTTGTGTATATTAAAGGTGTGAAAAATGTCAGCTTAGCAGGAACCTGGCATATAGTGACCCAGGGGGTCATTAAACTGCCAAAAGGCTGGAGGATGAGGCTGGTATGAATGACCCATTTGGTTTTAACACTGTCAACTAAGCTTGCAACACAAGATGGATGCTTGTGACAGCGTTTGAACTAAATGGCGGCCTGACAAACTAGAGTGCCAACGCAAGATATCATTACAACATCCTGTTCATAAGGACCACTTTGAGCCGAGAATACATCGTTTTGAGTTTAGAACATTTCACTTACAATGCTGATTTCTCAGTATATCTGATGTCCTTTGCATTCTGTAGCTGTCAAATGCCCATTTTTTACAGATTTTATTTTTCTACCCCTAAATGCCCCAATATGTTAGCTTATGTGTCTATTCATGCACACATAGGCATTTAGAGGTAGAAATCTGAATGCACAAAAATCATGTTTAGGAGAGGAGTGTTTGGGCAGAAAAAACGCATCACGTGTCTAAATGCAGGTAACATATGAACATTCATTATACTGTTTATTTATAATAATATATTGAATTTTATTAAAAATGACCTTTCCTTTTCAATCTGCAGCTGTTGTAATTTTCTGAAAATGCAATGCAATATGGCTAAATGGAGGTGTCCTGTACACAGAATGTGTACTGACCACACCCCAGAAACATTATTTCCTGCTTGCGTGATTGGCTCCCCAATTTTCTCAGAAGTCTGCCTAAGATACATAAGATATAAGTCAGATTTCTGGCATCCCCTGCAACAAAAATGTCATTTTTGGTGAGATACTTCTAATAGGAACACGTCGAAAGGGATGCAGACCCAGCAGATTTCCTCATTAGTGCCCTGCAGCTGCCACAGCTGATAGATAATTATGAAACCACTCCCATTAGACTCACTCGACACAGAGGCACAGAGGAACAAACAGAGATTTCTTCAGAATAACAAAAGGTAGGAATCTGCAACAAAGTTTGTTAAAATCCCTGCAATGTACAGAGATCACCCACGGGAATGTTTTTTTCTCAACAAAAGTGGAGTTGCGCTTTAAAGCTGTATTAAACACAAACATTTATTCTATTGCAGCTTACCAATTCTTAGATGTGATGGCTGCATTCATTTTTTTTTTTTTTTTTAGGTTTCTATCTTCTGTTGTTATCTGGTGATCCAGCCAGCATGTTGTTTTTCAAAAGTTCAAGCTCTCCAGCAGAATGTATCAGTTTACATGACTGAAACAAACCATTTAACACTGGCAAAGGTGCTTATAAAGATTAGCTTTTATTTATTCATATAAAACCTATATCCCAAAAGATTAAAAAAAACTGTTTGCTGTAATTAATTGTTCTGAATTGTGAGCTGGAGTTTTGTTTCAGTTTGTGTATTTAAATCTGCTAATACATTTAACATTACCCTCCCCCCAGACTGATAGACAGGGGTTGAAGGTAAGAAAATTGCTTGATTCCTCCATCAACACAGCCAATGTTGATGGCAGAATCCCTTCCGCTGTACTATTGTATTCTGACAGCGGGAGGTATCCCCACTGTCAGAATACAATGACCACTGCTGCCAGCTATAGCCAGAGGCAGCGATTGCATGAAAAAAAAAGACAGGCTGGGTATACTAAAGTTGATCGATAGATCAACTTCAGTACAACCAGCCTGCCCATAGATTGATTGAAATTAATCTGGCTCCTCTGGAACTGGCTACATTTCAATCTATCTATGGCTTGCTTTAGTTTAGGTAATTGACTTGGAGATAAGAAGTCCAGGCATACTTCTTAAAAATAAGAGTCCTTTAAAAAAAATTGTCCATATAGTGTATCTTTGATCAGATGTTTGAGGGAACACAGGCTTTATAATTAGAGGTCAGACATTTAAAGTGATGCATACAATTCCTGTCCGTATTTCGGCTTCAGTCTAGTGGTGTTTTTGTCAGGGGTCAGACATTTAAAGTGACACATACAGAGTTTAAAAGAACTGTGTGAATTTTTGTATGAATTTACATACCCATTCCATACTCGCTTTCTGTGAATTTAAGTTCCCAATCTGTATTGTAGTCTTGAGATCATTTTGTTGTCTCTTCACCTAAAATGGACCGCGACAGAAGCATTTGTTTTATTGTCATAATTGTGTAAATCTATGTTAATTCGTTGACAAAGGGTTTGACCAGTCTCCCCAACATAGAATCCATTATTGGTCCATTTGGTATTTAGCTAAGAAAGGGTAAGAAAGGGTAAGTCTATAAAGCTTTTAGCTAAGGTTAAACATGCTTATTAAAAGAATTCATTATTTAATAATTGTCCTTGTCCCAGTTGTTGACTAGGGGGTATGTTCCATATTTCTTCTCCCGTCTCATAGAGCAAAGGAGTGCTTGGGTAATCCTTCTATCATAGAATACACAGGCAAACACCTTAATAATTGGTTGTAGTCCTAACTGGTGAGGCCCTGTAAAACTGAGTCAAATAACTAGAGGCTACAGTCCCACTCAGACGTTCTGTGAGCGGGTTGTCCTATTTAGTTGCAAACTGACTGGAGTTTTCGATTTTGAAACAGTTGCCTTGTTTTCTGGATAGCATTTGCAGTCTTTTTCATGTATCCCAGTTATTCCTTAAGAGTTGCTTTCTTAGGGAATATCATAGCTCTGAAATAATGTTGGGACATTTTCTGTGCTTCCTTTTTTAGACTGCAGAAGTTGCACTTGCAAATTTGAAAAATAAATATGAAAATGAAAAGACCATGGTGACAGAAACAATGACGAAGTTAAGGAACGAGCTGAAAGCCCTGAAGGAGGACGCAGCCACATTCTCTTCGCTCAGAGCCATGTTTGCCACCAGGTAAGAAATCACTGGCAGAGCATCCAATGAAAAGGGTATCTGGAAACCACAGGCAGAGCAATTAGCCATACTGTACTTTGGCCAACCTGCTCCCAGTAGATTGGCTTTGTGATTTCAAGTACATTTCCACTTTTGCAGTCAAATTTGAAAAAACACCCCTATATGTTTGTTATGTGTTTCTATTCACACAGCATACCTAAAAAAATATTTCTTACCTTTTACATATTTCCGAGGAGAAAGCTTCATGGTAGATTTAAACATTTCTGCACAATCTGGTCTCTGGTCTCTGACCCAACACAGACTGGGGACACACAGAGCGATCCCTCATTTATATACAGTTAGGGGGGCAGCTTCCAATTCGTTAACCATTTGTTAGAACAGTGTTTCTCAACCTTTTTTTTAGTCAAGGCACCTTTTAAAATTATGCACAATCTCGAGGCACCCCATTCTAAAATGTAACAGAAACCAATAGTTTTACATAATGCAGTGGCATTTACACACATAGAACAATCAACGTTAGAGATTATCTATTTTATACACCTTTGCACACTAGTACTGACTGGTATTCTAGTGTTTCTCCTCTTGCTCAGTTTCCCTCCCTTATTCAGCGAATGTGACCCCAGTGCAGACAGAGAAGGCCAAACAAGAGCATGTGAACTAGTGATTTAAAACCCGCGCTAAGTGAATACAAAGCCAAATATCAATATAAAGGTATGATGCAGCTGCTGTTCACCAAGTAAAAACTTAGACAAAAAATATATATAACAAAAACACAGTGCTTGCAAATAAATGATATAGTGCACAAATACTTATAATTCATAATAAAAGTGCAAAACTAAAATAGTCCAAAGATCATGTGCAAAATAGTGCCAAATAGGACCATAGGTGCAACTTTTGAAGTAAAGTGCTATTAGCGCTAAAACCCAAATTATAGTGCAATATATTAGAAAAATATTAGTGCTTCTGTGAAAAATGCTAAAGTGCTCCAAAGTAATCGCTGGTGCCAGGTGTCTTGATCCCCTTCTGAGACCCTACTCACCAGAACCGATGGACCCCTATTTGGGGTCAGAGGAAGCTTATCACCAAGGGAACTCATCCAAGCTGTCTCACTGTTATGACCCTGGGTAGGTCAAATCAAATGACTGGTATTCTAGTGTTTCTCCTCTCCCTCGGTTTCTCTCCCTCATTCAGCGAATGTGACCTCAGTGCAGACAGAGAAGGCCAAAAAAGAGCATGCTCAGATGCTCAACGTCTTCCTTATACATTTATGACATCATCATTTATTAAAATCCCAACAGCTGGATCACATGGTGCCCAAGGTTGTAAGACTGCACAAATTAAAACCTGTGGCTTTGTGTAACAAAACAAAAGCAGGCGAGATACACCTACCAGCATGCTGACAATTTTGGGCAGTTTGAGGCAATTTTTTGCATTTTTCTAAGGCACCTCTGAGGAGCCCAGAAGGCACCCCAGGGTGTCATGGTGCTCTGGTTGAAAAAGGCTGTGTTAGAACATACATTATTCAAATTCAGTTTTTAACGATTAATGAAGATCTGCCAGCACAGATAGGGTTAATTATGGTACACATTACCCCCCAGCCCCCTTGCATTCCATAAGGATAAATCAGTTTATTATTATTATACAGGATTTATATAGCGCCAACAGTTTGCACAGCGCTTTACAGTGTGGGGGAAGACAGTACAGTTACAGTACAATTCAATACAGGAGGAATCAGAGGGCCCTGCTTGTTAGAGCTTAGGAGTAAAATGTAAAAGTAAGTATAAAGCTAAGCAGCAATTTTAAATATGTTTTAAAGTTATGGTTTGAGAACAACTTCTACCCCATGGGAGATATAGAGTGCATCTTCGATCTGTCAAAATATAAAAAAAAAAAAAAAAGATGTAGCTGGGCTTTAACCACTTCCCGCCCACCCTATAACAGATTGACGGCGGGAATGGGGTTGTATTATCCTGACTGGACGTCATATGATGGCGGCAGGATAATACAGAGCGGCGATCAGTGATGCGAGGTGTCAGCCTGACACCCTGCATCTCCGATCTCGGTAAAGAGCCTCTGACGTAGGCTCTTTACCATGTGATCAGCCGTGTCCAATCACGGCTGGTCACATAGTAAACAGGAACAGCCGTTGATCGGCTTTCCTTAGTTCGTGCCTGACAGGCACGAGTAAAGGAGCGCCGATCGGCGGCTCCCCTGACAGGGGGGGGGGGGTCGGCACTGGTAATCAGATCATTGATTACCAGTGCAGACCCTCGGGGGGGGGGATGCCACTAGAACCACCAGGGATGCCCACCCATGACCCCAGGGATGCCCACCTATGACCCCAGGGATGCCCACTATGGCCACCAGGGATGGCAATCAGGGCTCAGGGAGCCCCCCATTGCCCTCCATATCAGTGCTGCCCACCAGTGCCCTCCCTATTAGTGCTGCCCACCAGTGCCCATCATTGCCAGATTTCAGTGTAGCCCACCAGTGCCCATTATTGCCCACCAGTGCCGCCTATCAGTGCCCATTAGTGCCCGTCAGTGCCGATCAGTGCCGCTCCCATCAGTGCCCATCAGTGCCCACCAGTGCCGCCTATCAGTGCCCATTAGTGCCCATCAGTGCCACCTATCAGTGCCCGTCAGTGCCACCTATCAGTGCCCATCAATGCCGCCTATCAGTGCCGCCTATCAGTGCCCACCAATGCTGCATATCTGTGCTACCTATCAGTGCCACATATCAGTGCCTATCAGTGCCGCCTATCAGTGCCGCCTATCAGTGCCACCCCATCAGTGCCACCCCATCAGTGCCTCCTCATCAGTGCCTGTCAGTGCAGTCTCATCAGTGCTCATCAGTGCAGGAAAAAACTTATTTATTTACAAAATTGTATAACATAAACAAAAAAACTTTTTTTTTTCAAACTTTTCGGTCTTTTTTTATTTGTTTAGCAAAAAGGAAAAAAACCAGAGGTGATCAAATACCACCAAAAGAAAGCTCTATTTGTGGGGGGAAAATGACATAAATTTGGTGTAGGTACATTGTTGCATGACCGCGCAATTGTCATTCAAAATGCAACAGCGCTAAAAGGGGAAAATTGGCCTGAGCAGGAAGGGAGGAAAGTGCCCTGTATTGAAGGTTAGGGGTTAAATGGCAAATAATTTAAATTAATGGTCCTGTGCGCTACTATGTTAAAACAATTAATTATGCTGCTTGCACTAGTTACTCCCTATTCAGTCAGTGTGAATAAATAATGGAATTGCGCAGCACTTATTTATTTCAGCAAATAATTTAATCCAACTGTTCTACAAAGTATATACCGTAGAAATTAATAGGGCTAATGTTTTCTGTTAATACCATATATTTACTAACTTATCCTATGGTACTACAGGCCTTGTTTTCCTGTTTAAGCTTTGCAAGTGTCGCTTTAAAAAAATGTCAGTTCCATGCCCAAGCACCACCCTGGAGGGTATACTTTTTTTTCTGGGTGATTGCTGGAGCCTTTTTTTTTAATGTTTGCTGTACCAGAAAAATTTGGTCTCTGTCCTCTACCTGTAATTGACTCTTCTTAGTACTTAGTACTAATAACTCCTTCAGTGCAGTTTATTGAATTCAGCTCTCTGCTGTCTGTAGATCTTCCTGTTTTCTGCTGCAGCCTGTGCCAGCCAAATATTTCCTGGGACAAAAATCAATGCATTTAAATTAGATTACTTCATCTTGGTAGAATTGATGGTCCAAACAGCTCTATGCCGCTGTGAAAACATCTAAAGTATGGCTGCACAGCTGAACCATTTAAGTGTGCTTTATGTTTGTCTTTGGAGAAACATAAAGGCTACTATGGATTCTTTCCTTCTGAATATGCTGCTTGTCTGGCTACAATGCTGATCTATTGTCGCAGTAACTTGTCACTGAATCACAACAAGTGATTCTGGGAAGATTGATAAATTCCAGCATGGATTTCCTTCTATGAGGAAGTTAGCAAAAACATAGACAAATAAGTGGCTGTGGGTATAGTGTATGCTTGGACTTTGCTAAATCATTTGACACAATTCCCTACTCATGGCTAATACATAGGTTAGTGTCTACAGGTTTAGAAAAATCTGTTTGAAAATGGATAGAAAACTAACTAAAATACTATATAGAGTAGTTGTTAACGATGTATACTCTGAGTCAACTAAGCCTATTTGTGGTGTATCCTGAGGTTCAGTGCTTGGATCCTTACTTTTTAACCTATTTAAAAGTGATGTAGAGTTTGCAGTGGAATAACATCCTTACAGGATGTCTCCAACTTACATGCTGATGTCACTGCACTATTTAATTGGGCAACTATGTGCCGAATGAGGTTTAATGCTTATGAATGTAAAGTTATGCACTTGGTGGCAAAAGTAATGCGCTTGGGGCAAAAAACATGGATGTGTCATACATTCTGGGAGAAGAGATGATGGAGTCAATGGTCAAGAAAGATCTGGATGTAGATCCTTCTTGTAGATCATAGACCTAATAATACCGTAGTATGTAATGCCAAGCTACAGTTTCTAAATCTAGCAAAAGACTTTCTTGTATTAATAGAGTTGTATTAAAAGAGTTCTTGTATTAAAAATACAGAGACAGATATCATTTTTGCCCTTGAATAGATCATTAGTACAACCTAATTTGGAATATGCAGGTCAGGTTTGGGCTGCAGTTTAGAAAAAGGATATTTAAGGCCAGTCATACACGGTTTGAATCTGAACCAGCCAAGATTTGAACCGTTAATGGGCAGGCTGAGTGTACCAATTTGATCGATTGATCAACTTGGTACATTTAGTCTGCCAAATAACGGTGCAATGAACCTTCCGGATTATTTTGTGATTATTGCTAGTGGCTGCTATAGCCACTAGAGTTAATCCTGTCTTCCCATGGCGGGGGCGGCTTTTTTTTTCCCCTTGGGAGCAGACAATTGCTCTGCAGGAGGGTTTCCCCTGTCAGCACTGTCTGTGTTGATGGGGGTATTGTACAAACTTCTTTACTGCAATCACTGATTGCAGGAAAGAAATTTGCACTGTGCGTGGCCTTCCTAAGAACTGGAGAAAGTGCAGAGAAGGACCACCAAATTCATAAGAGACACAGAGAAACTTAGCTATGAGAAAATAATTTGGTGAGTTGAATTCATTGTCTCTTGAGAAGAGGCGATTAAAAGGAGCTATGAACACCATATATAAATCAATATAGTGAATTTGGTGTTAAGTTACTCACTTTCAGATCATTACAGAGGACAAGGGGGCACTCTTTACTTCTGGAGGAAAATAAATTTTGCCTCCACATACAGAAAGGCTTCTTCACAATAAGAGCTGTGAAAATGTGGAAAAAACTCCCTCAGAGAACTCATTCTGCCCAGCTCATTGGATTGTTTTAAAAAGAGCTGAATGAATAAATGCACAAAACATAACTAGATACTAACACTTATAGGTAATTGCCCCAGGAGTAGATGATTATGAGAATATCCAATTATCTATGTGGGGATCAGGAAGGAAAATTCCTTCTCCCAATGAAGCAAATTGGATCATGCTGTGTTGTTTTTTTTTTTTTTTTTTTGCTTTCCTCTGTATCAACCTTAGGTATTGGAAGCTTTCAATTTGTTTAGTTTTTCTATTGGTTGAACTAGACTGAGTTGTTTCTTTTTTCAACTATGTAACTCTGTTGTCACAGGGGCAGTAAGGGGAAAAAATCTCTAATGGAGCACTGGAGATTAGTAAAAAGCTGTCTGGGGTTATGATTTTTCTCAACTCTATCCTAGGTGAAAAAAAGTTTTGGGTGGACAAACTCTTCACAAATATGTTTTGTGAAAAAATTTAAACTAAAACCATCCTTTAAAAAAGAAGGTAAATATTTACCTTTCTGGTGGTCATACAACTGCATCATAAAACGTCACTGCATTGGTGCAAGTATCAGACCGTTTCAGGTGTGTCAAATACCTGCTCACCTAGCAAGCTCTCATTCCTTCCAACGTCTCCTACATTTTTAAAGGACAAAGAAGCCAGTGGGAAGCACCACATACACAATGGGCCATCATGCTTCCTTTGCGGCCTACTAATTTGTCTAGCATTTTTTATTAAATTAGTCAATTTCTATTAGAAATGTACAAATAAAACATTAACATTTTCTCTGTCTTTTTGCTTGACCAGGTGTGATGAGTATGTGACACAACTGGATGAGATGCAGAGACAGCTGGCAGCTGCAGAGGATGAGAAGAAGACTCTGAACTCTCTATTACGGATGGCAATCCAACAGAAACTGGCTCTCACACAGAGGCTGGAAGACCTAGAGTTTGACCATGAGCAATCCTGGCGTTCCAAAGGCAAGGCGGGAAAAAGCAAGATTGGCAGTCCCAAAGTAAGTGCAGCACCACCTACCAGCTCTACACTTCTATACACCTTGACGTATAGGCCCTTAACCCAGCAGTCAAACATGCTGGGCACCAGTGACATTGAAAACAAGAGGTACGAGTCATTCCAACATACTGACCTCACATGAGGTGGCTATTTGCCAAGCTGAAGAAGCTTCACCTTTTGCTTTTACTACCTCACAATTTTGTGATTGTCTCAAGCCTTGTCTTTACAACAAATTTCATTTATCATGCATGGTCATCCAACCTTTTGCATGTTCGTATAATACATGCACTGTTTGTTATCTGCAAGAAAAAAAAAATGAATGGTTCTTAAATTGGAGTAGGGTGACTAAAAAATGGTAAGGAATTCATCATCTACTAATATCAGAAATCCACCGATAGGAAACTATTGGTAAAGTTAAAATTCAGACACAAAATAGTTCATTCTTCACAAGCCACAAAATATATAAATACACTTTGTGAGCACCAAAAGCTTTTGTAAGCCTATATTTGACCTTTTAAAAGTAGTGGTGACATCATCCCTGTGCTTTCCATCGCCAGAGAAGCAGAGGTGTGGGAGGGACTACAGGAAGGTGTGGCTAATAGACCAGTCACCCTGCACAAGGAGAAAGAAAAGCAGTGACTGGTCTATGTTTTAGGATGTTCCTGCAAGAGACAGGGTGCAAAAGATATTTTTTGTTGAATTACTGCACAGATATGGAAGAAATACACAAAGGGCACCAATATTTAAGTAAAAATACACATGACTTTTGTACCTAGACACTATGTATATAGCCTCCAGTTTAGTTTTAATCACCACTATTTAACAGGGTTAGTTTAACAGAGTCAAATACTACATTGGAGCAAACAGTCTCTAGCATTAAAAATATATATATATATATCTATACACACACAATATATAAATGCATGGTCCTCTTCAAGCTGACTCCTGATAAAGTGTTTTTGGATTGTGGGAGGGAACAGGAGCTTCCTGAGAAATCCTATACAACCACAGGAAAATACATACATACTATATGCTTATTTGCATTTAAGATCCACTAGTGAAATTGAGGCTGACCACTAGACCATTTGCTGGTTAGAAATAAAATTCAGAACTCTGTTCTATACATTTTAAGAATGTTTAGGAGCTAGTCTATACTTTTGTTTGTATAATGTATGTTTTATGTTCATATTTTAATGCATCTGGGGAGGGTGTAAGCACAACATCACTTATCACTATATTTAATTATTTTATTAGGTTATTATAAAATATGTAGGAGTTTATGTCACCACTGATTGATTCTAAGCAGATTGTACCTACCAAGAGCCAGAGAGATGCTGGTACCCAAACTATTTTATATAGTACCTACATTTTATTATGTATCCCTTTCACTCACCCTTTCATTATGTATCCCTTTCAATAAAGAATTATGGTTTGAAGGTTAGGTTTTCTATCCAGTGATATATGCCAGGTATATATTAATGTGTTAACAATTTCCATTTATATACCTTTAAAAGTGAAGTACCTTTTTAAAGTGTATACAGTATATAGCCAAAAACCTTATTTTTTACTTAATTGTGGATAGAGTCGGTGAGGGCTAAACTAAACTGTTACTTTGTTTTCTTTCCTTGTACCCATTCGGGCAATTTTCATTCATCTCTTGTTTTGGTAACAGCTGTAAAATTTTGGATTGCTCATTGTTTTCTTTTTCTGTGAACCACATACCCAGGACAAATAGAGAAGGTAGATCTTTAGAGCAGGGACACAGACAGGAAAAAAAACCTTGACAGACATTACAACCATTTGTCAATCCATAAAAAGGTTAATAAAACAGTTGTTTTGGCTTTACATACACTTTAGGGTGAGTAAAAATCTGTTGAGTATGAACCATGAGAGAGGTCTTTTGTCGAAAAGAACCTGGTTACTGAAACTGGTGATCATGAAAGAGATTCAGTAGTTAAATCAGAAGGTGTGAAGTGAGGACAGATGCATAGATAAGTGAACTACATACTGAATGTTTCTCCCTAAAATTGCAAACTTTGTCTAAAGGTCATGGATGCAGGTGGATTGCATTATTCTATGCCAAAGTGATGCTCATGGAAAGCTGATATCCTTTACAAACTTGAAACATCAATTTTCCTGGACTCTGCTACTATGGCACTTTGCTTTAAACAGTATTCAACTAGGATCTGAGTTCCTCTATCATTCCTTCTGAAAATGTGCTTACCAGCAAACCAGCAGTAGGCAAAGTAGGCAAGGTAAAGGCTATATAAAAGATAAACAGTAAAGTGACCCATAGTAAATATTTGGTGGATAGATATGCAGGAATAACTTAAACACCAAATACTTTTTTTGTGCAACTCATGTCAGTCACAAGCATATGTTTATGCATTGGGAGTGCAGACATCCTTGGTGACACCCCTATCTTGGAGGAAACAATCAATGTGTTAAAATAGCTGCCCTGACTGACAAACTGTTCCTTCCAAAGAATTTCTGGCCACAAATCATCTCCTGGAATCCATAAACATTACAATCGTCACTGCATCTGGCCTCAGTTGCAAATTGGCAAAAGTGGGTATCAGTAAAGTAACAGTAAAGTGTTTCTCCACTTTTGAAGTCAAATATTAAAAAACGCTATAAATTTGTTGTGTGTTCCTTTTCACACAGCAAACCTAAAATACATTTTTTTAAAAATATTTTTTACCTTTTCAATGTTTTGTGGAGAAGGTGTCATGGTTGACTGGAAGTATTCTCGGCTAGCTCATGCATGATTTGTCCCAATAGCTATGCTGGGGACTGGCTGAATCCAGTTCCCATTAACATTCAATGGATAAACCAAGATCCTAAACCTTTAACTTTTTGTTAAGATAGGCAGTTCAAATCTAGTACAACTGATAAGGTAATATCTGTTCATACAGTTTAGACTGGGTTAGTCCACAAACAGGCTGGATACGCTGTAATCCGTATGCTGTTCACAGGAAGAGGTGCGCACCCGACTCACCACCACGAATGCTACACATAAAAAAATGATGAAATGGCCACACACACTGCTGCAAACCTTGGTGTTTATTTTTAAAATGCAGATAAAAAGCATCACAGCAAGAACC
Organism: Pelophylax lessonae; assembly: GCF_965119305.1. Taxonomy (NCBI): domain Eukaryota; kingdom Metazoa; phylum Chordata; class Amphibia; order Anura; family Ranidae; genus Pelophylax; species Pelophylax lessonae. Next base: position 520,951,066 of record NC_138771.1, read on the forward strand.
CAGCAAAGGGGCAGTTAACACGTTTCATGCACTAGAGCGCTTTATCATAATTGTTATGAATAAGCGATCTGGTGCATTAAAAAACGCGTTAACTGTCCCCTTGCTGTGCTCAGGGTGTGATGCTTTTTATCTGAATTTTTATAATAAACACCAAGGTTTGCAGCGGTGTGTGTGTGGCACTTTTATCATTTTTATGTGTACAAACTGGGCAAATTATGGAAAACACAGCTCCCTCATAACAAAATAAACCAGGTAGATTTTTTTCCCTGCTGAAAGTTACAGAAGTTACAGAAAAGATCATCTATAAAGGTAGGCTGCAATGTTTATACATTTTTAAAATTATGCTATATGACATGTAACAAACTTAAAGCAAGTATTATCCCAGTTTTGCTTTCAGAGACTATTCACACCAGTGCTTGCTTAGCATATTACTCGGGCAGGTGAAAAAATGCAAGTTAATGCAGCTAAAATGAATAATGTTTCAATACATTTTAAAAGTCTCCCATTGCTGCGTTTTACGTGCATTGACCTTTAATTTGCCATTTAAGTTAGGTACTTAAAGTCCCTTAAAATAAAGTGTATCAATGCATGGGAAAGGGCCATTTAGCAAAGACCATCAACTCAAGCACTTCTGGCTAAGAACCCAGTCAACACTTTATCTAATCTGTATCTGCGTTGTGTTAAAATCAGGTTGCAGTGGGAAGGGCAAGTTCACACAACTAGTCAAAATATCTTAATAGATAATCAATGGCCATTCCATAATACTAGTGCAAGTGAGCTGTGGTGTTCAAAGTAGCACCATAAAAAGTGGAATTCCAAATACCAATTTTTTTTTCCGATTCCCAACATCAAAAATTAGGGATTGTGTTTGGTATTGTGTTTATAAAATAACATATATTGAAGTTCTTTACACGATAAAGCAGCCTTAAAGACTTGCAGATTTAATAATGCAGAAGGTTAGCCTATCCCAGTTTTCTGGCAAAGGAGTCTTACAAAATACAGTATCATTAAATCTGGGTCATGCCAACTGACGGAGCAGAAAATGTAAATCATAGACAACTTGACTTTGTAATCGGAGGCATCCATAGTGGAGTTCTTCGGTGTCACCATCTTAAGTGAATGCACAGGTGACAAGAATGCAAGTTTTCTTTACAGAAATGGAAGAGCGAAGTATCAGTGAATGTTACTTATTCAAGATAACTGAAAAAAGCAACAATACCAGAGAGAAATCAAGCATGAAAAACGACAGCTTTTCAATTCAGAATTTTCATCTTTCAGATGTTCAAGTCATTATAAAAAGGATTGTGTGAAGCTTACTTTAAGATCAAGGAACCCATTATTCCTTGGAACCATGTGCCAAAATATCAGCCTCAAATTCTGCATATCTTCTAGATAATTTGGAACTCGAACAGGAAGATTATGGTATGGTGCAACTGCTGTTTAGTGATGCTGCAGAATTTATCGTAAAATACTTTTTATATTACAGGGCTCCAATCTAAAGATTGCCTTTGAAAGGAGAATAATAGTCACATGACCTTTTCATTTTTCCTGCTGTAGTTTATATTATTATTATTTTTATTAACTGCCTAAAAATAAGAATTTGTTTAGTTCATAAATTCTTTCTCAAAGTCTTATGTACTTTCCAGATATTTCAAATACAATTTAAGTGGACAATGAAAACTTAAGTTCAAATAATGAACTTTGAAAGTATTGTCAATAATCTTAGGTTTCTTATCAATATTTCAAACAGTATGAACTCAAATCCCAGTGCAAAATATTTAAATGAATGTTTTTGCACATTTTGATGTGGAACCTTTTCAGAATGAGTCATGTAGCCGCAATCAAACAGGAGCTACTCAAAATGAACATCTACGTCAACGGAATATAATTTCTGGCAAAAGTCTAAGAATTCTGAAGATAACACCATGGGAAAATTTTGATGAAGATATGTTCTGTGGTTGATTTGATACATATTGAAAAGAAACAACAATAATGAAGACAACTTGACCTGCAAAATAAGTTATAAAGATATTTGGCAGTGTCTCTCTCAAACATTTTAGTCTACTTACAAATTTTGTTTTGAAGAATAAACAAAAAAAGTACTTGGTTTTATTTAAGTTAATATTTTTCTAATACCATAAATTTAACTTTGTATTTAGAAACTTACACTAGAGGTAGATAGTTTAAATTTCATGCTCTAACAAAATATGTAATTGCATAGTTCTTAGGTACCTTTAGGAAATTTAATATCATAGTTTTGGATATCTATAATGTCCAAATACTTGTTTTTTTCAGTTTTCATTACTTATTTCATAGCTTTTCTGACATATTGTATGTTGCTTCATAAACAATATTTACTTTAAATGAGACAATTTAGGCAGTTTGATAGAAGTTTACACGTTTTATTTGCATCAAGCATGACTGTTACCTATACTTATAAGAAGCATTTAGTCTGAGCTGAATCACTGCTGATAAGACTGCAGCCTACAGGTTAGCTGCACCCATAACTGGGTGAGAATTGTGTATCTTCCAGTACAAAAATGTAAATAATAAATAACAGCTTACCAGTTCTTACATGTGATGGCTGCATTAGTTTTCCTTTTTTCATGTTTTTTTTTCTTTATTTTCACCTTTTGATCCTTCAATACTGTATCTATGGAGAAGTAGCATTGTTACCCTAGGACAGGAAGTGTGTTAGGAGTGCACTTCCCGTCCCCTTTTAATCTAACAGAGAAGTAAACAATGTAAACTAATAAGTTTGCAGTCCAGTTAGAGAGCACAGGAAGTTATCAGCTCCAAGATTACAGACAGCATTAATATTTTATGTTTCCACTTGTCAAAAACATATTGCATAATGCTTTCAATGGTATACTTAACATACCAAAAGGGAGCTAACAAAAGAAGTTCTTTGTTAGGGTTTACTTACCTTTTAAATTGTGAAAAAATGTGAACATTGGCTTAGTATAAAAAAAAGACTGCCTGTACTGGATTTGAAGGGTTTGGATGACTGCTAGCCATTGGAAATATGCCACAGATTTAACTTCTTTTTTCGTGATTCAGATGTAATTTAGTTCAGATGTTTGGAAGCCCATTGCACAGAACATCTAATAGTCTGCCCACATTTCTAATTTGTTTATTATACTAAAACATTTTTTTTCTTTTGAGCATCATTTAGTGTTTGCTTACTAAATATGTGTAGTGCATTACATTTTTCTGCATAGCTTTTAGTATAACTATAGCTAAATGTGATGCAAAGGGGTTGATTTACTAAAACTGAAGAGTGCAATATCTGATGCAGCTCTGCACAGAAACCAATTCCAGTTTTAGTAAATTAACCCCAAAGTGTTTACAGTTTGCAAGCTAATTACTTGCATTCACATGAATATTAGTCATGGGAACATTAGGCTTTATATTTATTAAGCAGACCTCACTTCAGATGGAAGGTGTATTGCTTTTTTTAAACACAGTATAATATGGCATGTGAAAACTATATAATCAAACGTCAGTTATCTAGAACTTAACATTGTACTAGTTTACATTGTTATGGTTGACACTACTAGCTCTATCAAAGTTGGTCTGTTTCAGCCATCAGTGATCTAAATGAGAATACAATAGAAAAATAAGTCATAGCTGATCTAGATACATAGTGGCCATGGGATTTTTTTGAAAAGCTATAAAAATAATTTTAAGGGGCCAATACATAAAACACATCTTGAACCTATGAAATGATGAATACTTTATATTAAATATATTTATGAGTATCCCCAAGACTTGAAATTCAATATAAATGTAGTCATTGACAATACCTTTTAATAGGGAAGAAGGCCCTATTAAACCATTTTGTTTCTTAACTAGATATTTGAATTCTCAAATTTTTTACAATATACTTCATTAGAATATCTTCTGTTAAAGCCTACAAAAAGTATGCACTGGGCTAGTATTCCTCTTGGGAACAAATGTGCAAAATTGGTGCCTCATTTGTTTCCTACTAGATTTTGCCTTTAGTCTTTAAATGTAGAGTATTAGCCGACAACATTTTACTACACAATGTTAATGTAGATCTTCAAAAATCACTGATAAAAAAAACAAAATATCTGCAAAAAAATGATATTCCACAGGTCAGGGAAAGGGTATAGTAAACATTTAGAAAAATATTACACTGAAAGAGCCAAAAAGCATATCCGTGTATGTGTATCTAAATAACAAATATTAAGTTCCCAAAAAATACCAAATCCTGTTTATGAATGGGAACACATAGTGATCAATGGCCACCTGGTAGTCTGTTGGCTTTCCTATATTAAAGAAGCAATTCACATCTACACTTAACTAAATTTGAGCTAAACGATCAAAGGGCAAAGAAAAACACCAGTGTTTCCAAGCATCAGTTAGCAACAGCTACACAACACATCGTCCATCCACCAACCCCAGGTAACACGTTTGCTGTCTTTGCAGCAGTTCCCAGCTCCAGTTGGCAGGAACCCGCTTCACACCTATTGCAGCAAGCTTCCGTTCCAAGCATCACAAGACAGGCCACCACTCAGGGTTCCAACAGCTTCATCATCAGCCAACTCCAGCCCAGAGAAGTCCTCTACACTCCTCTTGCACCAGCTATCAGCCTCAAGGAGCACTGGACAGCTTAATACACAATTCTTTCCTTCGTCTTCCAACCAAAGATTTACATACAGTGAGGAATCTTCTATCTCCCGGCAACAAAGGAACCTCTTCGGTTTAACAGCTTCATCATCGACACCATCGTCACCCAGAACCAGAGATGCTCACTCTCTTTCTGCCACTTCTCTTTGTACCAGGCAAAAAGGTAACAGCTCCCTTCTCGCTGCATCATCTCCCAGATACATGCAGCATCTCCAGACTAACTATCCATTAATTGAATCAAGGCTTCAGGCAACCCGGGTTCTCTCTCCAAGACTTCTGTCTTACCCTAGTTACACAGAACACATTGCCCTCAGTGAATCATTGCTTATTCCAGAGTCAAATCAGTAAGTTAAAAAAAAACATATATATTGATATATATATGTATATATCTTGGTTTTACTGGTTACTGGCAGATGAGTCAACCGTAACAATCAACCTTAAAATACTGGGGCAGAAACATATTATCTAATGTTGGTGGATGTTCTGTGCAATTGACCTTCAAATTGTATATAACATGCAGGAGTTAAAGTTTGAAGAACAAAAAGTATAGGAAGTATAGAACATAGCACAAACTGAGGGTTCAGCTTATTTCTAGAGAACAGCTCAGAGCATGGGGTTTCAGGAGACATGATGACAATTTGATGGAAGTTTGTTTTATAACACAAATATAAAGCACAGTTTGAATAGTCCTGTTTTTGTTGTGTTGGTTTTCCAAAGTGGCCTTTTTTTTACTAATCACTAATAATGTATGGAGTAACAATGGGTGCTTTGGTGTTATAATGCTGTGACTAACAGTATGTTTTGCAGGAAGAAGTCATTATTTTTAAAATTGCTAGAAGATCGTGTTTTGTTTCATTAAAATAGTTTTAGCATGAAGAAACATTGGGCCTTCTACAGCCTATAACATTTTTTATGACAAAAAATACATTTTTTTTGGCTCATTTTTCTTGACTAGGCAGATGTATGGTATGGGTATGTGAATATGGAGCAATGCCAACATCATTACTTGAGGCCTCTTCATGACTATATTTAGTGACATGACCTCATTTTTTCAGTACACCTATCAACGTCAGTACATTTCCTCTATAATATCCAGCCATCTTACCAGAATGTATCCTTTTTTGTAAGCACATTGACATTCTGTTTTCCTTCTCAATATACTCTGACAGCTGTTCTCATGTAAGACCTAAGCCAATTCAACTAGGCAGCCTAATGTGTTGTAAAACACAAGGCAACTACTCCTATGGATTCTGTAGGCTTCTGCTTGACTCAATTTTTTATTCATAGATTTGAATTGCTTGTTTCCATCTTTGGGTAAACAATGTTCATTAAAAAAAAAAGACTTGCACTGTTTTAGACTAACGCTAATGCTAAAGAAAATAAATAACTGTACATATATAACATATAAATTGCACATATAAGAAGAAAATGTATTTTCAGGGTCTAACCTCAATGACGCTAAGACTGTTAGTAAAATTGTGTACACTTTTATTTTATGCAAAATTCTTTACAGTTGTCTATGTTTCATGTTATAATTTAAATTTATAAAAAAAAAAATAAAAATACAACAACCTTTGTGTACATATATAGTATTGCTGGTTTCCTTTGTAGGTGACTTTAATGATATTTCTGTTGATGTGGTATGGTGGAAATACTATTAGATTTTATGGAGCAAGGCAAAAAGATTTACTTTTTTGGACTTAAATGTTGCCACTATTGGTTTAATCCTTAATAATTTATATCTACATTCCACAAGATAATTTAATTTTAAGGAGATGTCAATTTATTTTCCACAGTATATGACATCTCAATAAAAGGGGTTAGGACATTTTTTTTCTAATGATCTGTTTGTGCAGGGACATAAAGAATAAAACTCACTATATATGAATGTTTTTTGCGGTAAGGAGACACATGCAGGCACCTTCTAAGTTTTCCAGATTGCTTTCAAAGTGATTAGGGTCTATGATCTCTGATGGTCTGGAGCCTGATGCTGCCCTTGACAATCAATAATGATGAAGCCTTAGCAGCCAATAGAGGCTTTTGGCATTGAACTGGTGCTAGCTAGGTTAGGGGAGTGGCTTGGCTCAGGATCTGAGCAGAAGTGAAGGTTTAGGTCATGGGTGCTCAACCTCTGGCCCTCAGCTGTTGCGAAACTACAAGTCCCATCATGCCTCTGCACTTGGGAGTCATGCTTGTAACTAATAGCCTTGTAATGCCTCACGAGACTTGTAGTTTTGTAACAGCTGGAGGGCCACAGGTTGAACACCCATTATTTAGGTGGACAGGGAGACCATTATTGGGAGGAAGGGGGGGTCCCATGTGCACCAAAACTGATCTGAAAGGTCTAAAACTTCCTTGTGTCAGCATTAGGTGCCAGCTGTAAAGCTGCATTACTTATTTAAAGGGTAACTCCACTTTGGTGGAGAAAAAATAGCAAATAAAGAAAAAACGGAATAGCGTATACAATTGTGACACAAATCATATTGTAATTGAATGTGATTAGAAATTTCCTTTCCTTTTCAATCTGTAGCTGTTGTAATTTTCTGAAAATGCAATGCAATATGGCTACCGGGAGCTGTTCTGTATACAGTGTACTGACCACTCCCCAGAAACATAATTTACTGCTTTTGTAATTGGCTCACCAATTTTCCCAGAAGTCTGCCTAAGATACAAGTTGGATTTCTGGCATCCCCTGCAACAAAAATGACATTTTTGGTGAGAGACTCCCAAAAGGGACACGTCTAAAGGGATGCAGGCCCAGCAGATTTCCTCATTAGTGCCCTGCAGCTGCCACAGCTGACAGATAATTATGAAACCACTCCCATTTGACCAACTCAGCACAGAGGCACAGAGGAACAAACAATGAATTCTTCAGAATAACAAAAGGTATGAATCTGCAACAAAGTTTTTTACAATCCTTGTAATGTACAGAGATCACCCAGAGGGGAATGTTTTTTTCTCAACAAAAGTGGAGTTATGCTTTAAAGCACTTGATGCTTGTGACATGTATGTGTTATACTTTACACAGCTTTGTAATGTTAGATAGTTTAGGAAGAAGTTTAGTGTGAATAGTTTAGGATTAGATAATGCACTCTTTAATCGTTGCTTATAATTATCTTAAGTTAATATCTATTTTCTTTTCTGATAACTGTGCTATAATTTGTGTAGTTTCCAATAAAATTTAACATTTCAGCTTAATTTGTGATACTACCAAGGGGATACTTTTCTGAATTGATGCTAGTTTTGTGAATCATTAAGGTGATTTTCTTTTTTAGCATTCATGCAGCTGGGTGCCTGGGAAAATTACACCATTACATTTAAAATATGTGCCCCATTTTTAATAAATCACCAGGTAATATTTTTTTAGGATGTAACATCCTTTCCTGTGAGAAAAGCAGAACCTTGGTAATAAGTAATTTTATTTATTATTTAGCAAAATGATCAAATCAAAATCAAGTGAAAAAATATATATTTTTAAATATATGCATTATACAAATCGATTATGAATGAATAATAATCAGTAACAGTTTTTTAGGAATACAGATAAAAAAAATATATCTGTGCTTTGGGGAGGTAAAGTTTAAGTACTACTAAACATGTCATATAAAATTCTTTAAAAAATAATGAAAGATTCTTGAAATAAAGCAGGTGCAACAATACCAAATAAGTATAATATGTTTTAAAGCTTCCAATATGTGAAAGTTATTCCAGTGTTTTTTTGTTTTTAAATTTGCATGCAGAGACAAGTAAAAAAAAAATGTTCCGTCACTGCCTCCTGCTTCATTGTGTCAAATTGTTTTAATGTTTTCTGTAAGATAATAGGCTTACTAACGTTATCTTTGCAACTAACTGTAAAATAAAGGGGCAGGCCTTTCTGGCTTAAAATGATGTTTTATTTAATAGGACATGGATGTTTTATTTTCTGTTACCATTTTTGTTTCTTAAAAACAGTTATTGCAAGATTAATGAAACCAAATCATACAACTTTCTTGCAATTTGTAAACTGTTCTATCTGTCTATCTATCTATCTATCTATCTATCTATCTATCTATCTATCTATCTATCTATCTATCTATCTATCTATCTATCTATCTATCTATCTATCTATCTATCTATCTATCTATCTATCTATCTATCTATTAAGAGCATGTTCTCTTAATTATATCTCTTACTTATATTTAATTAGAAAACAGAATTGACTTAATTTTCAGTTTAAAATGTGCTTTAGATCTTTGGAGGTTATATTGGGGCTGCCCCTTTAAAAAAATTGAAATTTTGCTTTTCTTTACTTATTTTAATTTTCAGCATTGAACATGGAATTGCTCAGTTTGAGCATTTCTAAAATTATGATTGATTACCTTTTTTTTTTATTAATATTGGCCTACTGTTTGCCTTTAAAGCAAGAATTGGAATTACACAAGAACTTTGAAGCAGCAGCTGTGATAAAGGGCTCTTGCCAGTGATTACAAAAAGAAATATAGCCCCCAAATACCTGGTAACTTACTACAGGAATTTCATTTCAGCTGCCTGTCTCCTGGATCTGTTCTCCAGAACGTAAAAGTGGGCAGGAGGAACAGTGACCACCACGAAGAGGTGTTGTAAAGACTGGTGACTGAACTAGGTCATATTTTTTTATAATTTTAAAGGCGCTCTCTATTGGTGACTTAAAAATAAAATTGGTGCAATGGACACTTGAAAATATTACATCATCACTCCTCTACTTCTTCAATCAGATTGTGCCTGACAGAAGATCTATATCAAAATTCCTTTTTTTCTCCTGTAATAGCAGCACATCAAATAATTTTTCCAGGCTTAGAAAAATGCAGTCAGTGGAGGCAGACAGGTTAGGAAAAAGCGCAGTAAATGTATATATAAGGGTCTCTGTATCAAAGCAAATTTAATCATCCTGAAATATTTATATCTATATGCATGAAAAAAAAAAAAAACACATAGAATGGTCCTTTCCCGACATACATGTTAAAAGTGTTATTAAATAGCACACACAATTTTTTTTAAATAATAACTATCCACTCCTGGAAAAATATGTTAAGGAACAAATGTTTGAGCCAAACAATTTCTAAACTAGAATTCAGATATTAAAAAAAATCAACGCTAATGTTAAACAAAAAGAATTGCCAATATGGCTTCTGCTATGGCATATCCTATTTAAATGTTAAAAAAATGTGTATGTATATATATATATATATATATATATATATTGTCTGTGTGAAATTTTCAGTAAAGCTCCATTTAAGAAATGTGTAACACATCTAGGGGTTAATCCACACAATTCGAATTTGCAATAAAAATGATTTGAGGTAAACATTTTAAATAGGATAGCAAGTTTGGTTGAGCATTGATACATAGACCCGGTAATATGTAGCACAAATTGTTTTGCAGTTTAAAAAAAAAAAAGTCCAGTTTATGTGTGGGATTTTATTTCTTTTTCTCTAGCACACATTTATGGACTAAATGGATATTTAGAATGGATATTGTTGTTTTTATTTTCTTTTTTTTCTAGAAATTTGCAAAAACTATTACTATTTAATTTTTATTAATTTAAACAAGGCATGCGTGTACCCCTTGGCATTACCATTGTGCCAAGCAGTTTGAAAATATTTTATAATATTTATTTATTTAAAAGATTTATTTAAATTGTGTATTACATTATTGAATATGGAAACTGTTTTTTTTTTTTAACTTTTAAACTTGTATTGCATCTTGCATCTTTGTCCATAAATAGTGAGGAGGGCAGACAGATTATCATTTAGAGTTTCTTGGTGAATCTCACATGTACTGTAAATTGACTATTAAACAAATATTTCTTTAAAGCCACATAGGATGTAAACACACCACCAGGTATATTTCTGCTATGCATTAAAAATAAGAATACATTTTAATTTCCAAAATGACCCTGTATTCCATTTTAAACTGTAAAGGTAAATGCTCTGACTAACAACAGATTGCATTTACGTTTATAAACCAGAGAAGTGTCTTCTGTCCCCTACTCTTTTTTTACAAGTAGTCCCCTATGTGATATAGTTCATATTTTTTCTTGGGGCCTGACTTTGCCCAGTTTTATAGCTAAACTCCACTAAATGCTATTCCCCTGACCACCAGAGTGCTCTTATTGGGCACAGACGCAGACTACTTGTACAGTAGAATGCCACTTGGCATGGCTTATCCTTCATTTAGATTAAATCATTATATGATTGTTGTTATAGGTAGGATTTTGGCATTTGAAACTTTAATTTGCTGCATCTGGTAAACTTTCTGGCATAAATGTGGGTACCTTTAAAGGAAAAGACATTTTCATCCTATCTTGTGTACTCCTGAAACACAAAACTTAAGTGCAGGGATTTTATAAAATATATTATGAATCTAATTGGATTTATGAAGTAAACACCACCTACGGTGAAATTGATTTATTTTGCAAAGCAATCCCATAAATGTTTCAGGGTATACATCTAACAACTATGCAGTAAATGTGACCATTTTTAAAGGACATTTTTGTGTGTGTGTTCATGTGTGTTTATTTTGTTAATACCTGGCTGTAGTATTACATTTTCCTATATTGAATCAGGCTGCAGGTCTTTCTTGCCTCCTTAATTGATACCTTATAAAGGTGCAAGGCAGGTACTGTTTCCATGATACATTTGATGCACCTTCTCTGTTGCCTAAATGCTCTGGTTGTCTCAGCTGCCTCTTGGGCCGTCCTGACATATCCAAACACGATGTAGTTAAGTAGGGTAAGCTGCTGGTTTGTTATTTGCACCATGAATATGGATATCATCTTGAGTTTGATTCATAAGACAATGCAAATAGGTAGAAAAATTATTCAAGTGTCCCATGTGTTTCTCTGGTGCTATTATATTACAGTGTCATAATACCTCATGGCCGGACATCAAGTGGTGTTTTTTTGGACAGACAAAATTGGAAATGCTGTATATATTTTACAAGCTAGTAAAAACAAAACTGAATGCAACAAATACATTCAATTTTGGCAAGCCTTAACTGGCATTTTACTCTTCCTTATAGCATTATCTTTGTAATGTATTTGTCACACGAAACAAGAGGTCCTATACCCTCCTCTCCAGAAGTCTGTGTGTCTTCTGTTTCCCCTCTGTTCCAGTGCTGCAGCCTCCATCAGTCTCATCGGCATTCAGCACTTCTGGAATTGGGATGGTGTCCTTTGTCATGTGGTTCCTTCCTGTGACTCCTTAAATCACTGCTGAGTCCTCTAGTGACATAGGGGTCAGAGAGTTGAACCATGGTGGAGTATAGGAATTCTTCTTTCGTATGGCTCTTTCATCTTGATCTTTTGCATCCATACAGGGTAGCTTTCAAAAAGATAACAAGCTGCTTGGGAGGAGGGTCAATTCATAGAAAATGCATAAGCATTCCCCAGCACTTAGTCCATAGCAGTTAACCAAAAAAGGGTCCCAAGGAATACCAGTTTCTTACTGTTAAAAAACATAGGTATCTCTTGCATATGTTTGGAAACATATTTTGAAGATCAATGTGATGCTAAAATCTGCTTTATGGGCGCATTTTGGATTAAGCAGGAAAGAGTTAAAAACCTGTGTTAGGTTTGTATTGATGTCAGGATTGGAAGGAATAGAAAATCTCTCCAACAGGGTTAGAACTTTTGACAACGCCTTCCTGACCTGGTGACAACCACTCCCCTGTTTCTTGTGTGGGTGTCACAGGGACAGGACGTGAACATAAATTTCTCCAATGGGGGTCATAGACATAACTACTTACAAAAGAGAGAAAAGGAGGCGCAAGAATAAAGATTTCTGTCAGGTAGTTATGTCTATGACATCCAAACAACTTAATCACCCAAGCGCTCACTCCAATGGGAATAACAGGCGTGCTGCTCTCCTCAGGCGGGGAACTCCTATCAGAAGTACATACAAAAGATAGAAAAGGAGGCGCAAACAGCTGGTGCATTACCCGTTGGACACCTTAAAATTTTTATTAAATAGCCAAAAACATACTCACAGATATGAAGAACATTTATCGCATAAATTGAGTCCTCTACATGTGGAGGTAAATGGCCCTATCGTTGGACTGCTGACGTGTTTCGTCAGAGCTCTGAGGAAGGGAGCGTGTCTCCCGAAAAGCAGTCCAACGATAGGGCCATTTACCTCCACATGTAGAGGACTCAATTTATGCGATAAATGTTCTTCATATCTGTGAGTATGTTTTTGGCTTTTTAATAAAAGTTTAAGGTGTCCAAAGGGTAATGCACAAGGTGTTTGCGCCTCCTTTTCTCTCTTTTGTATGTACTTCTGATAGGAGTTCCCCGCCTGAGGAGAGCAGCACGCCTGTTATTCCCATTGGAGTGAGCGCTTGGGTGATTAAGTTGTTTGGATGTCATAGACATAACTACCTGACAGAAATCTTTATTCTTCCCCACTCTATCAAATTTAAAAAAAATAATAATAACAATGGCTACAGTTAGGTTTTAAGAGCAAGTGTATCTGGTGGTTACCACAGGTACAGCAATACATTAAAGATCCAGACTCATCCAGATAGGTCTCAATACACATGATAGCAGAAACTACTTTCAGCGCACGAAAAATATTCCCATGTAGTCTTTTTGTCTGTATTTATGTGGAATGATCTCTGATTCATTGTTTGTTCATTTTTTTAATAATTTGCTATTTTAAAGGGACATACCATGTAATATATCAATAAATAAAAAATGCATTTTTACATATTTTTGTTCTGATCTTTTAATAATCTTTTTATACTTTTTAATGTGTTAAAATATTGATGTTATTATGTTTTACTATTCTCTGAGTAAGTCACCTACATCCATTGATCAAAGGCACCTTCATCCCAGAAAAATAGGATTTTTTGAAGGAATAATGAAGGAGGGATTTTAATGGTGCCACAACGCATAGATTTTTATAAAAACATTTTTATTTAGATCCAAATTTAAAAACACATGGGGCATACAGTTGCTCCCCAATAGAACATTTTATAAGGAATTTTTTCCCACACACAAGATGCATACATATACTGTAGATACTATGTCAATCACAATAATTTTGCTCAACATGTTTTACTTTTCTGCTTCTTCAGGAGCTGTAAAGCATGTGTAACTACAAAGAAACAAGTACAACAATATTGCATTTGTTTCTTTGTAGTTATTTGATCAAGAAGAAAGTGACCGCACTCCGAAGTGAAAATCAAACAGGAGTGTATTTATTCCAACATCAAAAATAGGCATCAAACTTCAAACTGTGAGACATGGGACAATAGGTAGACGCGTTTCAAGACTAAGACTGTCGCTTACTCATTACCAAGTTTCTTTGTAGTTACACATGCTTTACAGCTCCTGAAGAAGCAGAAAAACATAACATGTCGAGCAACAAGCATTGCGATTCACATAGTATCTATATGTATGCATGTTGTGTATGGGAAAAAAATGTCTTTATAAAATGTTTTATTGGGGAGCAACTGTATGACCCATGTCTTTTTAAATTTGTATCTAAATAAAACTGTTTTTATAATAATCTATGTGTTGTGGCACCAATGAAATCCCTCTTTTAAAAATGTTATTATGTTATAGGTTGTTGTTAAACCTTTATGTGTTTGTGTGGCTTAGGTTTTTTTGGTTAATAGAATGTTGTGCCAAGTTTATAGGATAGTAGTTATGAAGATCATAAAATTATTTTTCAGTTTGCTGCACTTTGCCATATTGCACTGTTAAAGTGGATGGATATCAGCTTTTTATAAAAGTTTTTTTTTTAATTTTAATGGCCAGAAATAACATTTAAAAGAAAATATTCCTTGGTGTATTCTCTCAAAAATAAATAATTTTATGAGACATAGGTATACCCTGTGTTTAATGTTTATTTGTGAAAACAAAATTGTAAATACCAAATATAAAATATCAGTTAAAAATAATACCTTTAAAAGGTAAGATAGTATTTATCCAAAGGCAATCATTTTCCCATTTACAAAAGACCTATGTTTTTTGTAAGTGGTAAGTGAGAATGTGTAAATGGGGCCGAAAAAGTGAAATTGGTGTGTAAGGCCTTGTCTTAAACAACATAGAACGCTTATATTTTTCTGCAACAGGGGTATAGGGGAGCTTGAATTTAGAAAATAAAAAAAGTGAACTTAGCATTTAAATTAGTCCTATTTGCTGCCCTATAAATATAAAAAAAAGCAAAAAATCCTCCAAACAAGAGAAAATAGGTTAATTTTGAAAATAAAAAAAAGAATGCTAAATGTTTTTAAAAATCATGAAAAAATGATTAAATTGCTCTATAATAGAAATAAGTCAATCACATTATTCTTATCAATATTGGCATTTCAATGCTTTAGAAGAAAAAGTTACAAGGTAAAGATACTTTGTAATAAAAATATAAAAACAAAGTTAAATTTAACCTTAAGGCTAAATTTACAGGGTCACATTTTCATGTGTTTTTTTAAGTGCTTTTTGGAGCAGAATTGCACGTTTTTCAACTAAAAGGTGCAGGGCCATGCGGAAGAAGTGATGAAGAGCTTCTGTTTGAGCATAAAATGCACAAGAAAACTCTTGAAACTGCTCAAAAAGGTCATGCCGTGCTTTTAAGACGTTTTCATTGAAGTCTAAGAGGACAAAAGAACTAAATTCTGCCTGAAAAGCAGCTCATGCACTTTTTTGAGCTACAGGCCTTTTGCTTGTAGCAAAAGGCCTGTCACTCAAAAAAGTGAAGTAACATGTCTTTAGATGTGAACAAGGGCTATTGAAAACAATAGGTTTCACCTTGTTGAGCACTTTTGATCTTTCAGCTACAAGCTACAAAACACTCAAGTGAGCGTCTTGTTGCTTGTAGCAAAGCGTCCCTCGCTCAAAGAATTACATGAGCTACTTTTCAGGCAGAATTGAGCATTTTTGTCCCCATCGACTTTAATGTAAACACCTGAAAAGCATGACATTAGCTTTTTTTGAGCATTTTGTTCAAGGTTTTGTTGCATGTTTTCTGCTCAAATAGCAGCTCTCCAACCCTTTTTCAGCAGCACTCCACACCTTAGTTTAAAAAACACCTGAAAAAAATACCTGACAAAAGCTGCAAAAACGTTCAAATCTGCTCCAAAAACAACATACTTGGAAAAAAAAAAAAATGTGACACTTAAGTATGAATGTAGCCCTAAACAAGCTCCCAAATTACCCAGATAGCAAGCAATTTTTCTGTAAAATGGAAAATGTCTTGCTAAGCTATTGCTAGATTTGCCAGGATTCACGAGCTTGTTGCACAATTGCAGCAAGTCTGCATTGCATGACTCCAGATTGACTTTCTTTGGAAACATTATGCAAGTCTGCTGCAAGTTCTGGTTCAGTTATGTTGTGCTATAGTCATCCCACCACAGGGGTCACTGTGACTTGCTGAGCTCTTGCTGTAGACTCACCAATGCAACTTATCTCCTGCTACAGACTTGCCACGCAAATTTGCTACAAATTGGAAAAGTGTCAACTGGAACTTGCGCTTCAAGTGCTCTTCAAATGTACAACTTGTCAATGAAATTGTGTAGCAAGTTAACAGAGTTACAATTCAACACTGCCACAAATTTGTGGCACGTTAACCTTACCATCTGGGCAGTACAGATGGGCTCGGGCGTGTTCGAGTCCTCACGTGCAGAATACATTTTAAAAGCACAGTATTGGTATCCAATAAAATTGAAAATTTGTCCAAAATTTTTTTCTGTTTTGGATAGAATGAGGAAGGAATGGACCCCCTGTCAGGTGTTTCTGCTTTCCAGGGCTCCATTACAGAGTTTTACCCTCACTTGTCCCATGCCAATAGTTTCACCAGAAGGAAAGTGAAGTAGTGGGTTTAAGCCTTCATCTACTTTACTAAACAAAAAAAAAGGTTTCTGTGTTGCTGTTAGAAATTTACACGAACTTCCTGTCCAGGACAGGAAGTGAGGAGAAATCTAGTACTGTATCCATCTGGCTTTACTGAGTTTTCATGTGCAGTTTACAACTAAATATTGACATGTGTATTGTAATGGTGTAGCAGAGCAGAATCCATGTCCAAGATGGGTATGTTTGTATGTGAATGCTGCATATATTGTATTTATAACAGGGATTTTTGCCCTATTACAAAAAACTGAAATGGATCCATAATATATTGTCTTTCTCCAGATAGCATCCAGTTCTTTTTATATTGTATAACAAAGTGGCTCCCATCAACACTCTTGAATTAATTCCTGCTTGTAAAATAAGTAAAAAAAAATACTAACTACATTAACACTGTATATTATAGAAATGAATCCTAAGTTTACATTTTGGTATTGCCATTGTCTCTGACTATAACTGCCTTCACTCCATTGACTTGTGTACTGTGTATGTACTGTATCTCTCTCTCTCTCTCTATCTCTCTCTCTCGTGCAACTTCTTTTGAAAAGCTGAAAATACTAATTGCTTGGCAGTCATGGTGACCCTCTTCTTCACTGCATAGTGAGATGCCGTACATAGTATAAGTGTGCAGCTGTAATCTCCCAAATCATGACATGTTCAATTAAAGGCTTGCATTTTTCACTCAGCCCCCGTTCACATTGGTGCGACATGTCATGGTATTTGACAGGTCAATTTACATGACATGTCGCAGCCTATTGCCGGCAATCACTCTGTTCAAATTGGTGCAGTGCCGTTTTTGCGGTGCCGCACTGTTTAAAATGAATGTTTCCTGCACTACTTTTGGGGAGTTCAGGTGCGACTTGAATAGACATCTGTGCATGAAGTTGCACAGATGTCTTCCAAGTGGCACCTGAAGTTGCACTGACATGCGGCTTTGAAATTGTGTGATTTCAGATGAGGTCACACGATTTAAAAGCCGCAATGTGAAGGGCAGCTTACTCCAGAGAACCTGTGTTTGCTTTGGACAACCAATCATGTGCAGAACAATTCATGTGTATCTAAAGCCAATCTGTTAAAATTCTGAACATAGAACATATTACAACAGAAAGTGAAGAGGAAATCTCTCCAGGAAATCTGTAAAAGATGACACCTGAACAGTTGTTCCCATTGGAAGCTTTAGTAGGCTTAGTGAAAAATAGGTTCTTTTAGTAAACCAGCCTCAGTAAGAACTGAAGTTGGAGGATCAGCTTGACAGCCTGTTGTCTAGTATTTTTTTAAACTGATTAGTAAATGCATCCTAGGGGTTCTTATATGTTTCCTTAAATCTAAACAAATGTTATGCTTTCCATTTTATTGTGTATTTGTAAGCAGTTGCACTTGCCCATTCTAACCTCTCTAATGCCATCTGCTGGTAATCCCAAGGTGCTGCACTGCAAAGTACACTGCAGAAAAATTAACTAAAAAACCTATAACCTCTGTTCACAAATTGGCCACTCTATACTTCTACAAATAGGGTATAAAAGTGATAATAAATGTGCTTCAGTAGTGTTACATATCGTATGCAACTATTTGCTTTTAACCACTGCATCTACTAACTATGGGAAAGATTTATGTCATTTTTATTGTTTTTTTTTTACTAGTAATAGCGATTTTTTGGCGGGACTGCGACATTGCGGTGGACAGATTGGACCCACTGACTGACATTTCTGACACTTTTGGGGGGACCAGTGACATTACTACTGTAATCAGTGCTAAAAAATATGCACTGTTACTGTAATAATGATACTGGCAGGGAAGGGGTTAACAGTGTTGGTGATCAAGGGGTTAAAAGTGTTTCTAACTGTGGGGGCGTGGCTTGTGGAATGACCATAGAGACCTGTGTTCCTATGTAGAAGGATCACAGGAGCTCTGTCATCATTCCAGGGAGAAGAACGGTCAGCTGTGTTTACAACAGCTGCCCATCCTTCTCTCTCAGTGGGGAACGATCACGGGTGTCAGGCGGCAATCAGAGCTGGCTGACCCCTGCATCGGCTTCCCCGCAGACGAGCGGGGGCGGGAGCACGCCACCGGCGACGCACGCTCGCCCCTACCTGCAGATGCGTAATCAACGTAGCCCTACATCGGTTTGCCTCGGAGAGCCACACTGCCACAGTAAATAGACGGTGTGTGGACGGCAACCGGTTAAATGACAATATCATGAATATACAGTATACATATTAGTGCTAAATGATATGTGAACAGAGCTTTATGCTTTGAAAGAATGTAATACTCAGAAAGTATTGAAGCAAAGGGATTGATATGATAACCCAGCAACTAGCACTTTCAGAAAAGGTCAGCGATTGCAGCCTCATTTTATTTCTTACAATATGATTTCTTTAAAGCCCAACAGTGCGAAAAAAAATGATCTCTTACCAAGGGGCTGTGCCTGCACTGAAAGGTTGAATTGCTAATTTTCTCTAGGGGAGAGGAGAAATAGGCCCCATCCCCATGATCCAGAAGTGGACTATCCCTCGGGGTCCTCATCTCTAGAGAATGAAAGGTTTATTTTAAAAGTAAATTATGGGGTTGATTTACTAAAACTGGAGAGTATGGAATTCTGGTGCAGCTGTGCATGGTAGCCAATCAGCTTCTAACTTCAGCTTGTTCAATTAAGCTTTGGCAAAAAAAACCTGGAAGTTGAATGGTTTCTATGCAGAGCTGCACCAGATTTTTCACACTCCAGTTTTAGTAAAACAACCCCACTGTATCTTTTCAGTTTTTTCCGTTTGCCGTCCTTGCTAATCTTTCCTGTCTTTCAGATATAAAAGATTAGCTCTTGGTCATTTTTGTCCCAGGACATTTTATCACTTTTCGCACATTTTCGCACCTGACCAACTTTACCAAATATGGCATTTCTTTGTATGATGTAGAACAACTTCAGCTTGTGACATTCTGCACAATTTTAACTAATTCTATTTTTGAGCATCACTTGAAATGGAAAAATTATATCGCAGTTTAGCATAATTTCAATTATTAAAAGATAACAATTTAGTTACCTGTTATCAGTAGAAGCGTGTGCACTCAGGTTGATGAGTAGAAGGATTATTTTCACTTGGTCGGTTGAAAAAGTATTTTCAGTGGAGAGAATTTTATAATCCTGACCAGTGTTTTAGAGATTTACCCTCAATATCTACCCTGTGAATTTTAAAGCCTAACTGAACTCTTAGTTTAAATCTGCTAAATACATTCCAGGTGCCTCAAAACAAAAGGTGTTCAATGACTTGCAGATCAATTTCTTAAAGCGGAGCTCCACCCAAAAGGGGAAGCTCCGCTTGTTCCACTGCCACATGTGGCACTCTTTGGGGGGCAGGGGGGACTGAGTACCTGGTTTTGACAGGTACCCGCTACCACTTCCTGGTAAGATCGCTGCACGGCGTTCTACGTCATGTCCGGCCCCTCCTCCTTCCTCCCGCTGCCTTCTGGGACCTGTGTGTGTCCCAGAAGACAGCGGGACCATTCAGAAAGTGCACGCACAGTGGGAAACCGGCTGTGAAGCTTGAAGGCTTTACTGCTGGTTTCCCTTACTTGAAATGCCGGTGCGCGCACCCGAAGCCGATGGGCAAATAGGCTCAGGGTGTCAACATTGCGGGATCCCTGGACAGGTAAGTGTCCTTATATTAACCACTTACTGCAAATCGACGTAGCCCTACGTCGGCTACAATAAGTGGCTATACTGGGGTGATGCCTACAGCTAGAGGCATCATCCCGGCACCATTTTTTAGAGCCGGCCGTCAGCTTTCAGGCAGTAATGACCGATGCAGCTCGGGAGCCACTCGATCGTTACCCCAGCGAGCTGGAGGGAACGCCCCCCCTCCCGCCACCTTCCGCGGTTCTGCCCGGGTCTCCCGTCCCACCTGGTGGAAGTCCTGATAATAGCTGGATTCAGCTTTGATCGGGTCTCCGATGACGTAACCCAGAGGCGGCGTCCATGACGTTACGTCCAGGTTACTCGGCTGCTAAAGGCGCCAAATTTAAAAAGTGACTATATTCAAAAATGCAGTTTTTGGCATTTTGAATACATTGAAGTACAGTGGAGGGGTCAAGGGTCTTTTAGACCCCCGATCCCTCCATAAAGAGTACCTGTCACTGCCTATTGCTGTCACAAGGGATGTTTACATTGCTTGTGACAGCAATAAAAGTGATCAGATTTTTTATTTTTTTTAAAAACTATATATAGGAAAAAAAGGGAAAATAGGGAAAAAAAATTTAACCGCCCCCGTCGCCGTGAGCTCGCGCACGAAAGAAAACGTATACGGAAGTCGCACCCACAAATTAAATCGCTGTTCAAACCATACATGTGATGTATCGCTGTGAACGCCAGAGCGAGAGCAATAATTTTAAAAAAAGGCCTACTCTGTAACTCGAAACTGGTAACCATTAAAAAATTTTAATGCGTCGCCTATGGAGATTTTTATTGACCGTAGTTTGTCACCATTCCGCGGGTGTTTTAAACCGTAACATGTTGGGTATCTATTTACTCGGCGTGACATCATCTTTCACAATATACAAAAAATGGGCTAACTTTATTGTTTAGTTTTTTTTTAACTGCAGTGAAATTAATTTTTTCCAAAAAAATGGCGTTTGAAAGACTGCTGCGCAAATACCGCAAGACAAAATATATTGCATTGACCACCATTGTATTCTCCAGAGTCGTTGCTAAGAAATATATATATATATATATATAATATATATATATACATATAATGATTGCAGTTTCTAAGCCTGTCCCCTGTCAGAATGGTATACAGAAATGCCTCTTCTCTCTGTGTGGAAGCAGTGGTTTCTCTGTCTGAAGAGGTGTGACACCCCCCCCCCCCCCCACACACACACACACACTAAAGGCCCGTACACACGTACCGATCGTCGGCATACAAACGTCGGCGGACGAAAGATCTGCCGATTGTACGCGTGTTAGTATGGTGCCTCCGACAGCTGTCTGCGCACAATCCGCGGACAAAAGTCTTTCTTGCAAACATGAAAATTTGTGTCTGCGGACACCAGAACGGACGATTGTTCGCCTGTCAGTACAGAATTCGGCCGACAGACCGCAGATTTGCAAGACTGGGCATGCTCAGAAAATAAAAAACACAGGGAAAGTTAACCATTACATGACATCACTTCTGCAGTCAGCTGAAGTCTGCAGACAAAATTCTTGTGCTGTCCTTGTGCTGTCTTTGCACTTTTCAACAGACACCGACATCCCGGGGAGAAAAGACGAACATTTGTATGACGACGATCTGCGTGTGTGTACGGGGCTTAAATCAGAGAGAGATTTGAATGAAGGGAGATTTGCTTGTTGGAGAAATCCAGCTCTGATCACAGCTTCCAAAGAGAGAATAAGGGCCCTTCTCTGCAGCATGCTGACAGGGAATAGGCTTTTCTACTCAGGCTGTGGCTGCTTGCTTTCTAAAGACAACCAACTTTTAGATTTGGTTTTGATGTACCAGGAAAGTATTTATCTGATTTAAACTGAAAGTTCAATTAGACATTAAAGAAACTGAAAGTGGTTAAATGTTACATATGTTTTCCTTAAGTTGCTTTACCATGTCTTATAACACTTATGTACTGCAGTGTTCTCCTCTTTTCCATATAACCATGGATTGTGCTATCTCTTTGTACATATTTCTAATTTATCAGTTTCTCGTAGATTGTCAGCAGCCTGCTGCCTCACCGCCACAATGTTCACAACTAACTCAACGGCTAGACTGTCTGCCTGCCAGGTAACTTCCAACTAACCCTTACTGCCATGCCTCTTTCCAAACTTGCTTGCTGCATGCTTAGTCTGTCTGTTTGTCTTTAGGCTAACTTAATTATTGTCCTCTGTCCTCTGTTTTTCCAAAAACAGTTAACACATTTAATGCATGTAAAAAAAAAGAAGACATTTTTGCCTTCATATAAACTAGTCTACATGGATTAGCAAATCCAGACAATTTTTCAATAAATTGTAGTTGTCTTTAAAAGAACTTGAAAAATTCTGAAAACATACTGTATATTTAATGTTGACTATTTTACAGGTAAATTGGATGGAAAAAAATAGTGCAAATAAAGAAATGTGGGCCTCTAGGAATTTTTTTGGCATACTGTGCAAGTATATACAGCATATTTGCACATTATGGCGGACTTACCTAGCAAATTGATCCATTCCAGCACTGCAGTGTGCACGTTATCTTCCCTTGCCAGTTCTTGCAACTTCAAGATAAAAACCCACGACTGTATGAATCTTGGGAGTGCCGTGAAAAGAGCCTTACCCTAAAACAGAGGTGTCAAACTGCGGCCCTCCAGCTGTTGCAGAACTACAAATCCTATGAGGCATTGTAAAGCTAACAGCTAAAAGCGTGATTCCCAAAGGCAGAGGCATGATGGGACTTGTAGTTTAGCAACAGCTGGAGGGCCACAGTTTGACACACCTGCCCTAATGCATAGAGGGAGGTGCTTCCAAAATATGCATGCCAAAAAACCACCAATGAAAAAATGCACCTACAAAGGCTACCAATTTCAATACAAAATTGCATTTGCTGGACATACATATGACAATCGACAATGGCAAAGATGGGGAACCCCTTCCTCACATATACCCCTTGGGGAATATCCTCCCCTCAACCCTGGTAAACCGATGTTGATCCTCCCTTCCCTTCCCCTGCCCCCCCCCCCCCCACCCAACACAACCCACCCCACTCTAATCCCCTAAGGTTGCTGGCCCCTAGAGTGGAATGGGTTGTGTTGGGTGGGGGGCCAGGGGAAAAAAAGGGAGGATCAACATTTGCTTACCAGTGTGAAAGGGAGGATATCCTCAAGGGGTGTGTGGGGAAGGGGTTCCCCATCTTTGCCATTGTGCAATAAATACACTTTTGTATTGAAATCAGTAGCCTTTGTAGGTCCATTTTTCCTTTGGTGTTTTTCTGGCAGTGTTTGCACCTTCACCTTTTTTCTAAGTTTGGAGTCTTCGGCATCTTGATTGGCCAGGATGGCGCCATTCCTGCACATGTGCATTATTTCATCCTAGAATAGAATAGTGTCAGAAGTGTACATTGAGCTGCCCATTTGCGGCTCACTTTTAACTCTGAAAGGCAGGGAGAACAAGACAGAAGGGACTTAAACTGGCCATAGGTGGTTTGAATCTCGGCCAGTTCAGCATAAAGTGGCCAAGATTCAAATCATGTATAGGCAGGCTTAATGTATTAATTGATCGATCAACTTGTCTACAACCAGCCTGCGGGAATTTACATGCAATTACATGCTGGTATAGCCGTTAGCAATAATCACTGCCCACCCCCACACCGGGGAATACAATGGTTTGGCGGGAGAGATTTTCCTGTCAACACTATGTTGATGGGTGAATCGAGCAGGAAAGGCTTGATTTACTAAAGCCTAATAGGCTGTTCACATTGAAAGGGATTTGCACTTTGCAAGGGAATTTTCCCTGAGCTTGGTAAACAAGGTGACTTTCATAATCCAAGCACATTCAAGTAAAAATGCTGTTTTATTTATTTTTCCTTGCATGTGATTGGGTATTCTTTGCAAAGTGAATTTTCACCACATTCGCTAAGAAAACAGAAAATACAAAGTGAGCAGCCTATTTGCTTTTAGTAAATCAACCCCACAGAGTCTCTTCTGCCATAAAAAGCCTACCTGTCATAATTTTTTAAAAACAGGGTTTACTTTCCCTTTAAAGAGACTCTCCTGAAATAGTTTTTCTACAAAATAAAAATCATCATATTAAATGCTGCCAGGTGTGTTGGATTCCTGTTTCCCCCAGGTGCACTGTGGTTCCTCCCACCACCTGCTACATTACTACTGTGCTCTATAATGATAGCTCCTGGCAGATGGGTTTATAATATATTCTTTTAGTATTGGGTAAACCAGGACAGAGTTTTTGTTAGGTTTTACCTTTTGCCTGTGCCTTCATATGGAGAATTTTCACTCACTTATTATCTATCTCATTACCATTATATATACAGGAAGTAGGGGGATTTTCTATAATTCCCTGTCCTGTCTGACGTCCATGAAATAAACAGGAAATATGGAAATTTTCTTCTACTTCCTATTTTGTCCAACAATCCTCAAACAGACATATTGGGGTGATTTATAAAAAAAATAAATAGATTGTTCACTTTTCAGGGAAATTGCCCCAGAGCTTAGGGAATGTGGTGAAATTTCACTTTGTAAAGAATACCCAATTACATGAACGGACAGTAAAAAAATAAAAATAAATACATTTTTGCTTGCATTTGATTGCATGATTGAAATCAGCAGAACTTCACTTCATTCAGTAAGCTCTGTGGTAACTTCCTTTGTGAAGTACAAATTCCCTTGGAAAGTGAACAGCCTATTTGCCTTTTGTAAATTAGTATATACATGATATGAGGAGAACAGTTGAGATTGTTTGTATTTCTTTTTTTTCTTTTAATTAGTTTAGAAATGTTGATGGTTTTTGAGTCTTTTGTTTGCTGCTATGTTTGATTCTATCCAAATTATTGCTGGTATTTACAAGGATTATCGATTTTTTTTCTCTGGAGAAAATTTTACAAAAATGCTACAACTGCATTGAAATGAACAAACATTTTCCATTTTCCAGCTATTTAAAGCCTAAATTAAAGCTTAAAAAAAATCAGAACAAGAGATATTACTTACTATTAATTTGATATGACCCTTGTGCTACCTGCTCTTGCATTAGTTGAAATCTTCCTCCTCCAATCCCCCACCCCTGCCGTCAAAATTTTCCAGTGCAGCTTCTATTAGTGAAACATGGTCTATGATTGGAGGAGGCAGGCCTCTCAATAATCCAACCTGTTCTTCATTTATAGATCAAGCTTCATTCATAGAAGCTATCGTACGGCTTCTATGATTGGAGGAAGTGGATTAAAAGAGCAGGCATAGAGGGCACTCTTGTCACAGATCCATTGGCTCTAATAATCCTCCCCGCACTGCAGGAGGAAGATTTCAACTGATAGAAGAAAGTAAGAAATGTCGCTTGTTGTGTTTTTTTTTTGGACTAAGCTTGAAAATCGAAATACAAATAATTATCTCTTTATTATAATTAGAACTAAAAAAGAAAATAATTTCTAATTTGAATGCCTGCTGTCCAGGCCTACTTGCAATACGCGCACTATACTCCCTCCCTTCTTCCAGGAGATAGTAATTGTTTCGATTTTCAGACAATAAAAAAGTGAGCAGACTTGGCTTTCATAGAAGAAGAGTATGCAATATGCTGTGTAAAGTATGGAATAATGATCCTCATAGTAGGGTCATCTATACACTTTTACAAAAACATTATTTAAGATTTATGACAAATTGGATTTCAAGGCAGGGGTTCGGTGCTAGGTTTAATTTTTTCTTTTGGATTTGAATTTTGAATTTTAATCACAAACATTTTAGTTTTGGTAAGAGAAGTTTTGGCATAAAAATAACAGCAGCTGGCTCGCATCTACTCTTTCCAATATCTGTGGTTAACATGGACTGCTGTGTATTTTCAATGATATGGCTCCCTCTAGTGGAAAATGCAGAAGCAGCAACAGAGAAGAACTTTTAAAGCCCAGCTATAGGAAACTTGAACATTTTCCCTTGCAGTGAGGCTGCACTCACACTGTAGTGTGAAAACTGCTTGTTTAGGTTTAGGGGGCGTGGAAAAAAAGAATGGCTTGCCCGATCCTCCATCCTCTAAGCTGCTAGACTGGTACCTGCTGCATTTTTCCCAGTGCTGCAGTTGTCTTTGGTTCGGACATAATCAAGACCAATGCAGGGTCCATAGCATCCTGCATTGGATGCTGGGAACCACTGCACCAATAGCAAGCATCCCCACACCAAGAACATGCAATACCCTGATTCCAAGACCAAAAGAAAACCCCCTATGTTATCAAAAATGATGCATAGTTTTTTCCATGAACAGATAGTAATGATTGCTTACGTTAAAGCTGAGGTTCAGATCAATGAAAAACCATTGGGTAGTTGTTGTTATTATTAATAAATGAAGTCAATTTTAAATAGACCTAGTATAAGTATATATCTGTATATCGGCTTCCTCTAATCCCCTGCTCAGTGATCTGAGTGAGTCATGCTGTGATAGAAATGCTCTGAACATTTTGGGGGAGTGGGGATAACACATACAAACTGATCTGCTTACGTGGGTTCCAAAGGCAAATACCTATAGGTACATTTTGATAATAAACCAAATTAAATATTTTTTAAAAAATGTGTTTGTGTGTGGCTAGCTTTATAGAGGTACCCAACCCCATGGTGGTTGGTTATTTGGTGTTTTAAGAGAAAGCATGATTTAGTAAAGTTAATCTTATATGGGTAAGGCTTATTTTTGAGGTTTATTAAACTCCAGGCAGATAAAAAATATCTATGAATGCAAATATGTATTTATTAAAAAAAATAAATAAAATACATTTCTGATTTTGACTTAATGTAGCCCCCGTACAGCAGCACTGAGACTGGGAAAGGGAGGGGCGGTACTTGGGTAAAATGTTCTCCATTGACATGTAATAATAAAAAAAAAAACTCATCAGTATATTGCTGCTCCTTCACTGTCCAATCGCTGGCTAGGAGCAGGGAGGTGACCTCGCTGTCTTGATTAACTGCAGCCCAGATAACAAGCAATTAAGCTGCAAGTTTGAAAATTACTTGCTAAGCTATTGCTAGACTTGCCAGGCTTCACAATTTTTTTGCACAATTGCAGCAAGTGCGCATTGCATTATTATTATTATTATACAGGATTTATATAGCGCCAACAGTTTGCGCAGTACTTTACAATGTGAAGGAAGACAATAAAGTTACAATACAATTCAAAACAGGAGGAACTAGAGGGCCCTGCTCGTTAGAGCTTACAATCTAGATGACTCAAGATCAACATTCTTTGCAAAAATTCTGCAAGTCTGCTGCAAGTTCTGTTTCAGTTATGTTGTGCAATAGTCATCCCACCACAGGGGTCACTGTGGCTGAATTTTCATGCTGTAGACTTGCAGAGCTCTTGCTGTAGACTCACCACTGCAACTTTGCTCTTGCTAGAAACCTGCCACTCAGATTTGCTACAATTTGGAAAAGTGTCAACTAGAATGTGTGCTTCAAGTGTGCAGCAAGTTAACAAGACTTACAATTCCACACTGCCACAAATATGTGATAAGTTATCCTTGGAAAAGTAAAAACGTCAGGCCACCAGCCTAGTTTTCCAGTACAGTAGGGCTGTTTAAATTCTGGAGCTGCATTGACAGAAATATAATTACCTTGGGGGATAGGACAGTTCCAATATACAGTAGTTATTTAGCTGTTTGCCTGGAGTTCAGACCTAGTAGCTGTTAGTTGTCTAAAGTGGTTTTTTTTTTTAGGTTAATAAACATATGTATTCCTTTTCTTTTATCTTCCAGTCCTAATCTAGCACTCCAAGGGGAAGAACATTCCAGATCACAGTGTGCCCCACTCAACTGTATTTCTAAAATGCCCCCAGATCCATAGACTTCAGCGGAGATGCTATAACAGGACTTTCTAAAGAAGACATCGCTCGACAGGCGGTCAGTTCTGGAGGTGTCCGTGCCGCAGAAAATGTGGACACTTAACACCTCAATATGCAGAGACCTGGTTTATACCAAGAAAAGAAAAGCACAGAAAACTGGGAATCTGAAAATCAGCTGATGAGAGGACAATATAATGGCATCTTCACGTCTGATGCTGGCCATATGGGAAAAATCCAAGATGGTACCCTCCATGTTACACACAGTGTTTTGGGATGCTGAAAACCAATATATGGAGCCGCATAAGTACTTACCTAACTTAACTTAGGCCATTCATGAGATTATATTGTGTTTTATTGTCATTGAGAGCATGCTATTTATTTTTTTATATATAATTTTGCACCTTTTTTGCTGTGTGCTGAATACTGAATGAAAGACCTGTACATTGGGTGTCTCTGTAAGGCTAGGGCTTAGGTAAGGCACTTTAGGTGACAGCAGATTAGCCAAATTGGATAAAGCTGTGCAGAGCATGCATGGATGGCGGTATAAAGCAGAGTTATAAAGTGTTTGGGTGGCCAAACACAGAACTGGTCTCTGCCACTGTCTCTGTGACCACACAAAAAAAATTGGGAAGGCTTTCCTTAGTAGGTACAGACACAGTGAAAACCTGAAAGAGATTGTTATCCTTTCCTATTCTGCAATACTATAAAACAAAGACTAGGCTGAAGTTGTGATTTAAAGCTGAACGCCAGCCTTCCCTTAAGTCCTGCACTGTTGTACAGGCTCCTCTCATGTACTGAAATTGCTTACTCTGATTTCACTGCACACTATGAGTTTCTCACAATGTGCATTATAAGCTGCAGCAAGTCAGTGAGAGCCTGCCTTATTTCCTGGCTAGTGGATGTCCAATATCACCAGCCCTTTCTTCCCAAGCCTAACCAATCCTTTATATTGGTTGGATTTCAGTCTGTCTAGGAGCAACCACTCATCAGACTGACATCCACCCATCAGGGCATTTTGATATTTGTCCAACTCCTCCCGGGAGTCAATCCACTGCTTACATCAGGGCTGAAGTTTCAGGACGTTGTGAACAGCACCCTGCCGCCCCTCCAGCTATGATCTGCCCACATAACATAGAGAAGCACAGAGACCCAGCGATGACCTCACTGGGACTAAAATAAAGTATGTCTTGAAAAAAGAAAGGTTTAAAAATGTCATTCGCATTTTGATCAGAGGGGAGGGAGGAACCAGAAAATGCAAAATATAAGCAGATTAAACCTCGGCTTTAATTATAATTTTCATTTGTTACCTGTTAGAGAAAACAATATGTTCATTCACATCCAAAAAACATAAAATATTCATCAATCAAAGTATATTTTCTAACAGAGCTGGGTAGGGTTATAACAACTGCTGTGGTTTTATTGTTGTGTTGGTGTCATCTGTGACCCTAATTTATGGATCTCAGTGTCACCAGGACTAGAAATGAGGGAAAATTTTCCTAATGGACCCAACAGTAGCAATTAAGGGTGGCTTCATTCTGATCCTGCAATGTACCCGTGGTTTTTGTGCATTTACGCAGGTCATTTGGTGTGCTTTCAGAAAGCTTTCACTAAAACCATGGGACATAATAGAGGTCTATAGAAGCCCAGCTAACCCACACGAAAACTGTGGGTACACTGCACTGGCCAAAACACAGTGGGGGCAGTGAGAAAGCACTATAGAGCCTAACAAAGGCTCTGACCCTTCCCCATGCTATTCATATTGAATTTATAAGATCTGGCTGGAGCTATGCTTTAAGCAAATATATCTTGATATATATGTGCCTTGATGGAAGAAACAGAAGTCACGCAGTAAAGCATAAACATATAGTGATTGTTAAAGAAATTAAAATGTACAATATCTAAGCCAAAACTTTTTTTTTTTTTTTTAGTTTTGGATAGAGTGGTGAGGAATTAGAACCTCTATTAGGTTTTTATTGCTGTCTGTGTACCTCCTCAAAGATTCAGCCTCCCTATTTGTCCTGATGACCATGGGACTTTAAAGCCCATTGACCTGGGTGTACCAACCCATACACTCATGCAAAGGGCAGCTTTCAGCCACTTTGGATGCACAGGTGTTCCGTGCAGGGGCATGCAGGCAGCCTGTTGAAATTAATGACAGGTGTCAGCTGCATAGATCTGCACAGACCTCCACATGCATCCTCCAGTGCAAATCTGTGCAGGTCCGATGCACAAATCAGGGCTCAGACAGACTGTGTTCTAATCTGTGCACCAGACCTGCATGGATGTGCACTCTGGGATGCACGTGGTGGTCTATGCATGTCCATGCAACCAGCTGCCTGTCATTGGTTTAATCATGCTATCTGCATGCAAGTGCATGGATGAATGCATGGATGCAAGTACATCCCAGGTGGCCGAAGATGGCCTTGTGTTCCGATTGGTACATCCATAGAAATGAGGCCTTAGTGAGTGAAAAATCCCACATTTTAAATTTACACCAGAAACAAAAAAGAGGGGAAGTCTTCCAATGGGGACACTTGTTCCAGTGATAGCTGTTGAACATAGGATTACCCTTGCTTTGAAGACATCTTCCCTCACTTCCTATCGTGTCTACTGAATAAGAAGAGAAAGCAAATCTTTCCAATGGGAAACAGACACTGAGCCCTTCCCTACTGTATCCACAACTAAATAAAAACCTTTGGGCTTTACAGTAGACATACTCCAATGATCTCAACAGGTATCAGATGAGCACTAACTCAGTGGTGTAAAAATATCCTTTAAATATATTTTTTTTTTTCATTTTTTGCCTAAGCCTAGTTTACACTGACAAGCCATTGATGAGTACATTTTGTTTAATATAGTCTACTACATATTCGTGCGTTAACTAAACACTGATCATTTTTCACAGAGTTTTGTTTGCTTCAGGAGAGTTGGATATAACTATAGATTTATTTTTAAATCGTGAATGGTTTCTTTGGCCCAAGTGTGGTCTTTATTGGTCAATACAAGTTTTTTTTCGGGTGGAGTGAACTAGAATTTCACTATTGTCCTATTTGGTCAAAGCACTGGTTCATTCATGCACTTGTTCTATTTATTTTTAAATAGTTGGACAATAAACAAAATATATTGCTAGAGTAAAAAAAATCTAATGTGTTTGGTCAGCCATGGTGGCCAGATCATTGGGGAGCAACTGGACTTATCCAGATCATTGGGGAGCAACTGGACTTATCCAGATCATTGGGGAGCAACTGGACTTATGGGCAGGTAAGCCTTCATTTACCTCTGTTGGCTAATAACTAACCAGGAATGGGTTAATTCCATCAGGGAAAAGCTGAAAATATTAAATAAAGAGGATTCTCCAGTCTGTGGGGTTTAAGGTAATTTTTTTTACATATTTCGCTTCAATTTTTTTATGTCTTTCGCTTAGTGATTTTTGATCAGTAGGTGAGGGGCTGACAGATAACTTATTATAGTGTGTATTTTAAAGCACACTCTGCTTAAAGCCATCCAAAATATTGATGCAATAAACATTCCACGGAGCATTAATAAAAAAAATTGGAGTAAGGGCTGATAGTCATTATGGTTTGGTTGCTTCGAAAGCCATAGATTTGTAGAATAGATCTTATATAATTGACCTCATTTGTTGGCTTTTAATATATTCTATTAGCAAAGTACAAGTGGGCTGGCTTTTAAACACGGGTGCAGACATTGGAACCCTGGCATCCTACCAAAAGTGAGTTATTACATTTAAGTAGATAGTTCACCCTGATACTTACCTTCCCTATGCTCTCCCATAGCACTGTCCGAGTGCCAGAGCCCTAAGATAAAAGCCATGTGTAAGCTGTAAGTAGGACCATCCCCCTCCACGTAACAGTGGCTGATTGGCCACTGAGGTTCCCAGCACTGCATCAAAGGAGGAAACAGAGAAGGCCACATTATCCCCCATACCTGGAAGTACTAAGTATTTCTAATGCCTATAGCAGGTGAAAAAACAGATGGAGCAAACACCACAAAA
Source organism: Pelophylax lessonae (assembly GCF_965119305.1). NCBI lineage: Eukaryota > Metazoa > Chordata > Amphibia > Anura > Ranidae > Pelophylax > Pelophylax lessonae. Next base: position 520,983,082 of record NC_138771.1, read on the forward strand.
GTATCAGGGAAAGGTGAAGAGAGCTACGGTGGGAGTTTATCACTTTGCTCTAAATGCGCTAAAAGATAGGTGTTGTTTAAACATTAAAAATATTTTTATTGTGTTAAAATTTTTAAAAGGAGAGTCCACACGTTTTTTGCACAGTTAGGTCTTCCATATTACCATGAAAATGAAATTGTCAAATAAAATCACATTCAACGTGATAGCTTTTTCTGATAAATATTAGTCAACATATTGAATTTATTAGACCATATACTTTCCATATGCTGCCATATGGAAACATAATATAAGAATGCCTAGCAACTTCTATTATCAGATTTAATTGGTAAAAAAATGAATTGGACCCTATCTCCCTCATCATTACATTACATCTGCAACAAACATAAAATATAACATTTATATTAAAAAATACAAGCTATCCATTATTATTATCAATTAATTTTAAGTTGCTAAAGTACAAAAATATTAGGTTAAGGACAGGTGTAAGAATAGGTTGTAAGGAATAAGTGCTAACAGGTGTCTGAAAAAGTGGGAGAGTGCACCGACAGTAAATGATTTTTAAATGAAAAAAGGTGCTTTATCTTCCAGGACAGAGTCTTTTTGCCTAATTCTTTAAACCGTGACAGCATTTAGACATGCTAAAGTTGCCTTTAAAGTCATATTATCATATAGGAAAGTCTACTTTAGCATGTCTTAAGTGATATTGCAGTTTCATGAATCAGGATCTTTGTATTATTATGCATTTGGTTGTGATGACAAAGGGGAGTTTTGCTTGTTGACACTAAATATAATTTGTGGGTCATTGGTGAATGCTAATATGCATTTGTATTAACCCTAGCTTGGTCAAGGATAGATCTATGCAATTAGCCCCAAAGTGCAGTTTAGCCTTTTTTTCTGTGTTGTCTGGTACTACTAAATTTTAACATTATTAATAACAAAGAAAGTAAATTTTTTACTACAAATTGCAATTCTCAATGTAGACTGTTGGTGGAAATAACGTAAGTCAGTACTGCTTCCTGATTTGACTTTTTGTTAAACATTTCAGTTAGGCTTTTCTTATTCACTTTGAACAAAAAATACAAACATAAACATATTTTAATCAGTTTTTTTTTCTGGATGCTTGGGCAAAAAATGCTTAATTAGACCAGCTGCCAGTAAAAAAAAATAATAAAAAAATAAGCAGCACTTACTGTTTTACTCACCTCTTCTAAAGCGCACAGACTCACCCAGTCACAGACCCAGTGCCAGCCCTAAAACAGATCTCCTAATAAAACCTCTATACATTTTCATTAAAACTATTTAAAGGCCAAATTTGAGATTTTGAAATATTGTAAAAAAAAAAAAAAAAAAAACCTGGCACAGTTTTTTAGCCTCCCTGACGCGCTCCTCCAAAGGTTCACGGATTGTGGTCCATCGAAGATCCTTTACTGCCCAGTTTTCACTCAATCTACTTCCTGTGAGCCCAGGCTGTCATGGACACACCCCTTGGGAGTGTTATCACACCCTCTGAGCACACAGTACTATTCACACATCACAATGTGGAACACCCACTGCCCAGGTAAGAAGGACCCATTATGCCATAAGACTGGCTGGCTGGAATTACACTTATGGCAAAGCTGGGGATGTGCTTGAAGCAAAATATGCAATGTGATCTGTTTAGAACTATTAGTATGGAAATAGTCCTGGACTCAGCAAAAAGGGTTTACTAAAGGATTACTTTTTTACTTATCGTAGTGAAGCAGCTATCCAAACATGTGCAAAGGAATTTCCTTTATCATCTGCAAAGACTTTATGTACATAACCAGAAACATTGCTTTTGCATAAGCTAAAGTTTGAATTCTTTATTCAAACTTTTAACAAAAATAATTGAGAGCAAGTAATATGTACCGCACCATTTTAAAGACAGCCATATTTATTTTTTGTTTTGTTAAGTTATATTCCATAAGTATTATTGACGTAATATTACAGTAAAACAGAGCACACTTGGGGCTATTTTGTTTATAAGTTTATCCTTCTATTGCAGAATATTCTAGTTATATTTTATTTGATACAAAAAATATTTGTTGAAAACTTGAAAGATTTTACTCTGTTCTTTGTATGTTTTTTTTTTTTGTTGTCATCCAGCTTTTCTTTCAAGTAATTTATTTTTCTGTATTCATTTATTTAATAATTTATCATTCATAGCCATTTTGATAAGGAGACCAACCTTCAACCTTTTTGTTTAATAATGTTTCTGATTTCTGTGATTAATTTCAGATCACTTAGAATTAATAATTTAAATTATTTTTTATGCTTGATATGTAGTAAAAATGTTTTTTTTTAAATTTCAGCATTGTTTTAATAATTTTTAGGCACTTGTGTCAGTCACCGCTGTTTTATTGCAGGTTTACAAGAAAGGTACAAGTTTTTTTATTTGCAATACCTCATTTAATTTCACTAAATAAATTATTTAATTGTGAAAGTCAAATTACCTCGGATTGCAGGTTAAATTTCTGCATTACAACTTGTGATTTCCCTTCTGTAAAAAAAATGTAAATGGTGAGCAGATCTGCTGTACAAAAACATTTGCTTGCACTGCTGGTTTTTTTTTTTTTCCATTATTTGTATTATGCGGCAAAGATTGAAATTTTGGGTAATATTACAAATTAAAGTATCAGTTCAAACTGCTTTTGAAATGAGGAGTTAATAAAAACAGAATGGTAATACAAGATGGTGCTTTTTTCATCTGTGCAGTTGTATGAGTGGATATGGTGTTGTTTTGGGTGTTTTGCTTGCTCCACCTTAGCCAGGGTTGGGACCTGAGCTTTCACTTGCCTCCTCCTAAAACAAGACCTGATCAATATATTGCTCCCCCTCCTCCAGTGTCAAGATCTGTTCTAACCAATGCCCCCCCCCCCCCCTTCCCCAGCCTTAAAGCTCATCCCCAGGAATTAGACAAAATCTAACCTTGCAGTGGCCACAGACGGGGGGGTGTCCCCCCTCCTCAATACCCCAGCCTTATCCCCCCCCCCCCCACACACTGCAAGGTTAACTGCTCGCTAAGTCCAGGGATGTGAGAATGAGTAGTAATTCATATCTTATTCCTCACAACTTTAGAATCTGTCTGTCTGACTTCTCCCATAAAGTCTCCTCTCTCAGGCGATCTCTGTCTTGGTCTCAAGCCTGCCTCCACCATGTACAATGCAGGGTTAATAGCCCTGTATTGTATATGATGAAGCTTAAGGACTGCCCATAGTCTAGAGTGAAGGACAGAAGAGGAAAGTGCTAGGCTGGAGCAGGGTGTAAAGCGCACAATGCATCCTCTTCAGCTCCCCCTAGACCAAACAAGCTGTGAATCCTAGCAGTGGTGGGGGGGGGGAGGGATGGAGGGGGAAGGTCCATGACAAGGGTAGATTTTGTTGGACTTCAAAGAGGGACGAAACTATGAAAGTTGTGCCCAAAAAAGCAAGATAAAGGACTAGTCACAAGTATTGCCCATGAGCTCCCTGCAGCATTAATACCTTGATCTGTACTATGTCTCTGTGTGGAGGTGGGCAAGGGTGTCACTCTGGATGCAGCATTAAAAACATAAGGAATTTATTTGACAGCACAATTGGCAACTCACATTTGTAAAGGAAAAGAGTGCTTTGCACATCATAACAGATCGGTATAGCCCGGCACATCCAGGGGGAACTGCGACTCCAACCAAGAGCATAAAGGCCAAGCTGGGACACTGAAAGCTGAAAAAGCCATCCTGGGACCATGGAACACCGAGCCTCGCCAGGAGGAGATGATGTCAGTAGGAAGTAAGCAGAAAGGGGCCAGAGGAGGTGTGGCTTATGCATTTCAGACCCGCTCAGCTCCTTTGTCAAAGCCTGGAAGGTGCTGAGTACCAGGTTCTATATGTAATGAAACTGATTGATTCTAGCGATGGCATGTGAGCATCTGGGAGAGGGGCTACTGGGGCCACTCCAAAACACGTAAGCCATGCCTCCTCCCACTCCCTTCAGCCCCTTTCTACTCTTAAAGCTCATCCCCAGAAATTAGACAAAATCTACCCTTGCAGTGGCCACAGACGGGGGGGGTGTCCCCCTAATCAATCCCCCAGCCTCATCCCCCCACTTTGCAAGGTTAACTGCTTGCTAAATCCAGGGATGTGAGAATGTGTAGCAATTCATATCTTACTCCTCACAACTCTAGAATCTGTCTGTCTGACTTCTCCCATAAAGTCTCCTCTCTCAGGCGATCTCGGTCTTGGTCTCAAGCCTGCCTCCACCTTGTACAATGCAGGGTTAATAGCCCTGCATTGTATATGATGAAGCTGAAGGACTGCCCATAGTCTAGACTGAAGGACAGAAGAGGAAAGTGCTAGGCTGGAGCAGGGTGTAAAGTGCACAATGCATTCTCTTCAGCTCCCCCTAGACCAAACAAGCTGTGAATACTAGCAGTTGTGGGGGGGGGTGGAGGGGGATGGTCACAAGTATTGCCCATGAGCTCCCTGCAGCATTAATACCTTGATCTGTACTATGTCTCTGTGTGGAGGTGGGCAAGGGCGTCACTCTGGATGCAGCATTAAAAACATAAGGAATTTATTAGACAGCACAATTGGCAACTCACATTTGTAAAGGAGAAGAGTGCTTTGCACATCATAACAGATCGGTAAAGCCAGGAACATCCAGGGGGAACTGCCACTTCAACCAAGAACATAAAGGCCAAGCTGGGACCCTGGAAGCTGAAAAAGCCGACCTGGGACCATGGAACACCGAGCCTCGCCAGGAGGAGATGATGTCAGTAGGAAGTAAGCAGAAAGGGGCCGGAGGAGGTGTGGCTTATGCATTTCAGACCCACTCAGCTCCTTTGTCAAAGCCTGGAAGGTGCTGAGTACCAGCTTCTATATGTAATGAAATTGATTGATTCTAGCGATGGCATGTGAGCATCTGGGAGAGGGGCTACTGGGGCCACTCCAAAACACAGAAGCCATGCCTCCTCCCACTCCCTCCAGCCCCTTTCTACTCTAGGCACTGACATAATCTCCTCCCTCCCGCTCTGCATTCCCCAGTCCCAGGACGGCTTGTTGGCTTCCAGGATCCCAGCGGAGCTTGGCTTTTCTGCTCTTGGTTGAAGCGGCAGTTCCCCCTGGATGTTCCAGGCTATACCAATCTTTTATGGTATCTATCTATCAAAGTGCCCTTTTCCTTTACAAATGTGAGTTGCCAACTGTGCTATCTAATAAAATCCTTATGTTTTTATTGCTGCACCCATAGTGGCGCCCTTGTTTGCTTTTCTTGTTGCTGCAGAGGTTTTTTCATGTCTCTAAGGAGCAGCCTTACACTGTTGCCATTCATTAGATGAACTGTCATTTCTTGACTATGTGCTTTTTATCCTGTGCACTCTAGAGGCATACCCTGTCCTATGCACCATAAGTTTTTACATGTGTGTTTTGATCTTGATGAAAGCGCAGGGCTTTACTCCCTCCTATTATAGGTACCCCCTTCTATCCAAGACTTGTGATCTGATAACTGGTAGGGGAATATTTAGGAATCAGCAGAAGAAATGGAGCACAGATCTACAGAATTCATTAAGCAGAAACAGGGAGGTGCATGCAGTGCAGATCACCCTCCAGCAAGCAGGACAATAGTAAAATCACCAATTCTCACTCCTGCTTTCACAGGTACAATACCTCTCCCACAGCAGGTATATTATGTAGGTACAGGTACACCTAGGCGCAATCACATACCAGGAAGTTACCCACAAGGTAAATATTTCTGTAGGAAAACAAAAAGTAAATCATTCAGGGCCAGGGTCTGGACCCATCATCAATGGGAGACAGCACAGATCATGACAAAAGCTCACCTCCATCGATGAGTTTACTTCCACTTCAAAACTATGTAGACATTTTAATAAATGTTCTTTTTGCTTTCAGCCACGAAACAGCAAATATGCTACATTACAATCTACAACTGCAACAATCACTTTAACATTGTTCAATATTTCTATAATGTTTATACATACATCTTTGGCTGTGAGTTGCTCTTTGGCTTGAGGAATGTCAGTACATGTAGAAACATGATTCTAGTGCAGAGTAAATAGTTCTCAAATGTTCACTGTCTAAGCATGTTGCCCAGCAATATAAACTTTCTTTTAAACTGCCTTTGTCTTCAAGACAGAGCTGGAGTTTTCTGTATATTTACTCTCATTCACCTTTACTTTACTTTGCTTTATAGTATAAAGTAAAGCAATAGGATAATACATCTTAGCCAATATTTAAAGGGTAACTGTTGTTATACAAAAAAAGTGCCCCGGAACCTTTCCCCTAACCCTAAAAAAAACTTTAAAAAAAAAAACTTAAAGTGGAATTAAACCTCCATACTTTTTCTTTAACCACTTCCAGACAGAGCAGTTACACCCCCTTCCTACCCAGACCAATTTTCAGCTTTCAGTGCTCTCACATTTTGAATGATAATTACTCAGTCATACGACGCTGTACCCAATCAAATTTTTTAACATGCGTTCCATGGCGCTATGCGTTCTAAACACTTCATGGTCTGACGGGTAGCGGAAATCTGATAGAACACCCGTGCGGACATCTTACTATGCCCAGCTACGTTTTAAATTTCAGAGAAATTTTATTTATTAATATTTAGCAATAAAGTGAGCGTATATACAGTAAATCGATATAGTATATTGATATCTGTGATGCTGTTTGGATTTTTAATTTTGGAAGCGTATAGGTTTAGCGCTGAGCAGTGTGGGGTGTTCCAACATGGCCTCCGTCACCTTTCTACTGCTGGCGCCCAGCTTCTTTCAAAATGTCATATCAAAACAGCATCACAGATATCAATACACTATATTTATTTATATACGTTCACTGTATTGCTAAAATTACTCTGAACTTTAAGACATAGCTAGGTGTAGTAAGATGTTCCACATGGGGGTTCTATCAGATTAACCGCTTCCTGTCAGATCATGAAGTGCTTGGAACGCATAGCGCTGTGAAACGCATAATGCATGCGTAGTAAGTATATTTGGGTCGAAACGTCACTTCCGTTACATGATCTGACGGGTAGCGGTAACTTGATAGAACACAGGCTCTGTCAAATGTGTGATACAGCAGTGCCTACTCACAGGGCGTAGTAAAAAGCTCTCTCAATATTCAAGGAAGTAAATACTGTATGTAGGATTCTTTACAAAGTAATTTACAAACTTTAAGATACTCAAAACATATTATTTAAAATTTTGACCACAGATTCACATTCTGAGGGCTTTGTTGCACTGCCTGCACAAACCACAGCAATTTATGGTGTGGGCAGCTCTCCATTCCGGCTACAGTGAGCTAGCGGTAGAGGACGATGTGATGCACGTTCCTTTTTCTTTTTTTGTGTGTCTACTTTATTTGACGTGCACAAAGCGACACAGCAGCATGGTGCATTGTGCTGCTGTGGCATGGCATGTGATCCCCTCCTGTATGCTGCAATAAAATGCAGCATCTTTGCATTTTATTGCAGCTCACACACTGCACTGCACCCCCGGGCTGCATTGTAGTGTGATCGGGACACAGTTGTTTTCTGTGTGTCCCAGTTGTGACCTGGGTTCATCCAGTGTGGTTAAACTGCAGGTCACCACATTGTGTTTAAACAGGGCCTAAGGCACACCTTTAGGCCCCTTGTGCTCAAATGGGAACATTGGAAAAGCAGTAAAGTTTGGTGCAAGGAAAAAAGGTCAGGATTGCAGACACAGAACACAGGAATGCAACATAAGAATCTCTGTTATGTCAAAGGCGTTCCTGTTACAGTCATAGCAAGGTACTACATTGTGTAACCTCATTGCAAAATAATCACAGGAATGTTATCAGCGATTTACAGTAGGTACTGTCCAGCACACTGAGGCCTTGTTCAGACAAGATGTGTAGCAAAATGCATGGATATGGGAATAATACATTCTGGGGAATTATTTAAGCTTCCTGCGCCAATAAGCTTCCTGCTGTGCACCATATTAACCAAGCTGATAGACCTATTTTTGGTCTATCTGCACTACAAGAGAGAAATAGAAACTGGTGTGGTTCTACATAAATCTTTTTTGTTGTTTACCTCAATGTCTTCATTTGGGACTGTTCATGACTGGCATCGCCAACATATTTTATGCTGAAATAAAACTACATGAAACATGAAAAATCCTCAGTTCTTCAGATTGTTCATAATAGCATTTATACGACAGTACTCTATGTACTGTAGAATATACATTATGTAAGTTCTAAGGCTTCCAATGCACTAGTAGATTTTCAAACAAAAATGAATACAAAAATTCAGTACATTCGATGACGTGGCAAATGTCACTCAAATATGTTTGCTTTTACCTGGACATGGGCCAAACGACCCCCGGTTCGGTTTGCAGCAGAACTTTTGAACATCACAAGCGTTTGGAACCGAATAACAAACCCTAATGAAGTCTATAGGACCAGAACTTGAAAAATCAAAACTGCCCATTTTGAGGGCTTAGATGCAAGTAATTGGGCATACAAAGGGTATGGGGGTTCGGGTACTGCCCTGGGAGACATATATCAATGAACACAAAGTTTGTAAAAAACATAATTTTTAACCACTTTAAGACTGCTCACGTTGCTGCTACTGCAGCAAGGTGGCAGCCCTGTGTCCAGCGACGTAGGCCTACGTCGCTGGATTCCTCCCTGTCTCGGCGGTGCGCACGCGCCACCGAAGTCTCGCTCCCACTGTGTTTAGACACAGCGGGAGTCGGGCCAGAGGAGGAGAGACGGCGATCGCCGTCGCTCTTCCCCGATCGTTTGTGTAAACAAAGCGGGCAGATCTTCTCTGTGACAGACAGAGACAGATCACAGGATTCAGCATAGCTGAACCTGCGATCTGTGTCTGTGTCACAGAACCCCCTCCCCCCACACGTCAGTAAGCATGAGGCACACATTTAACCCCTTGATCACCAACAGTGTTAACCCCTTCCCTGCCAGTGTCATTATTACAGTAACAGTGCATATTTTTAGCACTGATTACTGTAGTAATGTTAATGGTCCCCCCAAAAGTTAGGGGTCTGATCTGTCCGCGCAATGTCACAGTCCCGCAAAAAATCGCAGATCGCCGCCATTAATAGTAAAAAAAAACAATAAAAATGACAAATCTTTCCCATAGTTAGTAACTTTTGCGCAAACCAATCAAAATACGCTTATTGCGATTTTTTTTTACCAAACATATGTAGCAGAAAACATATTGGCCTAAAATGTTAAAAAAAATTGATTTGTAATTTTTTTTATGGGGAATGTTATATATCAGAATGTGAAAAATATTGTTGTTTTTTTTTTTCAAAATTGTTGCTATTTTTTTCAAAAATTAAAAATCACACAGGTGATCAAATACCACCAAAAGAAAGCTCTATTTGTGGGAAAAAAAAGGACGTAAATTTTATTTGGGTACAGCGTAGCATGACTGCGCAATTGTCCGTTAAAGTAACGCAGTGCAAAATCGCAAAATATGGCCTGGTCAGGAAGGGGGTAAAATCTTCTGGTCTTAAAGAGGTTAAAAATACGCTAATTGAGAATTTTTTTGTCAAAGACATGTAGCTAAATACATTTTGGCCTAAATATATACAAAAATTGAATATATTGGATATGTTTTAACTGTCAAAGTAGAAAAAAAATTTCGCTCTTTTTTTATTAATACCGCAAAAAATAAAAAGCGCAGAGGTGATCAAATACCACCAAAAGAAAGCCCTGTTTGTGGGAAAAAAAGGACATAAATTTCATTTGGGTATAGCATTGCATGACCGCGCAAATGTCAGTTAAAGTCACGCAGTGCCAAGTTGAAAAAAGTGGCCTGGTCATTAAGTAGGAAAATCCTCCGGTCTTAAAGTGGTTAAATGAGTGGTGATTAACTAGTGCTTAAAGTAAAACCAAAAATAAAACAACAAAAAAATTCCTTTAAATATAATACCTTGGGGTCCCCTTAGTCTGCCTGTAAAGTGGCACATCTGTACAGTGTATAGAACCTGCTGCAGCAATAATGACATTTATAAAGCCCCAAAAAAATGAAAAAAATGGAAATTAAAAAACTTTCCCTGCAAGCTTTCTTTATTTTGTAAACAATGGCTTGAGGAGCCAGTCTGTATGATGAGGCCACAATTTAGTGCACTTGGAACAAGATTCGAGATTTTTTGAATAGATTCTGGTGTCTCTTTCCCTGACTTTGAATAGAAATAACAGCAAGAATTGTCCTTGCTGTCAAAAATTGGAAATTATATGCCCCTGTTAAACAGTGGCCGAAAAACTGGGCTTTGGGTGTTGGTGGTGGACAAGGTGGCAGAATAAGCCACTCTGGCAGATGCGGTGGGCTGTACTCTAGTCTCTGCTTGGGTGATGGAGGATGAGGAGGATGAGGATGGTTTAATAAGCCACTGCACCACCTGTGCATGCTGTGGCTGTATAGCACGGACAACATCACTAAACAGAGGAAATGATGCCCTGCCTGAGGACAGGACATGTTCCACCTATGCCTGTGGAAACAGACGCAGCTGGTCCACTCACAGTGCCATAGGGACATCTGCCTCTCCTTGTTGGCCTCCCAGACATGATGGGGGGGCTTATTAATAAAATTTAATAAAGATGGGGAAATGTGTAGATGTGAATGCCTTTTAATCAATGGAAATGGTGTTTGGTGCATTTTAACTTGAGTACTCACTACACAGACACACTTCACTGACATGCTACAATATACTGCAGTAAAACTGCACAACTGCAATATACTGTGTTAAATGTGCAATAACGCACTGAAATTTACTGCGTTAAAATGCACTAAAACACTGCAATCTACTGCGGTAAACCTGCAATAAAGCACTGAAATATACTGCATTAAACGTGCAGTAACACGCTGCAATATACTGTGGTAAACCTGCACCAAAGCACTGAAATATACTGCGTTAAACGTGCAGTAATGCACTGAATTATACTGTGTTAAAGGTGCTTTAAGACACTGCAATATACTGCAGTAAACCTGCAATAACGCACTGAAGTATACTGCCTTAAACATGCAGTAACGCACTGTAAAATAACTCAGTAAACATGCAGTAACACAGTGAAATATACTGCATGAATCCTGCCCTGAAAAAATAAAATAAATCTAAAGTAAAAATGAATGGACGCACTACTCTCACACTGTACTGTCACTAGATTCACACTAATGTTACTCCAAAGTAAAAATGAACAGTCCCACTACACTCACACTGATCTATTACTAGATTCACACTAAACTGACACACTACACACACAATAGAATCACAAAAGTACACTATAGCACACTAACTCCAGCTGAAAGTGAAGGCTTCCGGTTAACATGTCATGCGAATTGGATGTGGTTCAAAACTAATTCGCATATACAGTTGGTGAACCCAGCCTTACTGAATTTTCTGTTGATTTATCTGTAATGTCTGCCAGTGGTTAAGCTATAAGCAGCTTGTAAACCTATCACATCTTTAAGTGGACCTTCATTCCCACTTTGTACCTGTTCAGCCCCCCCCCCCCCCCCCCCTGCTGCCATTATAGCACTTTCATAGATGTGCTGAAGGGCTCTCGATTAGCAAATTTGCAGTACTTACTACTGTGTATCTAAACCCTAGAAAAACCTTTTTGTTCAGTGACAGGGCTAAAAAATTTCTGGGATTGCCCTGGCGCAGCCCTACCTGTAATCACCCACTGTTAATAATTACCGCAAAGTTATTGGGACACATAACGATTCTGTACTGGAAAATGTGACTTGTATAGATATGACAGATGCAGCAGCAAACTAATGATAAGCTGCTATTGTGCTGTTTGAACTGTTACAAAACTCTGTTCTCCTCCCGTGTATTACTCAGCAGTAAGAATCCTATTACGATAGGCACACAGATTAAAGTGGTTGTGAAGGCAGAAGTTTTTTACTTTCATCAATTCTATGCATAAATGTAAAAAACCTGAGTGCAGCCCCCCCAGTCCTCTCTTATACTTACCTGGGCCTGATCTTGATCCAGCGATGTGCATGAGAGCAGAGGCTCTGTCTGCTTGCTCACTCCTCTTTGGCTCAGAGACAGCAATGCTACACCAGTTACAGTGTCCCATAACCACCACCCAAATTAGTATGACTATTATTACTGCCACATCAGTTACAGTGCCCCTCATCACCATCACACCAGATACATTATCCATAATCACTGCCACACCAGTTACAGTGACCCTGATCAACTTCACAGAAGTTACAGTGTCCCTGATCACTGCCACAGCAGTCATAGTGCCACCATAAAGACTTGTCCACATGTGCGATATTCTCTGAAGAGCCATCCATGCTTGGAACATTTGACAGGCAGTAAGGAGGCATTGTATCACCTCCTTACCACCTGCTTTAACCTCTTAGACCCCACACAGGCAGCCCTAAACACTAGAATGGGTCATGATTGGCGGGCATACAGGGGGCATAAGCACAGCAGTCACGGCAGGTGTACACCCCCCACTTGCTGCTTCTGTAGCTAAAGAGGGTAGCGGTTTAGTGGTAGTAAAACCATGGCTCAACAGTAAAGTTGTACAGCCCCTCAACCTCATGTGTTATTAAGCCTTAAAGTGGTTGTTTACCCTGCTTGGTGATTTTTACCCACAGGTAAGCCTATAGTACGGCTTACCTGTATGTAAAATTATTATCTCCTAAACCTGCACGGTTAAGAGATATTCACCCTGCATGCAGCCGCTGACATCAGTGGCGCATACACTATGAAGGTCCGGCGTATTGTGCCAGAACTTCAGAGCTCCTTGCCGGAACGGAGGGCTCCCGCGTGCATCATCGTGGCTCCAGCCACTCACAGCGCTGGTGCCCACGAACGTGGAAGAAATGCAGAGGGAACATGTCAGCCCAGTCACCTCTGAGGAGGCTTCATTCTAAGGTGCATACTAGCACATTATGCTATTGTCTTGCAGGTTTTTGTTTTTTTTGTCAGCGGTTTAATTCCACTTTAATAGTGCAGCCAGTCACAATTCTCTGAACATCACCACACCAGCCACAGTGTCGCCAGACCAGTGTAGCTAGAATCAGTCTTCCTAATTTGCCTGCTTATTGACCATTTCTGCCTGTTGCCTGGACCGATTCCTTGCCCATATGTTGACCATGTCTCTGTCTGTGCTTGAACTGACCCTTCTGCATGTCCGACTGACTATGTTCCTTTGAGACACCAGTCCCAGCCACCCACTTGCAACTGCTCTCCTGGGTCCACAGGAACTCTTTTCTTCTTCCTTTCTTTAGCCTCCCTTACTTCCTGGCCAGTGAACATGGCATTCCTGGAGGTAGCCACATACCAGTAGGCTAGGCTTGCTTGGCTTATAGGAACGAGGACTGCTATAGGTGAGGATACTCTAAGCTATATTCCCTGATCACTCGTATACAGACGACAATTACAGTACATTGGTTATGATACAATTGGTGAGAAAGTCTCACACATGTTGTATCGCCATACTCAGAAGGAGTACCAGAATGTGTTTTGGGTTGTAATTCTGAGTATGCCTATGATGTGTGTTAGAAATATCATATTCAATGACAACTTTGTTTAAAAAAAAATACATTTTCATTTTCTTTTCTGCATTTTCCAAAAACTTGTGGCAAAAAATGACATTTTCAAAAGACTCATGCCTCTTAAAAAATACCTTGGAATGTTTGCTTTCCAAAATAGGTTCATTTTGTAGGTGTTTTCATTGTCCTGGTGCTCCGGGGCCTCCAAAATGTAATAGGAAATAAAATTCTTAGTTTACATGTAATTTATGCTCCTGAAAGCCCTAAGGTGCTCCTTGGATTTTGGATCCCTCTATGTGGCTAGGCTGTGAAAAAGTCTCACACATGTGATATCATCATACTTGTAATTCTAAGTATGCCTATGCTGTGTGTGAGACATAACTTGTTAAAATGACTTGTTAAAAATTTTGTGAAAAATAAACTAATTTTACTCAATTTGTTCATTTTCCAAAGAATTGTGAAAAAAAGTTACAACTTCAAAATCCTCACCATGTCTCTAATGAAATATCTAGGCCTGTCTACTTTCCAAAAAGGGGTCATTTGGGAGGTATTTGTACTGTTCAGGCATTTTAAGAAATTGGAGTTGTCAGTACATCCTAATTGAACAATTTTCAAATAATGTATATGTACCATAGCTTGTAGACTAGTGATTTCTCAAACTGTGTGCCGTGGCACACTAGTGTGCTGCGTGAGATATGCAGGCGTGCGTGGGAGTTTTGAAAAATGTTTAAAATCGCTAGCGTTTTAAAACCTTGATCATATCGGAAAATTAAATAGTAAATCAATGTTGCAAAAGTTAAAAAAGTAACATATCACCCTCCTAGGTAGGTGCTAGGTTAAAAGCATTGTTATGCTCCATCTGCTTATCAGGGTAGCCTGATCTGTTAGTTATGCCTGTTACATGTGTCCAGGTGTGAGTCACTTGGTCTGAGGGAGTGCCCCCACTGTATCCAATAGGGGAGCCTGTTGGACAGTGAAGGAAACCTGGCCAGTGGCAAACGGGCTTTTGTGGCAGTCCCAGTGGGAGGGCACCACTGCAGTGCATCCTGGGATTGACCATAAAAGCCAAGGGCACATGTGATAATTGCTGTCTCTCCTTCTGCTATCTCCAGAGAAGTCAGAGGATAGAAGGTCAGCTCACACAGTTAGCAAGAGTAAAGGGGGTGCCAAGTATAACCCTGAAGAGTAAGGTTAAAGGGGGTACCAAGTGGAGCCCTGAAGAGTAATTCACTATACAGTTCGCTCATCTAGTACTTCACTACAGTGGCAAGGTGAAGCAGCAGCCTTGCCGCACTCAACATAGCTAGAAGTCCTGAAGTTGTGCATTGTTCATCCAGTTGGAGTATCCCACTCATCCCTTCTAGCATCACAAGTTCTAAAATTAAAAACAAAAACCAAATCCTCTGGACTGTTTCCTGACTGAGCCAAACACTTAAAGAACTAAGACTTGATAAGTTGTTGCTATGGGTAACCCAGGGGAATCCGCTTCAAGCAGCTCCCAAGGGAGTAGTGCAAAACATATATAAAAACGCAATCTCTGTCAGTCTGCCATTCATTGTGTCCTTTTGTAACGCAAGACTTGTGCAAGATTTCGGAAGAACTTGATCCTTCTAACTATATTATAATAATAGAGACTGTTCCATTCCAATTTTGATGCTTATAAATAAAGTTTGTTCATTGTTTAGCGATGCAGAAATACTTAATCAAGTCTGGAACTCTGAAAGAGAAACTGTTAAATTAAAAGCAAGGAAGCAAGCAAAAGAACAAAGAAGATTACATAGAGTATGGTTTCATTGCTTCGGGATCTGAAGATGCTCAATTGCCATTCTGTCTGATCTGCAACACAGTTTTGTCGAACGAGGCGCTTGTTCCCAGCAAATTGAAGAGACACTTGGAAACAAAACATCCAGCTGTAAAGGAAAAATCAAAGGAATACTTTGAAAATCTTGTGGCTCAACAAAATAAACAAGCTAAGAAACGTATGAATTACAATGTAGTGGTGTGCCGTGAAAATGTTTAGATCTTTTTGGTGCACCGCAAGACAAAACATTTTGAGAAACACTGTTGTAGACTCTATATACCTTTCAAACAGACTAGATGATATGCACTAATTTGGGTTATTTTTTTTTTACCAGAAAACATAGCAGAATACATTTTGGCCTAAATTTATGAATAACAAATACTCATTTGCAAAATTTGATAACAGAAACTTAAACTTAAAACATTTTGGTTCTTTTTTTGTTTATTTGGCAAAAAAAAAAGAAAAAAAAAAAAACAGTGGTAAATCTGTCCCAAAAAAAATAGAAAAATGTAATTTCCTGACAGACAGCTTACGTGTGGGTTAGTCCCGCCTCCTCCTACCTCATAGGACCCTACTCCCATAAATTTTTACTCCGTGCCAGAGGCCGTGTTCCTTTTTTGTACTCTTCCTGAAAGGATTATGGTCAAATCTTACCTCATGAAGATTCCCGGTTCAGGCCTGGCGGTCTGTATGTTGGATCCGGTGGTGTCCCCTTCATGTCCAGCATGCCCTAGCTATTAGCGGGGTAGGACACGGGCGTGGAGTCAGTTGTCAGAAGAGCTTACAAACCTGGCCAATGGCAGGCAAAGCAACATATGGCCAATCGTCCCAGCTATTAGCGGGAGGCCCATTAATACGCCCCATCATGTGTGCAGCCGCGGGGGCGTATGGTCCAAGGTCTGGTCGTGGAAGTGGTGATGTACCCTGCTTTACATTCTATGGCAGCAGTTTGTTTTTGTATATTCTCCTGTTGTTTGTTACTTGTCTTCCCCTGGGGTCTAGTTCGGCTGTGGGACGCACGGCGTTCCATTCCGCGTCCTTCCCCACCGCTCCACTGCTTCCTGGTGCCTTCCAGGCTCGATCTGAATCGAGGCTTGATTCACACAGGTGGGGGGGCGGGGTGGGGCGGGGGGGCAGTGCCTTCCAGGCTCAATCTGAATCGAGGCTTGGTTTGCACAGGTGGGGGGGGGGGGGGCGGTGACATCATTCCGACGGCTTCATGGTCTTCCATTAACACTTTCATGACTCATTTTTGTATTGAGCCAGCTTCATTGTCTTCTGTTAACTTTGGTTTGCAAGTACTGTCTGTTGATGGTGCAAATTAAATTTCTTTTGGCTAGCAGTTTCCCACCCTTGTGTGTTTGGCTAGTTATTTCCCACATGTAAGCTGCCATGGAGTCTGTCAAGAAAACAGAAAATTGTTATCAAATACTTACTGTAATTTTCCTTTCCTGATGGACTCCATGGCAGCTGGAGTCCCCTCCCATCTGCTGGAGTAGGCTATTTATGGAACATGGCCTCTGGCACGGAGAAAAAAATTATTCGAGAAGGGTCCTATGAGGTAGGAGGAGGCGGGACTAACCCACACGTAAGCTGCCATGGAGTCCATCAGGAAAGGAAAATTACGGTAAATATTTGATACCAGTTTCCCGTTTTGTGTACAACTTTACATGACTAAGTAATCATCATTCAAAGTATGACAGCACTGATGCAGGAAGGGGGTGAAGGTGTCCGGTATTGAGGTGGTTAAATAATACCTGATGATACTGCCATGAAGATCCTTGTTCAGGCACTTGCTGTTATAAGGTGACAACACTCTGTACCTGTCTCACAACTGTGTTCCAAGTCTCCCTGTTACACAGGCTTCTGATGGAGACTGCAAGTGGTAATTTCAATACACTTTATCCAGGCTTGGCCCACTATAAGGAAACCTTCTTTTGGAAATTGCATGCAGTCATCACCGAAATACATGTAGACGGGAAGTGGCTGCAAAAAGGCTACAGGTGATTGGCAGCACTGAAATGGCAAAAGGGATAAAAAAGAACAGATTGATTTATTTAATTGTGAAAAGTGCAATTATTCATGATACACAGTGCTTCAGGAAGCTAAACTTCCTTTATTTGGAGTTATAATCTTTGTCCTGGAAGTAGTAAGTGTCTCCCATTATCTGGAATTCTGTTCTTCTTTCCATTAGATATTCTCAACCCTTCTTCTATTACATATTCTTCACCTTCAAATAGGCTTCAGATCCAACCATCCTCTTCTGCATTACTTTGACCTTTGACTGTAAATTCATGTGGATGGGACTCCTTGTTCCCATAGGGGGTTAGTCGCGCCACTGCGTTGCGGAAATGCAATTTTGTCCTGTGATAGCGCATTGAACTTTGATATATGGCTCTCTGTGCATTGTGCTGTATTGCTTTTCATTTTGAATGGCACCTCAATGCATCTACAAAGCACATGGCAATGCACAGATGAGAACCATCTATGCACTGTGATGCATTGTATTGGAATTGCACTGCTGTGAATTGGAAGCCTATACAAATGAATGGGCTGTCCCAAATGCAATACATTGTAACACGTGCAATAAGGCAAATTAACGTGTATGCATTAACACTTTGCAACAGCGTGGATTCCCTTTTTATACAATTTAGAATCTTTAAAATATTTTAAGAACAACTTAGAGCTGCTTTTAAATGTACCCATATAGTGACCCCCATCCACTTGCACTGCATGGTTTAAATGCTTGTTTGGCTAGAGGAGAAGGAATAAGTACAAATACTTACCGTATTCCTTACTTCTGAAGGCTTCCGCCTTTTTATCTGTCTGTTTTCCTGCAGCTGCCTCACTTTACCGTCTGGCCGTTTCCCGTTCTCTAATATCATAATGTAGAATGCAGAGCCGACCCCTTGAAAACATCTGTTCAGAGGAAACGCATGTGGAGGCAGAGCCTGTGCTGACGTCATCACGCATGGTGGATCTGGAACCAGCAGTGTTGAATGTTAGTTTGACATTTTTGTCTCATTGGAAAGACTGTGAATATAGACACAGTATTATAACAAATAAATCAGGCAGTTTTACACTAGGGGAGGCCGTTATTTGCTTTCCTTCGCCTAATCTATGGAGTGAAAGTTGTGATGTGACAACGCTCCCCGCTGGCGCACCCTGTAGTTCCCTATTAGTCAGATTACTTACTGCAGCAAGATTCATACACCTCATAGCGTTTATGGACTGCCTATAATTTGGGGTCTTATTATTTGGTAAGAGGCTGTACTGTATGTGGCATGGTGGTGGAGCTCACTGGTGGCATCTCAAGTTGGATATATTCTTTTGGATTGACTTTTCTCTTATTTAATATTCATATGTGGTGTGAAAAGACTTTTATGTTAATTCGTTTATTCTGAATTTTATTTAACCACTTGCCTCCTGGGCACTTAAACCCTGATCCTGCCCAGGCCAATTTTCAGCTTTCAGCACTGTTGCACTTTGAATTACAATTGCGCGGTCATGCAACACTGTACCCAAATTAAATTTTTATCGTTTTTTTTTCAAACAAATAGAGCTTTCTTTTGGTGGTATGTAATCACTACTGGGGTTTTTTTTTTTTTTTTTTTTGCTGAACAAACTAAAAAAGACCGAAAATTTTGAAAAAAAACAAAAAATAGTTTTTGTAGTTTGTTATAAAATTTTGCAAACAGGTAATATTTCTCCTTCATTGATGTGCGCTGATGAGGCGGCACTGATGGGCCCTGATAGGCACTGGTAGGCTGCACTGATGGGCACTGATAGGCTGCACTGTTGGGCACTGATAGGCTGCACTAATGGGCACTGATAGGCAACACTGATGGGCACTGATAAGGCAACATTGATAGGTGGCACTGATGGGTGGCACTGATGGGCAATGATGGACGGCACCGAAGGGCAACAGTAGGTGGCGCTGAAGGGCACTAATAGGCGGCTCTCATGGGCACTGATGGGCACTAATAGGTGGCACTGATGGGTGGCACTGATGGGCAATGATAGGCACTGGTAGGGGACACTTATGATGGGGCACTGATAGGGGGCACTGGTGAGCACTGATAGGTGACACTGGTAGGTGGCACTAGTGGGCACTGGCAGATGGCACTGGTGGGCACTAGTAGGTGGAACTGGTAGGTGGCACTGGTGGGTGACACTAATGGGCACTGGTAGGTGGCACTGGGGGCACAAATAATCCCTCTCCTCTTCCGAACCGATGTCCCTCTGACAGCAGCCGGAAATCGTTGTTTTTTTTTTTATCCTCACACTGACAGTGTGAGGAGAAAAAAACAGCTGATCGTGCCGGCTGCTGTTTACTTTACATGATCAGCTGTCATTGGCTGACAACTGATCACGTGGTAAGGGGGTGGGATCACCCCTGATCACTGATCTGTGATCAGGTGAGTCTCATGGACTCGCCGATCACAGAGCGAGCCGGGCGCGCTCCGCAGAGAGCATGCAGGCCGCTCGTTGCCGAGAAGACGTCAATGTACGCCCTCCCAGCAATTCAGGTCCGCGCTGTAGCCGCCATTCGGCTATAGCTCGGACATAAAGTAGATAATATTCACAGTTGATGTTTTGCAGTGATTCATACATTCACTCATTATTACATTCATATTGATGTGGATTTAAAGGGACAGTGCAACAATTTTCATTAAAAGAGATGTATGCAGGGTTTTATTTTTTTTTTTTCAGATTCACACTTACCTAGGTGGATGCAGCATCAGTCCGATAACGCATCTGTCCCCCGATGCCTCTAACACTGGGAACTGAGCGATTGAACACCGCCGATCGCTAGGTACTCACAGCTCCCCTAGCAGAGAGCTACTTACTGTCAATCAGCAGCTCTCTCCTCTGCCCTCTCCTCGCCCATTGGAGCACTGAAGGGGGCAGGAGTGGCCGGCTCAGGCTCTCAGTAACTCACTGAGAGGCTGAGC
Organism: Pelophylax lessonae; assembly: GCF_965119305.1. Classification (NCBI taxonomy): domain Eukaryota; kingdom Metazoa; phylum Chordata; class Amphibia; order Anura; family Ranidae; genus Pelophylax; species Pelophylax lessonae. Next base: position 521,003,358 of record NC_138771.1, read on the forward strand.
CAGGTGCTGGTCCAGGCATGTGGAGGGATCCCGACTCTATGGTCATGATGACACCTGAGCCTGGACCGACACTGTGACGTCAGGAGAGAGCGGACTTCAGCCTGCTCCCTGCTGAAATGGGTCACAGGAACGCAAAACGAATTGCACTCCAGTGATCCATAGGAGAATTACAGCCAAATGAGCTTTGGCTGTACTTCTCCTTTAACACATGTACAATGCAGGACCAGCAGTCTTCCACTGTATGGGGGGATGGCGATGGTTGTTCCACAACCTGGAGCATTAGACATCAGAGTAGAGTGCCTGCTGCTGGAGAGCAAGGAAAAGATAAGTATTTTTACTTATTACCCCACCCGTATTTACCACTTCAATACTGGGCATTTTTAACCCCTTCCTGCCCAGGTCAATTTTCAGCTTTCAGCCCTATCGTACTTTAAATGACAATTGAGCGGTCATGCAATACCGTACCCAAACTAAATTTTTATAATTTTATTCACACAACTAGAGCTTTCTTTTGGTGGTATTTAACTACCACTGGGTTTTTTATTTTTTGCCAAATAAATAAAAAAAGACTGAAAATATTAAAAAAAAAAAAATGTTTTTTTTTTTTGTTTCTGTTATAAAATTTTGTAAATAAATAATTATTCTTTATACAATTAGACCAAAATGTATTCTGCTATATTTCTTTGGTGAAAATAACCCAAATCAGTATACATTATTTCGTCTGTAGGAAAGTTATAGAGTCCACAATATATGGTATATTTCTGAAAATTGACCCATATTTGGAAAGTAGACAGTCAAGGTATTTAGTAAGAGGCATTGCAGGTTTTTTGAAGTTGTAATTTTTTGTCATCATTTTTTGGAAAATGAAGAAATTATAAAAAAAAAAAAATCAGTTTTTTTTTTTATTGTATTACATACTGTAACTGGTGTGGCTGTGATCAGTGACACTGACTAATGACAGTACAAAAAAATGTAATAATTTTTTTTTAATTTACTTTCTTTTTTATTACTTTTTTTTATTTTTCTAATGATTTTTTTTTAACACACTTTTTTTTTTTAACACACTGTGACTAGAGCAATATAATGTTACCATAGCAACATTGTACTACTCTGGGGAAGTGATCAGGATTTTTGTGTTTTTACACATTATGATTGCTTATAGCAGCAAATTTCATTGCTATAAGCAAGCATTTTGGTGAATTAAACTGATTCATTCAGTTTGTTTTATTGTAATTAGCTGTGATTAGCTGTGATTGGCTGTGATTAGCCAAAGCGAATCACATGGTACAGATGGGCTGTGATCCTTGTCTGTACCATGTGATTACATTGACCAATTGCAGCTAGCAACACAATTGTACACAATGTATAGCATGAAAGGAAGCTATCCATTGTTGACAGCTGTAATGTGACCTGATGATAGTCACAGCAGTCTGGTGAACACAGCCAGTGACAGATCTCACCACTGCGCGGCCCTAAGGTGGTGCTTTTTGAAAGGACATCACATGACATTTACTCAGAACGGTAAAGTCACCGCCTGGCTGCCATTCTCCTATAGGCCAGACGAGAAGTTTAAAGAGTTACTCCACTTTTGCTGAGAAAAAAAACATTCTCCATTTGGTGATCTACGTACATTGCAGGGATTTTAACAAACTTTGTTGAAGATTCCTACCTTTTGTTATTCAGGAGAAATAGATGCTTGTTTGTCTATGTCAATGTGCGGAGTTAATCTGTATGGGAGTGGTTTTATAATTATCAACCAGCTGCTGCACCTGCATGGCTCTAATGAGGAACGTGGCAGCATTTGCATCCCTTTAGACGTGATTTCCCTTTAAGAGTATCTCAAAAATTACATTCTTGTTGCAGGAGATGCCTATAATCTGATTTGTTATATGAGTAAAGCCGGCACACGAAAAGGCTTCTTCCAAGTAAAATTCTTTATTCCAGCATGGATAGCGGTGACAACATGTCATGTTGTCACCGCTATCCATTCTGGAATAAATAATTTTACTTGGAAGAAGCCTTTTCGTGTGCTGGCTTTATTCATATAACATTTGGTTTGGACATTCAGCCTGAGCTCCGACACTTAGCTCTTTATCTCCTCACAGTGCGGTGGAGCTAGGGTGAGTTGTTGTTTATAATCTGATTTGTATCTTAGTGCAGACTTCTGGGAAAATCAGTAAGCCAATCACACAAGCAGAAAATAACATTTTCAGGGGGCATTCTGTATACCATCTGTCTGCAATATGCCTCCAGATAGCCATATTGCATTGTTTTTTACAGAAAATATTTTTTGTTTTTTTCAATACATTTTTTATTGGAATTTTCACAGAAAAGGGAAACAATGACAAAGTATGACAAGCAGAGTACAATAGTGTAAAGGCACATCAGATATGATTGAATGTCTGCGTAGCAATGCACAACCACAAAGGCCCACAAACAAGATGATAAAAGTAAATAAACCAATAAACTGCAGTATCAATAAGAACAGCAACATTAGGGGTCAACCCATGATACCCACTGTTTCCACATACTGTCAAACTTTTTTAGGCCCAATTGCAAGGAAAACACTTTTTTTGTATTCAAAAGTAATTTTAATAGAGGCCACCACTTGAAAAATTAGGGGTTGAATCTTTTCTCCAGTGTCTAGTTATAAGCCAAAAGTATGAGTGCAAATATTGATCGATAGTTAGAAGTAAAATTTTAAAATGCCTGGGTTTAGAATAGCTGAGGTTGAGTTTGAAGGAGTCAGAATCCTGAAAGGTAATCATGCAGTATGTGATGTTTTAGTAGTTTAAAAAGATAATCAGTATAATGGGTTGACAGGGACAGCACAGGCAGTCCTTCTTTCAGTTTTAGTTATAGGTACCAATTTTGGTTGCTTGCTCAAATACAGACATAAGTAGCACACAGGCTGTTATGAATACAATCTTCTCAACCTATCACTCAGCTGTGTATTGTATAAATATTGCAATTTAACTGCCAATGACGAGCAGCTTTTTTCACCTGATGGTCCTTGGCCAGGTGTATACATAGTATGTACCATATACTGTATACTGCCCACCCCCACTGCAGGTACAGAGACATAAAGGTTATATAGACTTTGTCAAAGTTCATGTCGAAATGCAATCTAGTCAAATGCTGCGTTTGCCTTTGGAATGCACTCGGCTGTGTTCAAAGGAAAAACGTAATGCTTGACAAGAAAATCTGCATTTAACTTAAACTGGTAGTAAAGTTCATTTGTTAATGTTTTACCTACAAGGAAGCCAATAATAAGGCTTACCTATAGGTACTGTAAATATTTACTTGAGATATTTCCTTGTGAAGCTGCCAGTGACGTCACCGGCGCATGCAGGGGTGTATCATGAAATAAGTGGGCCCGTGTGCAAGTTAAAAAGTGGGCGCTAGGCATTGCTAAAAAAAATGTGGCCCACATAGTGTGGGCATGGCCAAAATAGTGTCAAATATTGGGGATTGGCTTAAAGAGGGTGTGGCTTAATAGAGTCTGAGATTACTTAAATAGTGCAGAATACGATAATGTTAAATAGGAAATGTACAGTGCTCGGTGTATAGAGCTAGTCAGTATGTGCAGAAGAGGAGTATGGAGTGTATGGAGGTGGGTATTATGTGCAGGAGAGGAGTATGGAGTGTATGCAGGTGGGTAGTATGTGCAGGAGAGGAGTGTGGAGTGTATGGAGGTGGGTAGTATGTGCAGAAGAGGAGTATGGAGTGTATGCAGGTGGGTAGTATGTGCAGGAGAGGAGTGCTGAGTGTATGGAGGTGAATAGTATGTGCAGAAGAGGAGTATGGAGTGTATGGAGGTAGGTAGTATGTGCAGGAGAGGACTGTGGAGTGTATGGAGGTGGGTAGTATGTGCAGGAGAAGAGTGTGGAGTGTATGGAGGTGGGTAGTATGTGCAGGAGAGGAGTGCTGAGTGTATGGAGGTGGGTAGTATGTGCAGAAGAGGAGTATGGAGTGTATGGAGGTTCGTAGTATGTGCAGGAGAGGAGTGCGGAGTGTATGGAGGTGGGTAGTATGTGCAGGAGAGGAGTGCTGAGTGTATGGAGGTGGGTATTATGTGCAGGAGAGGAGTGCAGAGTGTATGGAGGTGGGTAGTATGTGCAGGAGAGGAGTATGGGGTGTATGGAGGTGGGTAGTATGTGCAGGAGAGGAGTGCAGAGTGTATGGAGGTGGGTAGTATGTGCAGGAGAAGAGTGTGGAGTGTATGGAGGTGGGTAGTATTTGCAGGAGAGGAGTGCAGAGTGTATGGAGGTGGGTAGTATGTGCAGAAAAGGAGTATGGAGTGTATGGAGGTGGGTAGTATGTGCAGGAGAGGAGTATGGATTGCATGGAGGTGGGTAGTATGTGCAGGAGAGGAGTACGGTGTGTATGGTGGTGTAAAATAAACAGAAGTGACCAGCGCTATGGAGTATATATCAAGCGTGTATTGGTTATAAGCTGTGAGCTGCCAACAACCAAACTCAGAAGGGTTAAAAGATGAAATATGTGCAAAAAGGGTTGAAAACGGCACTACCTTTTCAAGTGATATAGTGCACTAAGTAAATAAATGAGTAGTGATATTTAAGTGTATTTAAATAAATTATAAAGTGCACAGGTGACTTACGGTCTAAACAGAGACCGGTTTTCCTGACCTCAAAAAATAATAGTGCAATATTAAAGTGCCAAGTGCTAGTGCAATAAACCCACAAGGAGAAAATAGAAGAGACAGTGAATTTTATTCAAATAAATATTGTACAGTGTAAATCAAACCAGTGATACTTTATGTTTTAAAATTTTAAAATCCAAGTAGAAGGCCGATCTACATGAAAGAACTTTCAGTACAAGTAAAAAAAAGGCTCCGGGTTGCAACCACCAGCGTGACCACTAGGTGTCGCACCCTATATACAACCTGATGTAGCTTCCGTGGAAAAAGAAAAGATAATGCCCAGGGGTTCCTCCTGTGAGAAAGCCGTTTGTAGGTTTTGATCCCTCAAATACAAAGAAAGAATGGAAACCCCATGGTGCCGTATCTTAATACAACCGAGAAAATAAAGGTAGTGACTCACAGAGTAGGCTGTAGGCTGTCCGCGATCAGTAGTTTTAGCCAGGAAGCTTCCGCGTTCCAAGGCTCCAAGTGCCGGAAGTGACGTAATGACGTAGAAGACTCCACCCTACGCGTTTCGTCAGAGGACGTCTGCTGGAGCAGCCTATGGTGGTGTGTATGTTTTGGCAAATTTACTACCTTACTTATTTCTTTGATCCTATCTGGGATTATAAATATAATAAGTGATCGACACCTTTTATTTATGTCAAAATCAGGCCTTATTGTATCTCTTTCATTAAAATAATATTAATAATAAATAAATACGGTGCTAAATAAAAAAATAAAATAAAAATAAAATCCAAATGTATTACAGAAGAGAAGCTAGTCACTAATCATATCAAATAAAATGAACTACAAAGTAAGTGAGTAATACAAAAAAAAAAGAATGTTACAAAGGCTACAATGGAAATACAAACGCTATTAGTATATTAGGACAAATCGCAGGATAGAAAAGTTACAGAAAAGAAAAACAAGAGAAATAAAGGAGATACATTACGCAGACCTCCTGGGCGTCTGAAGTCTGGGCTCAAAGAGAAGTGATGCAGAGCTTTGACTTGCTTTTATATACCTTTATAGATACCATCTTTATACCAAGCAGCATCATGGAAAAAAGAAAAATAGACTTTCCCAGATACCTATTCTAGATAAAATACAACAGACCTTCCCAAATACTAACTTTAGATAAAATACCAGAGCTGTTTTATGATGTCAGCTGTTCTCAGAATGTCCAGCCAGTTTTCTGACATATTTCTTTAAGTCATATTGTATGCCAATTTATTAAATGATGATTATCATTGAAGGTAAAGAAAATCATAGACTTCACATTTCCACATCATTTCCCCCTGAAGTTCATTCTTGAACTTATGCCCTCCCTTAATGGTTTTCTACCCACCCACAACAGCCCAGAAGGCCAAACCCTCCTCACCACCACCATGGCCTCCTCTTTTTTTCTTGAGCAAGGGGAAACACATCAAGGTAGACTTGAGACTGCCCTGGTGCCTTTGAGACCTCACATCCAGACCATGAGTGCCTGTGCTGCGATGTTTCCTTGCTCCTCTGCCTTGGAAGAACAGAACTCCAACATTTATAGATCCTGGCATCTTTTAGTCCTGTAACAATGGAATTCTGTGTGAGGTTTGCAAAGATTGGATCGGACCGTGAGTTGGCACTTTTCACCACACCTGCTCACGGGGCTCAGGTTAAAGCAATAGGCAGACTGAAGGGTGGAAGATTATCGCGCAAAGCAATTATAAGCCCATGGAGCCCCATCAGACTCTTAAAGATGGGTCAGGCAGGAAGGCCAAATCCCTACAATTCACAGCTCATCTCTGCTATTCAAACAAAAGTTCCTTATACATTTACTTTTAAAGGTATAGAAGGGGGCGTGACCAGGAGTGGCATGTGAGAGGACGCATCTCACTGAGCTCCCTCTAGAATCCGTTCAACGATCCTTTCCCCGGTCTCTGCAGGCACTCACCCGGTCACCGCCGACACCCTGCTGCATCGGGCACACCCCGGGGCTTGACTCGTAGTTTTCCCAGGCATTGCTCTGCCGCAAGACCCGCAAAGAATCCGGGATGCCTGGGCCCCAAGATGGCGCCGCGACAGGACTTCCACAGCAGCCTACAAAAGGCTTCAATAAACCCGCCTCATCCAGTAAGTTACAAAAGCCGCCTAAACACTCGCAGAAGGACCCGCAGCGCGACATGCGCTTTTACACACAGAAATCCCCCAGCTCTGTGGAGAAGGGGAAGAGCGTGGCCATTAGCGATGGCTCTGGTGACACTGGGTCTGCCATTCAGGGCGGGAGCGGGCCCAGGGAGGAAGAGTGTGCTGCAGAGAACATGGAGGGACTTGAGAAGGGTGATCAGGGTGAAGATGAACAGCCTACATTAGCTGACATCCTGCGGGCTATTAATAAATGTAATGCATCGGTGGACCATCTCAAAAAACAATTTGGGGGCTTGACTGAGGCTGTGTCCCTTATAAGGCAGGAACTCCAGAAGGTCCGGGAACACACCACAGCAGTAGAGCGGCAGGTTAGTGATCTGGAAGACCAACTACCCCCCTTGACCAGGGAATCCCATCAGACCGCCAGCTTGACAAGGGCCTTGGAACATGGGGCTGAAGATCTGGAAAACCGCCTCCGGTAGAACAACGTGCGGATTGTAGGTCTCCCTGAGAAAGTTGAGGGGAGAGATCCTACAGAATTTGTAGAAACCTGGCTCAAGGACACTTTTGGCAGGGATGCTTTTTCCCATCTTTATGCTGTAGAAAGAGCCCACAGGGTCCCCCCCCCCCCGTCCCCTGCAGCCAGGACACCCACGAGAACCATGCTGGCCCGTCTGCTTAACTATAAGGACAAGGAGACTGTCCTGAGGCTAGCGAGGGAACGTCGCAACATTCAATATAATGGAGTGCAGGTCTCTTTCTACCTGGACTTTTCTGCTAGGGTTCAGAGGATCAAGGTGAAATTCTTTGCTGTCAAGCAACGCCTGCAGAAGCTAAAAAGCCTCCTATGCCATGTTATACCCGGCAAAGCTTCATATTATTGCCAGTGGCCAACATCACTTTTTTGAGGATCCAGCGGAAGCTTCCTCCTGGATGAACACATCCTACATCCAAGACCGCCACCACCGATTGAGGGTGAGGACTGAGGCTGGAGCCCTTGCCGCTTGCTTTGGGGCCGTGACAGGTGGTGACCCCCTTTTCTCTTTTGTTGTACTTACACCGGAGACCGTTTGGGATTTACAATATACCCTGAATGTTTTGGAGCTCAAAGGATCTGTCCATACCCCGGAACATTGGTTCACTTGACTACATTTATTTATCCGTTTTACTGTTGAAGCCCTCGGCATCCACCCAGTTGCTGCTGTGACCTGTTGTCCTCAGCATGGGACTGGAAGACACTCTGGGGGATCCCCAGAGATGCTGGTTATGACCCCGGTGGGTGTGGGCCCTAAACTTGGGAGACTGCATGATGGTTTGGGGCACCCACTGGCCAGAGTGTCATTTCTTCAGTTAGCCAATTCACATTAGAGGACCCTGTTGGTCTCTCTATTTTTGAGTCCGGAGGATATACTGATCAGATATGTTTTGCTTGCATCATCACTGACTGCCTACGGTTCCTTTCCCACTGCTTTCTGCTGAAGCTGTGGCGGACACTGCTAAGTCAAACAACTAAGTCCCACTTTGGGTATTATCACCCACCATGACAGCAGTTCCAATTATCTCCTGGAACGTTTGGGGGCTAGGGGACCCACTTAAGAGGACTATGGTTTCTGCTGCCCTACGCAGGCATTTCCCGGCCATCTGTTCGTTACAGGAAACCCACCTGGATGCTGAGTCACGATCCTGTCTGCACTTTGCCTGGGTGGGGTGGGAATACCACTCTATGCACACCTCCTACTCACGAGGAGTGAGTGTGCCTGTTCATAGGTCTCTTGACTTCCAAGAACATCATAGCCTAGTTGATAATGAGGGACGGTTTGTGTTTATCTATTGTAAACTGTATACTGTGCACTGCACCTTCATCTATATACCACCACCGTTCCACAGTAAAATTCTTAGAACGCTGGTGCTATATCTAATGAAACATCCGGAAGTACTGGTATATATTATAGGGGATTTTAACTGTATTGGATGCTCAACTGAAACGACATTCTGCGGAGGCATGGGTCGATCAGCCTTGGCGAATTTTAGTGAGGAATTGGGTTGTAATGTTCCGGTACCTTTGGTACCCTAAATTACACTTTCCACAAGTGTATGCGCCCTACCATTTACTTTTGGAAAGGTGCGCATACACCTTTAAGACTGGAGCTGTCATCACTCAGCGCCGGACTAGATGGCTATTTAAGGCGTCGGCTCTCACTCACATGTGTTCGTTCAAACACCCTTATCTGGATGCTAACCTTGCTTGAAGCTTCCATGCTTGCAAGCTTACTTCGCTGATGGAACCTCGCTGCGCTGATCCCTGTATCCCGCTACTGGATCATCCGCCTCTCCTGAACCACCCTTCGGCTGTATCGCTAATAGTGCTAAGTACCCCGCAGGGGAATTCTCTATAAACTTATACTAAGCTTACACTATCTAGCTCTGCATAGTAGAGACTGTTTATCACATCTGCATAAACTAGATTGCTAGCTCTTGAGACTACTGCTACTTTTCTGCACTGGGTTGATCTCTTTTGTATGTCCACCTGCTATTCTATCATCTGCTATCATACAACATTGCTAAACCTTCCTGCATCCATCTGCTACTGTCTCACCTTCAAGTGTCTATCACCTACCACCTCCACTCAACCTATCCCTCAAACCTTCATCATTGTGTTACCACATATATAAAGTCACTCTAGGAACCAGCTTGCTAATTGTGTGTATTTACTGGCTGAAATAAGACCTTCCACACATGATGAGTCATTGAGGTTGGGAATGGTATCGCAGCATATCTCTTACATGACAACTGACGTGGAACTATTTCTGCAGCTGAAAATCCACACCATATAAGAAACGCAGGAGCGTTACAGATTGAACGAACCTAAAAAAATTGATTCAGCAGAAATAGCCACTCAGGTGACACAATTAAAACAGCAAGTATCTGCGTTAATACACGCACTTGCTGAATTAAAAGAAGACAATCAGGCTCTGTCGCAGCAGGTAATTAGACTGACACAACTTACCTCTGCTCAGTCCCCTGAACCCAAGATAAATCCCCCTTTGGTATTTACAGGCGATCGCAAAAAATTTCGCGAATTTAAAAACGCATGTGAGTTACTTTTTTTGCTAAAACCTTGTACCTACCTTACTGATCACATTAAGGTTTGTACTATTATTTCTTACCTATCAAGCGATCCTCGAGCCTGGGCAGATTCTCTTTTTGAGAAAAACGACCAGCTTCTCAACTCCTATGCCTTCATCCTGGCAGAGCTCACTAGCCTATATGATGACCCCAATAGGCAGAGTACTGCTGATCTTCAGTTAAGATCCTTGAAACAAGGAAGGAGGCCTGTGGAAGACTTTGTCGCAGAGTTCAAGAGATGGACCCTTGATTCAGAATGGAATGATGCATCTCTGAAAACCCAATTTAGGCTTGGTCTATCAGAAGCCGTTAAGGACGAGCTCGCCCGAGCGGATCTGCCAAAAACCCTGGATGCATTAATACAACTCAGTATTACCATAGATAGAAGACTACGAGAAAGAAAAGCTGAAAAGATGGGAATGCCATTATCCGTTTCCTCTCGGAGTCTGGCCGTTGACCCCGTTCCTATGGAGATAGGAACCATACGCCCACCGCTATCAACTATGGAAAAAGCCAAAAGACGTAATGAAAATCTCTGCTTGTACTGTGCATCCCCGGATCACAAGATAAACGTCTGTCCCCTAGTCAACAAAAAGAAGGGTGAGTGTTCACATGTCTCTCTAGGAGGATTGACAACTTCATTCACTAACCCCTACATTTCTGTTTTTTTGACATTACAGTGGGACCAGAACAGGATTACTACTAAGGCCATGATTGACACAGGATCTTGTGGAAATTATATGGATATATGTTTTGCTGCTTTAAATAAAATTCCTATTATTTCTAAACTCAAACCTGTCTCAGTAAGTCTTATTACCGGTGTTCCGTTATCCTCTGGTCCGATCACCGATCAGACACAAGCACTTCTAGTCACTATTAACGAGTCTCATAGGGAGACTTCTACCTTCGATTTAATACCATCACCCCACTTTCCCATTGTGTTGGGACTTCCCTGGTTGCACACACACCAACCAACCATAGATTGGAAGAAACGGTCCTTGACCTTCCCTTCTTGTTATTGCGAGGAAACGTGTAACCTCCCGTTTTCCGGGAAGATTCTGTCTGTGGTGACAGATGAGATTGCACCACTATGTTATCAGGATCTTTCTGAGGTTTTTCTTGAGAAAAATGCTCAAGCATTACCTCCTCATCGAGACTATGATTGTAGCATTGATCTACTCCCAAATAGCAAATTGCCGTTCGGTCATGTTTATCCTCTTTCACAGGATTAACTTGCCCATCTCAAAACCTATTTGGATGAGAACTTGGAAAAAGGTTTTATTAGACCTTCCACTTCTTCCACAGCAGCAGGACTCTTTTTTGTTCGCAATAAAGATTCAAGTCTCAGACCTATCATCGACTACAGGAAATTGAATGCTATCACAATAAAAGATCGCTATCCTCTACCACTTATCCCTGAGCTCATTGAGCAGGTGCGTGGAGCTACCTATTTTTCAAAATTAGACCTGAAAGGAGCATACAATCTCATTCTAATCCGTGATGGACACGAGTGGAAGACTGCGTTCAGAACTAGATACGGATTGTTCGAGTATCTTGTGATGCCATTCGGCCTATGCAATGCCCCTGCAGTTTTCCAACGATTTATAAACGATATTTTTAAAGACTTACTAGATGTCTGTGTTGTGGTATATCTGGACGATATACTTATATATTCACGGACCCTGTCTGAACACATAAGACATGTAAGACTTGTATTATCGAGATTGCTTGCACATAATCTTTATGTGAAGCTGAAGAAATGCTTGTTCCATAAAGATGAGGTACTCTTTCTAGGCTACATCATATCCAAAACAGGAATCGAGATGGACATGAGTAAAATATCCTGCATTCAGGATTGGCCTACACCAACTACACGCAAGGCGCTACAGCGATTCCTGGGATTTTCAAATTTCTACAGGAAGTTCATAAAAAACTTTTCTGCTATTGTGAGACCCCTCACACAGCTCACTAGCATAAAAATACCATTTAAATGGTCAGAAGAAGCAAATAAGGCTTTCCACTTGTTAAAGACAAGGTTTACTTCCGCTCCCATATTACGCCATCCAGACCCATCCCTCCAATACATTCTGGAGGTAGATGCGTCAAACCTGGCAGTAGGAGCAATACTCTCCCAACGACCTACCCCCACTTCACCACTTCATCCAGTCGCCTTTTTTTCTAAATCCCTGAGCAGTCCCGAGATAAATTACTCCGTGGGTGAGAAGGAACTGCTTGCTATAAAATTGGCTCTGGAGAATTGGCAACATTTACTCGAAGGCACCCAATTACCAATAATTATATACACGGACCATAAAAACCTCCAATATCTTCAGACTAGCAAAACTCTCTCGCATTGACAGGTACGATGGTCACTATTCTTTCTAAGGTTTAACTTCCTAGTGACCTACACACCTGCAGATAAGAACAAAAAGGCGGATGCACTATCACGACTAACTGAAGAAAATTACTTTGAAATTCCTTCCGTTCCTATAATACCTCACAAACGCATTATTGGAGTTGTCCGTTCCTTGAAGGAAGAGGTTCTGCATGGTATAAGGTTGGATTCACCCCCACCACAACTAAATACCGATGCAGAAGGCTTCCTCTACTACAACGACAAACTTTACATACCACCTACCCTACGCACCAAGATCTTGGAATTATCGCATGATGTGCCTATGGCAGGACATATGGGTATGACAAAGACTTTCAATTTGATTTCTCGGCAATTCTGGTGGCCTGACATGAAAACATCTATACAAAAATTCGTCTCTTCATGCAATGTCTGTGCCAGGTCCAAAATTGACACTACGAGACCATCCGGCCTACTATGCAGTCTACCAATACCCCAAACTCCATGGGAGGTTCTGTCATTGGACTTCATCGTAGAATTGCCTCCTTCCAAAGGATTTAATACCATCTTGGTGTCAGTGGACCATCTGACAAAGATGGCACATTTCATTGCTATTCGCAGACTACCTTCGTCCAAACAAACGGCAGAACTCCTGATGAAACATGTCTTCAGATTACATGGTATCCCAAAAACTCTTTTGTCTGACCGTGGATCCCAATTTATTTCTAAATTCTGGCAAGAACTATGTCACATACTACGGATTGAGCGGAAGCTCACTTCTCCTTACCATCCGCAGACCAACGGACAGACTGAAAGAGTCAACCAATGCATCGAGCAGTATTTACGTTGTTACACTTCTTACCAACAGGATGATTGGTTGGATCTTCTCCCCCTGGCAGAATTTGCCTACAACAACGCAACTCACAGTACAACCAAGCAGAGTCCGTTTTACTTGAACTATGGGTTCCATTCCTCTATTCTCCCTCCACGCATCCTTCCTTCAAATAACCCAGTAGCCTCAGACTATCTTTCCCAAATAAAGGATTCTCTGGGTTTACTAAATACTACCATTGCCCACGCTAACAGTCAACAAAAGAAGTACTATGATCTTCGTAGAAGACCTTCTCCCCAGTATACTATCGGGGACCTCGTTTGGCTCTCAACAAAAAACTTGAGACTGAAGATCCCTAGCAAAAAGCTTGGACCTCTGTTCTTGGGACCTTTCCCAATCAAGAAACTTATTGGAAAAGCTGCAGTGCAGCTTACATTGCCAATGGACCTAAAAATCCATCCCATTTTCCATGTGTCGCTACTAAAACCCCATGTTCCGGACCAAGGAATAAGGCCTAATATTCCACCTCCCCCTCCTGTACAAGTTGAAAGTGGAGAAGAATACGAGATAAAAGATATTCTGGATTCTCGTATCTACAGAAGAAGACTTCAGTACTTGGTTAGATGGAAGAACTATGGGCCCCAAGACGACACCTGGCTAAACACCTCTGACATACATGCCCCTAGATTAATCCGCAATTTTCATGCGAGATACCCAGACAAACCAGCTCCAGAGGCCTTCAGGAGCAGGCCTTAAAGGGGGGGTATTGTAATGTTCCGGTACCTTTGGTACCCTAAATTACACTTTCCACAAGTGTATGCGCCCTACCATTTACTTTTGGAAAGGTGCGCATACACCTTTAAGACTGGAGCTGTCATCACTCAGCGCCGGACTAGATGGCTATTTAAGGCGTCGGCTCTCACTCACATGTGTTCGTTCAAACACCCTTATCTGGATGCTAACCTTGCTTGAAGCTTCCATGCTTGCAAGCTTACTTCACTGACGGAACCTCGCTGCGCTGATCCCTGTATCCCGCTACTGGATCATCCGCCTCTCCTGAACCACCCTTCGGCTGTATCGCTAATAGTGCTAAGTACCCCGCAGGGGAATTCTCTATAAACTTATACTAAGCTTACACTATCTAGCTCTGCATAGTATAGACTGTTTATCACATCTGCATAAACTAGATTGCTAGCTCTTGAGACTACTGCTACTTTTCTGCACTGGGTTGATCTCTTTTGTATGTCCACCTGCTATTCTATCATCTGCTATCATACAACATTGCTAAACCTTCCTGCATCCATCTGCTACTGTCTCACCTTCAAGCGTCTATCACCTACCACCTCCACTCAACCTATCCCTCAAACCTTCATCATTGTGTTACCACATATATAAAGTCACTCTAGGAACCAGCTTGCTAATTGTGTGTATTTACTGGCTGAAATAAGACCTTCCACACATGATGAGTCATTGAGGTTGGGAATGGTATCTCAGCATATCTCTTACATGACAACTGACGTGGAACTATTTCTGCAGCTGAAAATCCACACCATATAAGAAACGCAGGAGCGTTACATGGGTTGGATTGACCTCTGGCGGCTGCGGCATCCAGGCGCCAGGGTCTTTTCATGCTTCTCTAAAACTCATATGTCCTTATCTCGTATTGATTTGTGCCTCTGTTCCTCATCCCCTATCAGATATGTCGCGGACATCTGCTATGAACCCAAGGGCGTGTCGGACCACTCCCCTTTGGTGCTGTGCCTAGAGGTGCGGCCGAGCGCCACCCTGCAGAGGGCTCCATGAAAACTGAACGCTTTCTGGTTGCACCTGTTCCCCTCTCATGATCGAGTTAGAACTAAGATGATGGAGTTTTGGGAGGTGCACACTGCTGAGGGGGAGCGGGGAATCCAGTGGGAGGCCTTCAAGGCATACTTGCGGGGCATATTTATTGCTGAAGTTCAGGTCATTAAGAAAAACACGGCTGCCCAGGGGGTACAGGCGGAGGAGTTGGCAGATCGCCTTGAGGTCCGCTATATAGCAGATCTTTCGCAGACTAACAGGGAGGGTTGGCTGGCTGCTCAGGAGGCCCTTTTACGTATTAATACCTCTGGAGCAGAGAGGAAAAGGTTTACTATGAGAAGGGGGAGTGTACGGGGAGGCTTTTGGCCAAGATTGCCCACTCCCATCAGGCATCACCATCAATACGGGGCATTAAGGGGAGGGGAGGGTCGTGTAGTTAATACCCCTGATCAGATTATGGAGGTCTTGGTGTCCTATTATGCTTCACTGTACCAATCCCAACAGGGTCACTCTGATGCGGAACTTTTGGAGTATGTGGGTGCCATTCCACTGCCTTCCTTATCGGAGTCGGAGAGGGCCCTGCTTGAGGCTCCTCTGACTTTGGAGGAGCTACAGTGCGCCTCATCTGCTTTCCCCAATTCCAAGGCTCCCAGGGAGGATGGGATACCGATAGAGGTATATAAAGAGTATGCGGAGGAGACGCTGCCCCATCTTCTGGAGGACTTTCTAGAGGCAAAGCAGAATATGCGGCTGTCTCCCTCGATGTGTAAGGCTAACATTGTCCTTTTGTTGAAACCGGATAAGGATGGTTTGGATCCGGGCTCCTACCGTCCTATTTCTCTTCTACAAAGTGACATAACAATTTTGGCGAAGGCCCTGGCTATGCGGCTCAATCAGGTGGTTGCTTCCATCATTCACTCTGATCAGTCAGGCTTTATGCCACAGAAGTCAACCTCCATCAACCTCCGTCTACTGTTTTTGAACTTACAGTCCCCGGCGGACATTGGTGGGTCATAGGGCGTTACTTTCCCTTGACGCGCAAAAATCGTTTGATAGTGTAGAATGGGACTACTTGTGGGCGGTTATGAACAGGTTTGGATTTGGAGAGAATTTAATTTCATGGGTTAAACTCCTATATCATGCCCCTATGGCTGCTATTAGGGAAGGTGGCAAAATGTCTGGCTCTTTCTCCCTCCATAGAGGCACAAGGCATGGGTGCCCCCTGTCCCCCCTAATTTTTGCCCTGGCTATAGAACCCCTTGCTGCCCTCATTAGGTCTAATTGGGAAATAGTGGGTTTTAAATATGGCCCCTTAGAGGAAAAGATTATGTTTTACGCTGATGACACCATGCTGATGCTGGGCAATGCTTCTAGATCCCTGTCGGAGGCGATGCCTGTCATAACAAACTTTGGCTCCTATTCGGGACTGCTTATCAACTGGTCTAAGTCCTCCCTGATGCTATTGGATGATACCCAGGGTTGTCAGAATGTGGGGGTGGCTGGGATTCCCCTCTCCTCTGAATTTCGCTATTTAGGAATACAGGTAACCCTGGAACCATTGGATTATGCACACCTTAATTTACCTTTACTTGCGAGATTCCCCGAAAAAGTTAAAATTTAGTCTAGGCTACGCCCGTCGTTGCCAGGCAGAGCCAACCTCATAAAAATTATTCTTATGCCTCAACTATTGTATGCTCTCCACAGCTCCCCGGTAATTGTTCCCCTGCGATTGTTTCGCATTGTCAACTCTATCTTTAGATCCATTATCCAAAAACCCCAGAATTAAGCTAGAACACCTTCAACGACCCAAGGACTTGGGAGGGTTAGCGGTGCCTAATCCATGGTTGTACTACTTGGCCTCCCAGCTTCAGCATATTGCCTGTGTCATGGGTGAGAAAGGGGAATGATCGGTTGCATGCCTTCTGGTCCACACTGTGGGTCGGTTGGAGTTAGCGGCCCTCTTGGAATCTTTACGGCTGGGGAAATCTAGTAAAAAGTTCACAACATATGTCCTCAAGCAGCAAACATGGAATAAGGCCTACAGCAGGTGGCGGGATATACCGGAATCAGCCCTATTTGCTAGGTACCCGGAAGTGGCTAAATGACCCTATGGTGCCAGGTGGTTGGTTTATGGCATTTCCCATCTGAAACACATCTTCCGCAATGGAGTGCTCTGATCACTTGGTGAGCTGAGGGAGACGTTCCGTCTCCCGCAGTCCATGCATTTTTACTATCTACAGCTTCAGCATGCGATTAGGGCTCAGACGGGGGACGACATATGGGTATATTCCCCGATGCCTATATTCCACTTTATGTCCACGGTTGACAACTTTAAGTGTTTTATATTGCATTGTTACTCTCTACTGTTGGACTCCTTTATGGACCGGCACCCATTGCGCATGGTCCCCCAATGGCAAAGGGATGTGGGAGCATTTGAGGATGAACAATGGGAGGAGGCTCTACAGGCTGTACAGTTGAGTTCCTTGAATGTAGCTCAAAGATTGTCTCAATTGTATATTTTGCCCAGAACTCACTACACCCCAGCCAGATTGTATAGGATGGGCAGGAGATATTCTCCAACATGTGGCAGATGCATGAGGGATCATGGGGACTTTATATATATATATTTATATATGGTTCCTGCGTTATCTTGGATTCTTCCAGCCACCCTAATGCTGCACCACAGGAACTGGTACTATGAAACAGTTTTGTAAGATACTAATAAGGGGGGTTGTGATGCGCTTCGGGGTGTTACAAAATATATTAAAGTGCTTGTGTGTAATAATTCACCTCCTAAAATCAATGATCTGTGTATAAAATTCATACAATCCTGTTACATATATTCCAAACTATATCTTATTGTATGTAAAATAAATATAAAATGCTTAATAGATATCATGTGACTTTGTTGAAAAAAAATAATAAAAAAATATAATATTAAAATTGTTTAGTGCTTCTTCTACGTGCTTCTAAAAAGTGCTCTGTGCATTCAGTGATAAAGAATGAAATGTAAATCAATACAAATTCCAGCAATAAATTTCAATATATCAAATATGTGCAAAATCGCAAATGCACATATTGCTGAATGTCTAATCTAAAACGGTGCTTCAAACAGTTCTCAGTCAGATGGCTGTACCATCAGCCATATTCCATCAAAAAAAATACATTCAATAAACCGGAGATTATATAATGTGATTTCTTTACCTCCACCTTGTGCCGTGGTGTCACTTCTAGGTGTGCTAAATTCTCACCTCAAAACAGAAGGTAATACGCCTGTATTATCTCTCTGGATAGACGGTGATCACTTTTCTTCCTTTATTCCAGCGTGGTGTCTAGTATCTGCAATCTCTTCCCCGGGGTTCCTGTGTTACTTCCCAACCTTGTCCTGTCTGTGGGGGTCTTTTTATGCCTTCATTTGAATGAGACTTCTTTGGGTGAATGTCACCTCCTTAGGGCTCATTAAAATTATGGGGCCATCATTGTGCAGTATTATAAACTTTTATTCCAAAAAATATAGCAGACTTACATTAAAAAACGTATTATCCAGTGTTCAGACAACGCCGTGGGAGCTCTGTCCCATACTGCACGTCACTTCCGATACCGGGTTCCTATGCGTTATGTCACAGAGTCACGTGACTTCCTCAGGGAATGCCCATCAAGGGATGTGACGTGCTTTTAATGCCGGCCAAGCCGGAAATCCTATAATCGCCATCTTTGAAGATCCTTCTACATGTATTGTGGCGGACGTGTCTAATCCGCCATTTATTGCCCAATTGTTGTTACTGGTTACGAATATACATGTTGCAGGTAAATCTCATTCTATAATTACTTCTCATTCTTATTCTATATATACCGGAAGTGAGGTTTTATAACTATTTCTGAAAATTCCTTAATACATCTAAAATACATAATGCAACATAAAACAACTTCCAAATGTGTTAATATGCTGCTTTCTGACAAAAATCTTGTTGTTGTTACTTTTCTACATAAAAATGTTTATTAATTTAATATTTCTTGAATGGTTTTTTAAAACATTTTTTATTTTTTTGGTAAGAAAAAGATATTAAAGTAGGTGAGGGGAAATTTTGTTAAAACCTATATAAATCTAAAATCAATTCCTACTTCTATGTGTAAAAGGTTCTTTCTGGAAGGTATAAAAAATAAAAATAGTTAAAAATCACTAATAAAACAGTTCAAATCAAACTCGACATTAAGACCTTTGGGAGTAAAAGAATCCATTTTAAAAATCCATTGTGATTCTAGCTTACTTAAAGTGCAAATTTTATGCCTACCTCTCCAATGTCTTTCATATGGTACTATGCCCCAAAATTTCATTTGTGAGGGGTCTTTCTGATGGTGTTTGGCAAAATGTTTTGAGACATTATGTTTGTCACTACCTTTTATTATGTTCTGTACATGCTCTTTTATCCTAATTCTTAGTAATCTTTTGGTTCTGCCTACGTATTGTAGCCCGCATCTACATTCCAGGGCATAGACTGCTCCTTCTGTATTGCAGCTTATAAAGTCTTTAATTTTGTATTTTGTTCCATTGCTTGTTGCTGTGAACTCAAAGATTTTTTCTTTTGGACGTTTTGTTCTCTGGCATGCGAAGCACCTTTTGCATGGGAAGAAACCTTTTCCCGTGAAGAATGAGAATGTTTTCTTAGGGGGATCTATTATTGTTTTCACAACTTTATTCCTTACTGTAGGTGCCTTTCTATACACAAATTTTGTTTTTTTCTGGTATATTGTCCTTTAGATGCCTATCTGCTTTTTGGATATACCAGTGTTTCTTTATTATTTTCTCCACTGCCTTTTGTTGCATATTATATTCCAATATGATTGGTAGATTGTCCATATAGTTATTCTTCCTTTCCTTTGTTCTCATTAATTCCATTCTTTGTGTATTCTTAACTTCTGCAATTTTCTTGTCAATTAACTAATTTTGATATCCTTTGTCCTTAAATCTTTGTCCTACAATTTTTGCTTGATCTTCAAAATCGTTCTCATTTGTACAGTTTCTCTTTAGTCTGAGTAGTTGGCCTTTTGGTATATTCCATAGCCAATCCCTATGGTGGCAGCTGCCCATAGGTAGATAGCTATTTCTGTCAACCTCCTTAAAATGAGTTTTTGTGTAGATTCTTCCTTCTTCCTGTAAAATTGAGAGGTCTAGGTATGTTATTTCATCTTCACTGATATTCCATGATAATTTGATATTTTTATCATTGGTGTTCAAATTAATAAGAAATTCTTCTAGTGTATACTTTGAGCCATTCCACAGTATTAGGCCATCATCAATAAATCTGTTGTATAATATTAGTTCGGGTGGTTTGTTCTTATATATCGCTTCCTCTTCCCATTGGGCCATTGGGTTTGCGATACTTGGTGCAGATTTTCTGATGGTAGTATGTGTTTTGATACCAGAAATAATTCTTTTTTAAACAAAACTCCAAACATTTAATCAGAAATTTCCTTTGTTTGCAGATTAATTCGGTGTATTCTCTTAGAGCCCATTTTGTGGCTTCACATGCTTCATGGTGCTGTATTATTGTGTATAAAGAGGTGACATCTATTGTGACCATCTGGATTTTGTTCTCATATCTTGGAATCTCCTCCAATATCTGTAAAACGTGTTTTGTGTCTTTGATGAATGCTTTTGTGTTTGGAATAATTGGTGGCAGGAATCCTTCGATATACTGTCCTAGTCTCATTGTGAGGGAATCGATACAAGTTACTATAGGTCTTGGTGGTGGGTTCTCCTTATTTTTGTGTATTTTAGGCAGTGTGTAGATGATCGGTGTTCTGCATGCTTCAGGTATTAGGTATTTTGCTTCCTTCTTATTTAGTATTTCTTTTTTCAATCCCAAATGTATTAGTTGTTCAAGTTCTTTCTTGTGTTTATATATAGGGTTACTCATCAATTTTGTGTAGGTGTCTCCATCATTTAGCATATTTGTCATGGTTTCCTGGTATTTTTCTTTAGCTAGAATCACTATTCCTCCCCCTTTGTCTGCGGGCCTTATTACTACATCTTGTCTTTCAGCTAGTTTTTTTTAGACCTATTTGGATAGCTTTCGGTTCATCATATTTCTGATTAAATGTTTGGAGTTTTGTTTAAAAAAGAATTATTTCTGGTATCAAAACACATACTACCATCAAAATATCAGCGTAGCGATGGGCGCAAAACTTGCACCAAGTATCACAAACATTTTCATGGCCCAATGGGAAGAGGAAGCGATGTATAAGAACAAACCACCCAAACTAATATTATACAACAGATTTATTGAAGATGGCCTAATACTGTGGAATGGCTCAAAGGATACACTAGAAGAATTTCTTATTAATTTGAACACCAATGATAAAAATATTAAATTATCATGGAATATCAATGAAGATGAAATAACATACCTAGACCTCTCAATTTTACAGGAAGAAGGAAGAATCTACACAAAAACTCATTTTAAGGAGGTTGACAGAAATAGCTACCTACCTATGGGCAGCTGCCACCATAGGGATTGGCTATGGAATATACCAAAAGGCCAACTACTCAGACTAAAGAGAAACTATACAATTGAGAACGATTTTGAAGATCAAGCAAAAATTGTAGGACAAAGATTTAAGGACAAAGGATATGAAAATTAGTTCATTGACAAGAAAATTGCAGAAGTTAAGAATACACAAAGAACGGAATTAATGAGAACAAAGGAAAGGAAGAATAACTATATGGACAATCTACCAATCATATTGGAATATAATATGCAACATAAGGCAGTGGAGAAAATAATAAAAAAAAAACACTGGTATATCCTGAAAGCAGATAGGCATCTAAAGGACAATATACCAGAAAAACCAAAATTTGTGTATAGAAAGGCACCTACAGTAAAGAATAAAGTTGTGAAAACAATAATAGATCCCCCTAAGAAAACATTCTCATTCTTCACGGGAAAAGGTTTCTTCCCATGCAAAAGGTGCTTCGCATGCCAGAGAACAAAACGTCCAAAAGAAAAAATCTTTGAGTCTTCCGTCCAGGCCACTATTTGCGATTCGGCGCTGTGCAATTTTAACTGACAATTGCGCGGTCGTGCGACACTGTACCCAAACGAAATTTACGTCCTTTTTTTCCCACAAACAGAGCTTTCTTTTGGTGGTATTTGATCACCTGTGCGATTTTTACTTTTTGCGCTATAAACAAAAAAAGAGCGTTTATTTTGAAAAAATAACAATATTTTTCACATTTTTTATATGAAATTCCCCCCCAAAAAAATGTAAAAATCAAAATTTTTTTAATTTTTGGCCAATTTGTTTTTTGCTACATATTTTTGGTAAAAAAATCACAATAAGCGTATTTTTATTGGTTTGCGCAAAAGTTATTGCGTTTACTAACAAAGGGAAAGATTTCTGTCATTTTTGGTGTTTTTTTTTTAACGCGTAATGGCGGCGATCTGCGATTTTTTTTGCGGGACTGCGACATTGCGGCGGACAGATCGGACCCTTGACTGACATTTTTGACACTTTTGGGGGTACCAGTGACATTACTGCAGTAATCAGTGCTATATATATGCACTGTTACTGTAAAAATGACACTGGCAGGGAAGGGGTTAATTTTATTGGAGAGGGAGGGGTTAATGTATGCCTGGTGCTTACTGACGTGTGTGGGGGGAGGTGGGGAGGTGACAGAGTGACACAAGGACAGATCCAGGGTTCAGCTATGCTGAACCCTGCAATCTGACCCTGCCTGTCACTTCAGAGATCCGCCCACTGTGTTTACACACAGCAGGCGGATCTCCACACTCGATCCCCGATGATCGGGTAAGAGCAGCGGCGATGACTGAAAAGGGGAGGAGTCCAGCGACGTAGGTCTACGTCGCTGGACGGGAACGAGCCACTTTGCTGCAGTAGCAGCAAAGTGAGCGGGGGTAAAGTGGTTAAAGACTTTATAAGCTGCAATACAGTAGGAGCAGTCTATGCCCTGGAATGTAGATGCGGGCTACAATACGTAGGCAGAACAAAAAGATTACTAAGAAGTAGGATAAAAGAGCATGTACAGAACATAATAAAAGGTAGTGACAAACATAATGTCTCAAAACATTTTGCCAAATACCATCAGAAAGACCCCTCACAAATGAAATTTTGGGGCATAGTACCATATAAAAGACATTGGAGAGGTAGCCATAAAACTCGCACTTTAAGTAAGCAAGAATCACAATGGATTTTTAAAATGGATTCTTTTACTCCCAACGGTCTTAATGTCGAGTTCGATTTGAACTGTTTTATTAGCGATTTTTAACTATTTACATTTTTTTATTCCTTCCAGAAAGAACCTTTTACACATAGAAGTAGGAATTGATTTTAGATTTATATAGGTTTTAACAAAATTTCCCCTCACCTACCTTAATATTTTTTTCTTACCAAAAAAATAAAAAATGTTTTAAAAAATAATTCAAGAAATATTAAATTAATAAACATTTTTATGTAGAAAAGTAACAAGAAGAAGATTTTTTGTCAGAAAGCAGCATATTAACACATTTGGAAGAAATAAAAATGGTGTCCTAAGAAAATAAAAAAATCCCTCACATTTATCAAACATGGAATATCACCACATAGGATAATATATAGAATCAGATACTCATCAGAATATAGATAGATGCATACGTAGATAAAGATAAAAATAAAAACAGTTTGGATCATTACAATTTAAAATAAGACATCCCGGTAATTGTTTCCCTTTTCTCATACATTGGACATTTTTATATGTATTAACGGTTTTATGGAATAACATTAAATATAGATTTTAGAGTATCATATTAATTATATCAAGAGGATATCAAGCAGTTGTTTTATGTCACATTATGTATTTTAGATGTATTAAGGAATTTTCAGAAATAGTTATAAAACCTCACTTCCGGTATATATAGAATAAGAATGAGAAGTAATTATAGAATGAGATCCACCTGCAACATGTATATTCGTAACCAGTAACAACAATTGGGCAATAGATCTTCTAAAATGGCAGATTAGACACGTCCACCACGATACATGTAGAAGGATCTTCAAAGATGGCGATTATAGGATTTCCGGATTGGCCGGCATAAACAGCACATCACATCCCTTGATGGGCATTCCCTGAGGAAGTCACGTGACTCCGTGACGTAACGCGTAGGAACCCGGAACCGGAAGTGACGTGCAGTACGGGACAGAGCTCCCACGGCGTTGTCTGAACACTGGATAATACGTTTTTTAATGTAAGTCTGCTATATTTTTTGGAATAAAAGTTTATAATACTGTACAATGATGGCCCGATAATTTTAATGAGCCCTAAGGAGGTGACATTCACCCAAAGAAGTCTCATTCAAATGAAGGCATAAAAAGACCCCCACAGACAGGACAGGGTTGGGAAGTAACACAGAAACCCCAGGGAAGAGATTGCAGATACTAGACACCACGCTGGAATAAAGGAAGAAAAGTGATCACCGTCTATCCAGAGAGATAATACAGGCGTATTACCCTCTGTTTTGAGGTGAGAATTTAGCACACCTAGAAGTGACACCACGGCACAAGGTGGAGGAAAAGAAATCACATTATATAATCACTGGTTTATTGAATGTATTTTTTTTGATGGAATGAGGCTGATGGTACAGCCATCTGACTGAGAACTGTTTGAAGCACCGTTTTGTAATCAGCAATATGTGCATTTGCGATTTTGCACATATTTGATATATTGGAATTTATTGCTGGAATTTTTATTGATTTACATTTCATTCTTTATCACTGAATGCACAGAGCACTTTTTAGAGGCATGTAGAAGAAGCACTAAACAATTTTAATATTATATTTTTTTATTATTTTTTTTCAACAAAGTCACATGATATCTATTAAGGACTTTATATTTATTTTACATACAATAAGATATAGTTTGGAATATATGTAACAGGATTGTATGAATTTTATACACAGATCATTGATTTTAGAGGTGAATTATTACACACAAGCACTTTAATATATTTTGTAACACCGCGAAGCGCATCACAACCCCCCTTATCAGGATCATGGGGACTTGGTGCATCTCCTTTGGAGTTGCCCCAAGCTTCACGCATATTGGAAGGGTATGCTTGATACGCTTTCGGGGGCGTTCAGGGGTCCAGCTGCCGGAGGATCCTAAAGTCTGCTTGCTGGGCATCATGGGAGGAGTTCAGGCCTCGGTGCCGGCTCAGCAGGCTATCGGCCGGGCATTGTTCTAGGCAAGGAAATTACTTTTGCGGCACTGGATTTCCCTGAGAGCCCCTCTGGTTAGGGAATGGGTTGCTGCAATAGGAGACCCACTTAGATTGGAAAAGTACATATATCAACATAGGGGCAGTCCAGGTAAATTTGAAAGGTTGTGGGCTACCTGGTTGGCTGTGCCGGGCATGACCCCGGTAGACCTGATACTTGACAGTATAATGGCTGGGGTGGTGTAAAGGATGGGGAACAAAGACCTGTCGGGATTTGTCTTGTGTTTTGACTTGATTGTTCCTTCACTCTGGAGGGCAGGGGGGGGGGGGGCGGGAGCGGCTGAGGCGGAATTTTGCTTGTTTATCATACTGTCTGTGGAGGTCATTGATGTAAGGTTTTCATTACTATTGACACCTGTTCCATATGTGCTTGATCCTTGTAGACTATGACCTGTTTGCTCTGGACTCTGTTTTGTTTGTTTTTTGTGTGCTGTTTATAAAGTTTAATAAAGTTTTTTCTTGATATAAAAAAAAAGGTATAGAAGAACACTATCAGCTAATGGACTGGTAATGTCCCTTAAAATAATTAAAGATAAGAATATGAAACAAAAAAGGAAGAAAAGAGGAAAAAAAACTAGCAAAATAAATTACCTTACAGATTTAATGCTGCTTCAACCAGAACGGTTATCACACAATTTTCACTTTATGTCAAAGAGCATTGAATCTGTATTCTTACTACAAAAAAAAAAAATTATTAACCACTTGCCAACCGGTCACATTGACCGTACTGCGGAAAAGTGGCTCGTTATCGTCCAGCGACGTAGACCTAGGTCGCTGGACTCCTCCCCTTGCGGGAGGCGCGGCGCAGCCGGAGGCTCGCTCCCGCTGTATTCAGTCACAGCGGGAGTCGGGCCAGGGGAAGAGAGGCGGTGATCACCGCCTCTCTTCCCCGATCGTCGGGGATCGAGTGTGGAAATCCG
Source organism: Pelophylax lessonae (assembly GCF_965119305.1). Lineage (NCBI taxonomy): Eukaryota > Metazoa > Chordata > Amphibia > Anura > Ranidae > Pelophylax > Pelophylax lessonae. Next base: position 521,029,432 of record NC_138771.1, read on the forward strand.
CCCGCTTGTGTAAACAAAGCGGGCAGATCTCCTAAGTGACAGGCAGGGACAGATTACAGGATTCAGCATAGCTGAACCTGCGATCTGTGCCTGTGTCACTCAGTCCCCTCCCCCCACACACGTTAGTAAGCACCAGGCATACATTAACCCCTTGATCACCAATAAAAGTTAACCCCTTCCCTGCCAGTGTCATTTTTACAGTAACAGTGCATATTTAGAGCACTGATTACTGTAGTAATGTCATTGGTACCCCCAAAAGTGTCAAAAATGTCAGTCAAGGGTCCGATCTGTCGCAGTCCCGCAAAAAAAAATCGCAGATCGCCGCCATTACTAGTTAAAAAAAAAAAAACAATAAAAATGACATAAATTTCCCGTAGTTAGTAGCTTTTGCGCAAACCAATCAAAATACGCTTATTGCGATTTTTTTAACCAAGAATATGTAGCAGAAAACAAATTGGCCTAAAATGTTAAAAAATTTTGATTTTTACTTTTTTTTGGGGGAATTTCATATAAAAAAAATTTGAAAAATATTGTTATTTTTTCAAAATTGTCGCTCTTTTTTGTTTATAGCGCAAAAAGTAAAAATCAGACAGGTGATCAAATACCACCAAAAGAAATCTCTGTTTGTGGGAAAAAAGGACGTAAATTTTGTTTGGGTACGGCGTTGCATGACCGCACAATTGTCAGTTAAAGTCACACAGTGCCAAATTGCAAAAAGAGGCCTGGACGTAAGACAGCAAAATCCTCCGGTGGTAAAGTGGTAAATTAACTTGTTAAAAAAAAACTAAATACATAACTGTCCAAAAAAAATTATTATAATTGTAAAGTGCCTTGAAAAAAAATACACTGCAGCTATTGCAGCAGCAACTTAGCAACAAATAAAGTAAAGAGAAAAAAGAATCACTAACTCCTCTCCCACATTACTGATCAACAGGTAAACAGATCCAAATGGTCCAGAATCCAAATGGTCCACTCCGCTCCTCCTAAGACATCCTGATTTCCAGCTCCCTTGTTACCTCCTCCAGGCTCACCATCAGGACTGCTCCAGAACCTCTGGAATTCCCTACCCCAGTATGTTCAGCCAGCTCCTACCCTGTCCACCACTAGGTGATCCCTGAAAACTCATTTATTCAGGGAAGGCTACTCTGCCTCCACCTAAAACTTTACCTCAGCCAGCTTCATGAGATCATTTCCCCCTGCAGCTATTACCTTTTGTACCGCCCCTTCCCCTTAGATTATAAACCCCTTGAGTAGGGTTCTTCTATTAATGCACTGCGCAAACTGTGGGCGCTTGTTGCCCAAGGTCTAACTACCAAACTTTTAACTCCAAATCCCAAAGGAAGTTTCTGTAGGTGTAAAGGGGTGTCAGGTTTGATATAAAGTCTTTTCTCTGGGGTAGTAGGGGCATGTCCCGGTGTTTCTGCTATATCAATGCCAAGGACAAGAGAAGATGTACAATGGACCCCCTGAGGTAGTGTACCCCGCTGAGTACAATTTAACCTGACGCTGAATACAGTGCATCACTAGACATTTGATACCAGCACCAGTACCCTGGTCTCAAGTATTTTTAACTTTGTATAGTACAGGTTGGGACAATACCTTGGCATCCATTAGGCATGACCCCTTCCTGTGACAGCATTGCTGACTCGAGACTCTGTCCTGTTTTCTTTGATATAGCACAACACCTTTCTTTCTCCAGCACCCGTTAGCATCAATCATCTGAGGTTGTCCAGATTCATATACCATCAGAACATAATGGACTCTAGGGTGTAACACTATAGAGTCTGACAGGATAGTACCAAAATTTACTGAGGTATATGCATGATGTTCAGCCCTTGCAATCAGGGATGGCAACAGCAAAAGTAAGGTTTTGACAGCCATGAATCCATATGACTCATAGTAAACTTGGATACTACCCCCATCTGCCTGTCTTTGCAAAGTGGAAATTGTCCCACTGAGAAAGAGAACTTACATTGAACTTTTGTGACAGTTTCTGCTTGTCCCTATGTTCAAGTGTTGTTTGGAAAGATTTCTCCTTATATCCCTTAGTAAAAACATTCACTTCCTCTGCCCTGTTCAATGACTCTAGCCAGGGCCGGCCCTACCATGGGTCCCGGTGGGTCCATTGGACCCAGGCGGCACTCTGATAGGGGCGGCAAATCAGTGGCGGATTGGAAGAGAAGCATGGGCGGTATGTGGAGCACAGAAAAGAGAAGCACGGGCGGTATGTGGAGCGGAGCAGAGAGAAGTACGGGCGGTATGTGGAGCAGAGGAGAGAGAAGCACGGGCGGTATGTGGAGCGGAGGAGAGGCATTGTCATGTGTGCTGGGAGCTGCAGGGTTCGGGGAACTTCGGGCTTCCCAGCTGCGGCCAAAGCTGCAGGCTTCTTCTCTCTCCCGGCCTGCCCACCACCTGTAGCACAGAGCCAACAGCGTTTTGGAGCACTTCCTTTGGCTCCGTGATAGGTGGTGGGCGGGGACAGAAGTCCTCTAACGGACGCTGCCGCTCCATTCTCCCGATTGTTACTGTGCGGGCAGCGGGTGACAGCTGTCCTAGAAGGAGGGGATCCGCACACTGCTCCCTATAGCGTCCCTGAGCTTGTCCCACACATGCCCATACATTCTCCTGCCCCTCTCTCTCTGCCAGTGTACTGCATCTGGGATGTAAGGGCGGGAAAATTAAGCAGCAGACAGACAGCCCCCCCTCTCTCTCTGCCTCTCCTCTCTCTTTCTCTCCCTGCCCTCTCTCTGGTGGCACATGATAGTGGCAAGTGACAAGCTGCATCAGGTGGAAGGCGAGGTGGCAAGTGAAAAGCTGCATCTGGTGTCAGGCGACGTGGCAAGTGACAAGCTGCATCCGAAGGCAGGTCATGGCAAGTGACACGCTGCATCTGAAGGCAGGCGACGTGGCAAGTGACAAGCTGCATCTGGTGGCAGGCGACGTGGCAAGTGACAAGCTGCATCAGGTAGAAGGTGACGTGGCAAGTGACAAGCTGCATCTGGTGGCAGGTGACGTGGCAAGCTGCATCAGGTGGAAGGTGACGTGACAAGTGGCAAGCTGCATCTGGTGGCAGGCAATGTGGCAAGCTGCATCTAGTGGCAGGTGACGTGGCAAGCTGCATCAGGTGGAAGCTAACATGGCAAGTGACATGCTCCATTTGGTGGCAGGCGACGTGGAAAGTGACACGCTCCATCTGGTGGCAGGCGACGTGGCAAGTGACAAGCTGCATCTGGTGGCAGGCAACTGTGTCACGTTGCATCTGGTGGCAAGTGACAATCTCAGAGTTCCCACAAATTCTGCATTATGGTGAGTTGAACTATTTTATTATATATTACAATGTAGTAATAGAAATAATGTGGTTTTATCATCCTGACACCATATCAAGCATGAACACCAGCCATTCGCCCGAAAAATCGCCCCCGCCGCTGATCAACCCTGAGACTACATTTCCCCCCGTCCGTCCTTGGCAAAATTGTCCCTGAATAGCATTTTGGAAATGTTGTCACCCTAGGGGGGGCAGGGTGCCAAATTCCCCCCAGGCCGCTCTGATGTCCCATACCCCCAGGTTGTGCATGCCCTCTGTCCCATCCCAGCCAATGGCAGGAAGGTGCCAGTAGCTGAGCGGGCTCCTCAGCTCGCTCCGTGTGGAGCACCCACTGGTGGTGATGGAGGTTGGGGCCACAGGCTTTTTGTTAACCTCACCAACCTGTGTGTGTTCTGGGGCCAGACCTGCACACTCGCATGGAGGACACAGGCATGCGCAAAGGGGGTAGAAGAACCAAAGCCACGGGAGAACTCATAAAGTGAGGGGGGAGACTTCTGATGTAAAGAGGGATTCTGACATAAATGTAGACTTCTGATGTAAGTAGGGACTGCTGACGCAAAGGGGGACTCCTAATGTAAAGGGGGGGACTTCTGATGTAAAAGGAGACTCTTGATTTTTGATAGGGGGCTCCTGGTTCTAAGTATGGAGCTTCTGATGTTAAGGGGGGACTCCTGGTGTGAAGTGGGGTGCTGTTGCATGTAAATCTGGCTTACTGATAAATTTTATTTTATTTTTTATTATCATGATATAAAATAATGGACGTGGGGCCTTTTGGTGGGCATGATTTTTTCTTTTGGGGGGGGGGGGGGGGCAGCATTACATTCTTGGACCCATGCAGCACAATGTCAGTGGATGCTGTCAGTAGGGCAGTGGACAGTGTTAGCGGAGCAGCAAATGGTGTCAGTAGTTTTTTTTTTTTTTTATTATGTATTTATTTATTAGAATTTAATTTGTTTTTAATTTTTTTTCACAATGCTTTTGGGGGGGGGTTAGGCAGTAGGCAGTGTCAATAGGGAAAAGGGGGGGGGGGTTGATGGGGTAATGGTGTCAGTAGTTTTTTTATTTTATATTATTTTTTTACAATTTTATTTTTTTTATCATTTTTTTACAATTTTACTTTTTTTATTTTTATTTTTTTGCAATTACATTTTTTATGTTTATTGCATTTTTTAAAACATTTTATGAGCCCCGTTGGTGGGCTTTGGTGATGTCCCCTTTCTCCTGCATCTGCTAAAATGCTGCCATGCATGACAATAGAAATCACATTATTCTCTATGATGCTCATTCACATCAATGCAACATAGGGCAGTTGCAATTTTTGAAAAGGTGCAGGTGCTTCTTTGGTGCAGCATAGCCCATTTTTGTCCAGAGACTTCAATAGGAACACATGGGAAATGCATGAAAAACTAATGCACATGCGTTTTTAGTGCATTTTTGGCAGAGTTTTGAATTCAAAATCGAGACTCCCACAAATAAAAACATGAGGCCCTGTTTACACTGGTGCATTTTTGCTGCTCTAAAACGCATTTTCCTTCGCAAAAAAAGCGCATAAAAAGTTCCCATTAAACTCTATCCACTGTATCTGTTTACATATCTTCATTGCATTTTAAGAAGTCCTGCTTGCTGCATCTTTGGCGTTTGACTTGAAAAACGCCGCAAAAATGCAACTTCTATCATAGTCAATAAAAACGCACTTGTGTGTTTTTGTTTTTTTAGGCTGCTTTCACAATGCTTTATTGAAAAAATGCATCAAAAACATTCATGCGTTTCCAGGTGTATTTTCTGATTGCCTGACTCCCAGTTTGCACCTGTGAAACATGGACATGTGTCTCAAATAACACAACCACTGTAGATTTTTGATGTGTCCCATGGGACTAGGGGCCAGTTCACACCAGAACGTGGTGCAGGAAACCTGCATTCTGTGCACATTTCCTGCGTTGTGTTCAATACATAATGCACTTTCAATCTGCAGTGGGTGTTGGTGTTAACACACCAAATGCAGGCTACAAACGCAGTTAAATTGTCTGCACCAGATCACATGGTGCAGTGCGTTTTCAAAAGTAGCGCATGCACTACTATTGGTGAGGTCTGCCGTGATTTCAGCTTATTCAAATGAATGAGCTGAAATTGCGCTGCACCCAGATGGCATGTAATTTACACAGGAACACAAAGCGCATTCCATTGCGATTCCTGAAGGGCTGGTTCACACCAGATCCAGTCCAGTGCATTTTTTTTTTTGGCATCAAAAACGCCTGGGTTCCAAAGGCCTAGTTCATAGCAGTGCAGTCAGTTACAGTGTGTTTGGCTGGTTTCACACGTGCGATCCGATCAGGTCCGTCTGTCAGTTTTTCAGGCAGACCTGATCGAATCAGCCATTGCTTTTATTGGAGCGGGAGATGTTAGCAGACATCCGTCTGGTGGATTGGATCAGACGACAGATACGAATGGACAGGCGTTCTGTTTACCAGCTGATAGTCCCATAGAGAACAGCGGGCTCTGTCCGTGTCTGCTCTGCAGAGCAGAGCGGACATGGACCTGTCATTTGCCTTCTCAGCGGGGATCAGTGGAGAGATCCTTTGCTGTGCAGATGGATGTGCATTACAGAGCCCACCCGCATGAAACCAGCCTTCCTGTGCAGGAAAAAAGTAAAAGGAAGATAGGTATGTATATTTTCTTTAAAAAGAAGGTAAGTGAATAAAAAAAAAAAAAAAATATTATCTATTTGTTTTACAGGTTATTAAGAGCAAGCGGAGAGTGAAATTTTTTTTTTAAGGGTGGAACTCCGCTTTAGGTCGCCAGGAGGTCTCCTGGCAAAGTCTCACCATAGACATGTGCACTATCAAAAAAATTGTTTTGTTTCGTTTCATTCATTTTTTTTTTTTTTTTTTTTTTAGTTTATCGAATCATTCGTTATGATCGGCATTTGTTACTTCGGATCATATGAAACTTCGGATGCATTCGTATTTGTTCCGTTCCATTCGTTTAGATAGAGCAGTCGTTACTTTGGATAATACGTAACTTCGGACGCATTTGTTACATTCCATTGGTTTAGATACGGCATTTGTTACTTTGGATAACACGTAACTTCAGATGCAATTGTAACTTCCTTACGTTCCATTGGTTTAGATACGGCATTCGTTACTTTGGATAATACATAACTACGGATGCATTCGTTACGTTCCATTGTTATAGATACGATCATACGGCATTCATTACTTCGGGCTCGGACCCTTCATTCATTCGGACATTGGTGGTTGTATTCGTAATCAATAAATCCAACAAAACAGTGCCCCCAGCCCACCACACCCTGTCTGGACCCTGGATGGAATGCAGTCTGACACAGAAAAACACACAAAGGAAAAAGTGTTGGTTCACACGAGATGCGGTGGGAATTCACAGTGAATTTGTTGCAAATTTGCACCGCATCAAAATCGCAACCAGTTCATGCAAACTGATTGCGAAGTGTATGTTAAGTTAATAATACCCCGCAATCAGTTTGCAAAACGCAGCGGGCTTTGCAGAATCAGAGGGCATGGATATGAACAGCCATGCGATTTGATTCAGGTGCGGACAAAAAAAGGTCCTGCACGAGTTTGGTCCGAATGCGATGCGAATTCGGCCATACAGTTTATATGGCTGAATTTGCATCGCACAGACTCCGCATGTGATCTGCACAGCAATGCGGTGCGAATCACATGCGACGTCTGCCATTGCACTAGTGTGAACCGGCCCTAAGGCACAAGCTCATTGGCCAGAGATAACAAGCTAACACTGCCAATCCGAAAATCAAATGAATCCGAATATATCCAAAAGAAATACGAATAGAAATGCATTCATCAATTATTTTTTTATATTTAGCGATAACGAATAGTCAGAAAGAACGAAAATACAGAAAGGAAATTTTCCGAATGCAATCGATTCATTAAACTTGCAGGCCGGATTGTTTTTCGTTCTTTCAGGTTTTTGTATTTTCGGGTTTTCGTTCTTTCTGACAATTTGTTTTCGTACGCATTCGTCAAAAAAAAGTCTTTCGTTTATTTGGATGCTCCTGAATGGACGAATAGGCTTAATATAGTCGGAAAACGAATTTGTAAAGGAAACAAATTGCACATGTCTGTCTCCGCGTCAGTCGTGCGATTTTCAGGTCGCGGCAGTATGAATGAAAAACGCATCAGTTGCAGGTGCGCTACAAAAACCCAGGATTACGCAGCAGCACAAGTGGGAACCTGGAAGCGGAATCTTCACAAGGAGAGAAATCCGGCAGCATTGCAGATATAATAATATATCACGAGGTTATGTTATAAAACGCTGTGCAAACTGCTGGCCCCATATACCTGTATAATACAATAATAATATACTGAAGTATAAGGTGATGCGGTTCTATTTGCAGGGTGAAGTGTGATTGGTCATCTATAATTAGAATGAAGCCTCTATTCTATAGCAACCTCAGTGTGATGTGTGCGCTGGGGGAAGCCCAGGTGAGAAGGTCCCCAGGTGAGGGAGTGGCTAGGAGTGGGCGGGGCCTCCTGTACTGTCACTCCTCCCCTCTAACCTGAGACGTCTCCAGGAGCCGTTCTATGACCATCCGTTCCCCGGGAGCTGCAGAGGTCCGGCCGCCGGCTGTATGGAGTATTAGAGCTTCTCCGGGGGATCCCTGCGGACTGTCACCCAGCGGAGAAGTGAGCTGAGCAGTGCGGAGTGAAGCCCCCAGCGGCTGCAGCATGAGCTCCGATAAGTTCAGGAGAGCTGCCATCCGGAGAAAGTCCAGTCCATGCCTGAAGAGTGTTCCCCTGACTGTGTACAGGGAGCCGGAGAATGGGGAGCAGGAGGGTGAGTGACACCACAAGGCACTGTCATTATATGTGTGACACCATGAGGACAATCGTAGGTGTGTCACCAGCACACATCTGTCTGATTCTTTCACTTAAAGGGACAGTACACTTTTTTTGTTTTGGAGGCGGATAGGAAAGACCTTTTATCAGGTTAGGGGGCTTAATGTTTGTAAATATGCCTAAGCTTTGTACCATGTATTTATGCTGGCTGTGTCCAGTGTTGTATGCCCACATGTGTACCCACAGGGCTGGGACAAGGGGTGGGCAGGAGGGGCGGCTGCCCTGGACGCAATGGTTTATTGCTGGGATGGGGGGGTGCCTTGTTCCCAACACTAAGAGAAGGGGGGGCGCAGTTTGGCATCCTTGCCCTGGGCGCTGGATGACCTTGTCCTGGCACTGCGTACCCAGGTTTATGCAAATAGCACTGAAAACCCACATACAGCCATGGATTGCTCTGATTGGCTGTATGTTGCAACTATGTGTCCCTGGCGCAGAAAAAAAAAAAAAAAAAAGTGCCTGTGTGCATGAGCCCCTACCAGTGATGGCGAACCTTGGTGCCCCAGATGTTTTGGAACTACATTTCGCAGGATGCTTAACTAAAACTGCAGAGTGCATGAGCCTCATGGGAAATGTAGTTCCAAAACATCTGGGGTGCCAAGGTTTTCCGTCACTGCCCAAGGCTAATGCTGGCCATACACTATACAAAAAATCGTTCAAATCATTTTTGAAAAAACAAACACTCAAGCCGTGAGAGCATACGATCGACCATCATTTAATGATCGATTAATGCGTTTTATTGTTCGTTTTTTTTTTTTTTTTTTCATCATTTTAGGACAATATGTATTCTGCTACATGTTCTTGGGTAAAAAAAAAAAAAATCCCAATGATTGTATATTGATTGGTTTGCACAAAAAATATGGTGTCTATAAACTAGGGGATAGATTTGACATTTTTATATATTTTTTTTTTATTTTTTTACTAGTAATGGCGGCGATCAGCGTTTTTTTTTTTTTTTTTTTTTTTTTTTGGATTGCGGCAGACAGATCGGACACCTAACTGACACTTTTGGGGGAGACCAGTGACATTACCACTGTAATCAGTGCAAAAATATGCAGTTACTGTACTAATGACACTTGCAGGGAAGGGGTTAACACCAGGGGTGATCAAAGGGGTAAATGTTTCCCTAGGGGGTGTTTTCTAACTGTGTGGGGGATGGGCTTTCTGCATGAACACAGAGACCTGTGTTCCTAAATAAGAGGAACACAGGATCCCTGTGTTCATCACTGACGGAACAGCAGTCTGCTGTGTTTACATTGGCAGACCCCCATTCTGTTTCCGCGGAGAGCGATTGCGTCCGGCGGTCCTGCTGATTGGCGCCCCCTCTAGCCAATCAGCACGGGCCCCCACTAACTGCTACACATAACGATGTACAGGTCAGGTACGTCGTTTCATGTAACAGACCTGCCGCAGTTTAACTACAGCAAGTGGTTAACCTTTCACTTTATCATTCGTTCGACAAAAAATTTGTCCTTCCCTTTTTTTTGTCTCAAAAACGTCACAACTGGTTACTGATTTGTGCCCGTTAGCTGGCCGAAAAAAAAACAAACTGTCCAAATGACCGAATATTGGCCGATTTTTCGTATAGTGTATGGCCACCATTAGTTTACATCTATGCATGTACAGTTTTTGAGGTCTGTTTTCTGGCACATTTTTTTCATGTATGGTTTTTTTATGCATTTTGTGATTTTGGAATCTGTTCATGTTGCTAGGAGGAGGTGTCTGTTGTCATGCAGGAAATCACTCCCAAAAAGAAAAAAAGTTCATGCATTTTTGATGCAATTCTATGTAAACTATGGAGCCAAAAACGCAATGTGCTGCACTAAAAAAAAAAAAAAAAAAAACGCGTAAACTGCATAGATGTGAACAAGGTCCAACTAATGTTAAATGGGCTGTAGTGCGTTTTCCAGTGCAGATTTGCAGAAACGCACTGCAGCCCGTTTAACATTAGTTGGACCATGGTCACAACTATCTAGTCTCCACCAGTGCGTTTTTTTTGTTTTTTTTGTTTTTTTTTTGTTTTTAAAGATGCAGTCACTTTTTTTTTTTTGGGGGGTAAATATATGGATGGTGAATCAATTAACTATGTTTTTGTTAAGCTGGTCATACACTATACAATCTGATTGTACAGACCTTGTACTGTCTTTTAGAGGTACCAAAACTAATGTAATGTGAGGACCAATTTAAACAACCAATTTAATTAGTGCCAAATCAAACAGACACAGCATAGTTGGTGGTAGGTCTAAGGTTGACGGCACGCTATACAATCTCCCTTAGATCTACCATCAACAATGTTGCTGCCTGCTTGATATGAATTAAAATATTTTCAGGGCCATCTTTAAGGCTACATTCACATCTTGGCGTTGCTATTACAGGCATTTTTATGGGCGTTTTTTGTGCAGGCGTTTTTAGATTGAATAGAGACCGATGGAAAACGCCTGTAATCTGCCCAAAAAGAAGCTCATGTACTTTTTTGAGCGTTGGGCGTTTTGCTCACAGCGTCAAAACGCTCAGATGTGAACAGGGGCCATTGAAATGAATAGGATTTGTCTTGTTGGGCGTTTCGAGAGCTGATCCTAGAGCAGAAAAACGCCCCCAAAATGCCTACATGTGAACGGAGCCTAATATTGATTGGACCCTGGGCAAATATTTTCTTGGGCCCTCCCGAATCCACTTATCAGCTATTTGCAAACAGCGTGGGCTCAAGGGGCAGCTGCTTTGGGCCACACAACAATGACTGGGCCCGGGGCAGCAGCCCCTTATGCCCTGTGTTAAAGACGGCCCTGAATATTTTGCTTAGGTTTGACCTCATATTACATAATTTTGTTACAACTGTAAAGCAGATTCTACAGCGATGTACAATGTGATTGTATAGTGCATGGCCAGCTTATTGGCGATTGGTGCAATCAGATTGGATAGTCCTCTTTAGATTTTGCTGTACAATGGATTCATGAGAGGATGTTGCTATTTTTATCACCTAGATATAGCGAACTATGAATAAGGATGTAGTCTGAGATATAGACTGCTTTTTACATGTTGTTTGAGTCATTTTCAGATCCCCTTGTCTGGGGGTGGGTGTTTATTAGTGGTGATCGGTCCAGCTGGTCTGCGAGATGTATATCCGCTATTATTTATGGTCCAGATGTGTTCATATGGGTGGGATATAGTAATTTGGAGTGGAGTCTGTCTGGGGAATTCTATAAACCTGCTACTACACTTTTCTGCCCCTTTATAATGACCTATGCCAAATTCAGACATGCCTTGGCACCAGTTTTGGTACCAGTATGGACACATTCGCTGGATTCAGGTGTTCTTACTTGTAGAATCTGGCTATTGCTGCAAAGGATTCTAAAAGAATCACAGATCAGAAGGCTGGCAGTAATAATGATCCTTTCTGCATTGGTGTATGGAGAGGTGTCCGTCTTGGGAAGCTGTCATAGATGTGATTCAGCTGAAAGTTGAATGGAAACAAATGGGTAAGTGGCACTGGCTAATGTCATCACTCTGATATGGCAATGCCCATAGCTGGGCAATGACGAGTCACATGGAAGGTGGAACTGATGGGGTACTAGTGTCAGTTTCCCATCAGGCGCCAACCACTCAACTTTATGCCTGCCCAATGCTGAACACTGTCAATCAACAGCCAGATGGACCTGATGGGGAAATGGTCTCTCGGTTCCCCATCAGGCTCTGACCACACCAATATGAAACTCCTCAGTCATGTGCTTGTCTCTGTGATGGGGTCAGAGTTCAGTAATGCTGAGCTTTACTGAGGATGGAGTGTCCAATATGGCCACCACCACCACCTCTGAAGACCGACTCTTATACCTGTTCTTGACCAATACATGAATCTGCTGCAACTATTTTGGTGTGGAACAGCTGACAATAATCGCATGTAAAGATCCGACATGCTGGTTGTACACAACTTGACTGATGGATTGACTTTGGTACGTCAGTCTTCCCGTACATGGTTCGAATCTTGGCCGGTCCTTGCTAAACTGGTTGAGATTCAAACCATCTATCGCCACCTTTACCAACCTCCGTGGACCTGATTGTAAACAAATGCCTATCTGCTTACACCCGGCTACCCATTGGGATACAAAACACATCATTTTTGATCGGTCTAATAAGGAGTCTCAGATGGATAGACAGAATATCTGTGCGAAATTTACTTACTGCATATTGCCATTCTACAACATTTCCTTCTGGATTCAAACTTATTTTTAATACAAGTTTAGAGAATTATTTCCTTAGCATCGATACAATTGGAGGATTATAATTTTATTGCAGTGGATTTTGACAGGTGGTTTAGTGGGATTAATGCTTCCTTTCTATTTATTGACTTACAAAATAGATGATTTTTCTAGCCAATAATTAAGATGGGTCTGTATATGTTACAGTACATTTGTTTAGATACAATTATTGACATGCAGTGACATTGTATCCTATGTATTTTATTATATTTGTAGTAAATAAAGAGCATACTCTATGGGCTCTTTCACACGGCCGCTCCGCTGTTCTTATCTGCTGCGGGACTTTTTTTTTTTTTTTTTCCACGGAGCGGATGACATTTGTGTCATCCGCTCCGTATGTCCGCATATCATCCCATCCATTTGCGGATGATATGCGGACATAATGTAAGTCTATGGGCATTGCGGATGTCAGCGGATGACACCGCTGACATCCGATTTTCCTTCCTTTCCGTTTTTTACACAGAGGAAAAATAGGGTTCTGTTCCGTTCCAAAAAACGGAACAGAACTGAAAGGAGGAAAATCGGATGTCAGCGGATGGTATTCCGCTGACATCCGCAATGCCATTGACTTACATTATGTCTGCAAATCATCCGCAAAAAAATAGGATGATTTGCGGACAAGCGGAGCAGCCGTGTGAAAGGACCCTATCTGTCATTCCTTCCATGGAGGATGATGACTGGATTAGGCCTTTTTTTATATGGGTGGACCAATTGGGTCTGCCTGTCAGTTTTTTAGGTGGACCTGATCGGACCCAATATTGCCCTCTATTGAGTGGCGGATGTAAACGGATATCTGTCTGTCGACACCCACCGGCATCTGATCCAAACCTAGCTACTAGAAACAGAGGGATGGGGGGTCCGTTTTCCCATTCGCCTATCGAATCAGATAACAGATGTAAACAGACAGGCAATCCGTTTTACATCCAACCGCCTATTGAGGAGAGTGGGTTGTGTCCATGTTCACTTCCCATAAATATGTGTGTTTTTGTGACTATATTGCAGTCTTTGTCCTCATTGGATAGACTTCACTCGTTCTGTCTGATACCAGTGACAAAAGTGTCATCAAATCTCCAACCCCCCCTGCTTCCAGACAGTAATAAAAAGTTTACCGGGGCTTTAATTATTCGCTGTATCCGATACTAAATAAAATACATGCAAGCAATACTGGAGTGTATGGGATTTGACCCCTCCATTATAGATGCCCCACAGCCTCTATTAAACTGGGAAATGTCATTTCTGCAGCCCTCTGTCATCTACAATGTTTGCCCCAATGATGGAACCCATTGCACTCTTAGCTAGTACTCAGGTGAAGGGGCTCAAACTCCATGACGTAAAGAGAAAATTGCATTATCCACTGGCTATATGATCTTTTTTTTTTTTTTTTTTTTTTTTTTCTTTCAAATTCCCGATTTTGTCTTTATGTGCTGCCTTAATCATATTGGATGATTTTGCCACCTTTTCCTGGGCTGAGGATTAACTGGATTAGGTAACAGGTACTTCCATTGGACCCAATCCCACAGGCAGAATAGGGCCCAGCCCTGCCTCTCCAGTGGGTAACCCAAATCATTATCTGGGAGTGCAAGTTATTAATGACCTTGGGTATTTCATCCGACTAAACTTTACCCCACTGCTGAGGTTGGCAAAATCAAGGTTTGAACTCTGCAGGTCATTACCCCTAACCACTGATTGATTAATTTGCTTCAAATGAAGCTTCCTGTCTTTATGTACATTCTCCATAACATTCCAATTTGGTTCTTGCTGTCTTTATTTAAACAATTGGATACGTGTATTTCCTCATTTCTTTTGGAATAGCAAGCCTCTCAGACTCGCCATCTTGAAGCAAATGACATCCATTGGGGGCCCTTCCTAATTTCTTTTAATATTTCTTGTCTGGGCAGCTGGTGCATGCCCATAATTGGCTCTCATGTGACAAAGGGAATGCTTTGGTGGTGGTTGAGGCTGCAGTGCTGGTCTCTTACGAGGCACTGCAATCCCTTCTTTATAGAGGTTCCCAGGCTGCCTACCCTCTTACTAGCTCCATGCGTGCTGCGATTTGGGCATGGCATAGGACTGGGATGCTACACCCTACAATTTCTCATGTCTGGTCTCTGCTTGGCCCACTGTGGAATAACCTGACTCTTTCTCAGCTCCTTAGAGTCCCAGAGATGGTCATATGGGTGTCCAGGGATACAATTGGGGGATATAGTTGTTAATGGCCATCTCCCCAACCATTTCCGGTGCTACAAACCAAATATTTACTACCTAAATGGTGTTTTTTTTTTTTTTTTTTTGCTACGTACAATTGCACCATGCTTATACCACCCTGTTTGATTCACTAGGCATTTCCCCCCAGGAAACCGATTGGTGTCACTGCTCCACACTGATTTCATTGTGAAGGACCATTCTGTATTGTATCAGTCTGTGTGTCCACCTCTTCCTGCAAGCTTGACCAAATGTAAGGAAAGATGGACAATGGTTGTTTCAGATCTGGACAATGATGATTGGGAGAATATCTGGGATTATCTCCTTCAGTATCGTATTTCCATGAGAGACAAATTGTTTCAATTTAAGATCGTTCACCGTTTCTATCTGTATCGGATAGAGTGAAGAAATTACTGGTTCTTCTAGTTGCTGGTGCTGGTCGGGGCCACAGGTGGACTTTCTTCACATTTTTGCAGCTGCCCCGCAATCCACAAATACCGGATGCAGTCCTCAAATTTATTTCCTTGGTGACGGCTATTTCAGTGCCTCGTTGATTATGTGTCTGCCTTTGGCCCCCCGCAAGGCCACTAGAGTACTTTTTTAAACATATTGCTGTATTATGCTAGAAAAATCATTGTCTTGCATTGTAAATTGCCTAATCCCCCTTTACTGCAAAAGTGGAAATTTCTTTTAAACTACGCGCTTCCCCTGCATAGGGTTTTCTACCATAGCTGAGGTCCAACTAAATTTGACAAAATGTGGAACCTGTGGCTGGAGCCCAGATACTATGACAGAACTTTCAGTGTGAACATTCCCCGTGAGTCCTCCTGTCTGTGCTTTTGAGCCCTCATATTCCTGTTTGGGTGTGATACCTCCTAGCCAGGGTCTCTCTGAGAGGAGGAGGCTTTCACTTATTTACCTGATTTTTCATCCTCTGCTCTTGTGGAAGTTTGGAGACCCGTCGTTACTCATCCTGCTAAATGGTATATTTGAACTCTTTAATTCCATTATGTCCTGACATTAGGCCTTTATGCACCCCCACTGGTCGTTGTAGCAACCTGATTTAGACTGTAGTTGTGTTATATTTTAGTTTCTTCGGCTAATTTAATTTTTCTTTTGTCTTTTCTTGGCGGTAGATTGTTGCACTGCCTTTTGTTTTTATACCTTTTGTAAAACTGCAATAAAAAAACTGAATTTTTTAAAAAATAAAATAAAATGTCTATGCCTTGAGACTGCATTGAGTACAGCTGTCCAGCACAACCCAATGCAAGAGGGCAGCAGCTCTAACTAAACAATGAAGATTCCCCTCTGCAGCAACCATGTGACTAGTGCCTTGGCTTTAATACCGACTGTTTTTTTTTCAGTTATACGGCTACAGATAGATTACTCTATATGTTTTTATTTATTTTTTTTGTTTCAAACACGTGTTCATTATTCATTTTTGCTGAACCTACTAAGCAGGTTAGCATTAGAAATGAATATAGGTAAAAACAAGACCTGTGCGCTAAAACGGGGTAAACGACACCCTAAATCACAAAGACAATCGTGGAACACCACAGAGAAAGCTGCTGATTTGGCAGTGTCACCACATATCCAAGTATTATTCAAAAAGTAGAAATCAGCGCTCTACTCTTAAAGTGAGCCACTCTAATTATTTAAATGACGGTAATACAACTGAAGATTCTCAAAAAAACTGCTGATGCAAAAACAACGTAAATGAATCTAAAATCAATATCCTTGAAACCCAGCTCACTAATGGAGACAATAGAGATGAAATAATTCTTCTATTCTAATAAGTCACAAAGCACGGAGGTGTTGCAGATACAATGGGACGAAATTCCCAATAAAATTATTATTTGAAAACAAATGTGAAACTAAGTGAGTGAAGTGAATGAGAAAAAGTTGATGTCAAAAAGTGCATAAAGGTAGTTGACTGATATTAAATAAAATAAAAAAATTGATCAATGACCCTGTGGAACATAAATAAGTAGGCAAATCAGAATATAGATATTCAAAAAAAATCAATACAGTATAACCAATTAATATTAAGATGAATTCAAAGTGCAATGGTGCTAAATAAGGTGCATAATGTCCATCATTCCTTCTAAGAAAAAAGTTTTTGTGATGAAAAGTGCAAAGTGCTCAGGAAATTCAAAACAAGAAGAAGAAATCCAAGTGAATAATCAAGGTGCATTCAGACTTCAAATTATAGTAGGTAAATGTGCATTCAGACTTCCAATTCAGGCCAGGTAAATGTGCACAGGTGAGCATGCAATCCGACACCGAATGCAATGGCCGCTCACCTCAAACACACTCGGAGCGAGCGTTTATACGATGTATTACTTAGACTCCTCTCCAGCCTCTTAATCTTCAGTATATAATTCGGTATATCTCCACTATTACAAATTCAGTATTGTAAACGGCAATAAAATGATCCCGGCTTGCCAATCATTCCATGCATCTGTCAGGTGCTCAAGGAATGGAAACTCTCATAGTGTAGCATTTCAGGGTATAAATTTATTGGTAAATAAGTACTAAACACTTACTAGACAGTAGATGATATGTCAGCGAGAAGCAAACAAAGTACAGCAGCCGCCGATGCGGCGAGTTCCGATGCTTCCGGTCTCGGCCGAAGACCGGAAGTGACGTAGGCACGGCTTGTCCCTGACGCGTTGCGCTACAACAGCCCGTAGCTTTGAAAAATAGTAATAGTGGAGATATACCGAATTATATACTGAAGATTAAGAGGCTGGAGAGGAGTCTAAGTAATACATCGTATAAACGCTCACTCCGAGTGTGTTTGAGGTGAGCGGCCATTGCATTCGGTGTCGGATTGCATGCTTACCTGTGCACATTTACCTGGCCTGAATTGGAAGTCTGAATGCACATTTACCTACTATAATTTGAAGTCTGAATGCACCTTGATTATTCACTTGGATTTCTTCTCCTTGTTTTGAATTTCCTGAGCACTTTGCACTTTTCATTAGAATGAATACCGTCCATTTTAACTGTGTTTCAAAAAAAATGCCAGCTGAATTGAGACTTATTGCTTTGGGCAACATTCTAGCAGAGCACATGATCCAGGCCTTATTATGTGTCTGCAGGTTGTTTTCTTTTGTAATCAATGTAATTTATGAGATTCATTACTGCTCTATAAAAATATAGGCAATCGATAGGGTTTTTTTTTTTTTTATGATATGAACTTAGCTAAACAACAACATGAAAGTCACAAACAAGAGTGACCCAATCTGATGCTTGCATTTCACAGATCGGAGTCTCCTATTGCTAAGGGCAGCACAGACAGAACAGCTTGCAGAAATCCTTGTATATTTTCTTTTTTGAATTGACTGCTTAGAATAATTTTCTAGCTCGCAGCAGGAAAGTTACAGTAACTGTGATGTATATAGATTTCCAGCTGGCTGGTAATTGCTTTCATTGGTCTCACGGCGGGATAATTGTTAGTAAATATGAAGATACTCCTTATCAATTTTATAGCTGGCAAAGCAATCATTTCTCAAAGTAAATATTGCCACAAAGGCTGTCTGATGCAGGATGAGACAGGTTTATCGGTGGCGGATACGGTTGAAGTACTTTCAACAGAGTCCAATTTATGATCAACTTCATGAAAGCAAAAAATGAATGTGTTTATCGTAAATAAAGGCTGTCCTTTTGTTCTTTTGTTGGTGTCAGATAATGAACTCTGAAGGCATTAATTGGCCAAAAAGTGTATCTAGAGTAAAATCCAACTTTAGATTTTCCTTTTTAAATTGTAAAGGCATAAATAGAAGGGCAATTCACCACAACACAGTGCACTTCAACATGCGCATGTCTGTGCTTTTGAGATATATTGTGTAAGGCACTTCCATTACTTTGTATGGTCTGTCTATGTACCTGTAGGAACACAACCGATCCCTGGTCCCCTGTTGCACACAGTGGTTCCTCCTGCTGACCCCAAAATCACTGCGGTGTCCTCTATTGATGTAGGTGATCGGTGGAAAGAACCACGGACACTCTCAGGAGTGTTTGGTTTTTTTTTAAGAAACTTCAGTTGGGATTTCTCTTCAATGAACCAGCGTTCAGTGGTGCAGATGGCAGGAGAGATACAATTTTACTATCATTTGTTTCCTTTTTTTTAAGGCCTTTAAAATGGGGGGAGAAGATTATTGGCTTCCTCCTCTTTACGGTGTATACGGAGCTGAAAAAGCATGTCTTGGTGTATAATATTGGTATCTGTCAGGTGTAAGGGCTCTTTCACGCTATTCGTCCGTCAGACAGACTCCGTTTATCTCAGCGGGGGATCGATCCGCCGATCCCCCGCTGAGCAGGAGGATGACAGCTGTGTCTCCACGCTGTGTGCGGAGACACAGCTGTCAGTTCCCCATACATCTCTATGGGGGAATCGGATGGGAACGGACCGTCGGTCCGTTCTCATCCGCTCCCATCCAATCCAATCCGCTGGACGGATGGAAAATAGGGTTTCCATCCGTCCAGATTTGATGGATCGGATGTCAGTGGACATGTCTCCGCTGACATCCGATGCCCCATAGGGATGCATGGGTGGGACCGTTCAGATCCGCCAAAAAAAAACGGACAGGCGGATCTGAACGGTCCACCTGTGTGAAAGGGGCCTTAGGGTGAATTATTTAATTCATGCCAAACTGCTCAATTTTGGTCTCTGAAGTTTACCAGTGAACATCTAAATGATTCAGAGAAAGTGCTGGGGTTAGGTGAGACCATAATTAAGCTGTTTGGCATTAACTCATTTCGTCGTGTTGGGAGGAAGAAAAATGCAGACTTTTAACCTAAGAACACCATCCCTACACTCAAGCACTGAGGTAGAAACACTGCTTTTGATACTGCTTCTCCGCTAAAGGTACAGGCCGACTTTCACATTGAGAGACCTAAGAACTTAGCCATGTATTCTAAAATCTTGGATAGGAACCTTCTTCCCTCAGCCAGAAAACTGAAGATGTGTCATGGATGGGTCTTCCAGCATGACAATGACCCAAAACATACCGCCAAAGCAACAAAGGAGTGGCTCAAGAAGAAGCACTTTAAGGTCATGGAGTGGCCTAGCCAGTCTTCAGACCTTAATCCTATATAAAATTTATGGGGGGAGCTAAAAAAAAACTTTTGGGGATATACACCATCACCCAAAAGTTCATAGAATTGGATGTTTATACTTCTAAATAGTTTGTGTTTTTCTTGGATTGTTTGGCTATAAGAGCCGGTTCACACTTATGCAGCTGCGGCGATCGCATGTAATGTCGGAGCGCACTGCTCCTTCATTACATGCGATCGGCTGTGCGGTGGGAGTTTAGCCATACACTTTTTATGGCTAAATTTGCACCACACCCGCAGCAAACACGCACAGGACCCTTTTTTGCAGCCGCATCAGGATCGGATCGCACAGCGGTTCACACTTGTGCGATCCGATCCTGTGCGAACTGCAAGATCGCACTGCGATATGCGATCAAAATGGGGGTGTCGTTAAGATTACATTGACACCCCCAGCGTATCGCATATGGCAGTGTGAACTGCCGGGGGTGCGTTTGCGATGCGGGAACAGGCTGCGAATTCACAGCCTTCCCGCATCGCATAAGTGTGAACTGGGGCTAACACATATTGAGGAGAGAACAGAAAGCGCTAGGATCTCACACTTCTATATTTTATAAGCCTCGTCTATGGAACCCTGCAGGGACAGGCACAATACGAAGGCCTTCAGGCTCCTTGATTGCACTGATCGGATCCTGATTGTGTCTGCCCTTTTTCCACTGAACCTAAACAGCTTCTAATTCTGGGTGGATGCTGGCTGGATAAATATCTCACCTACAACCTCCATGTCTTAGGGGCTTCAGGTAGCAATCTTTGTGCTTAGTTTTTGATCCACCAGTTGCTGCCATGTCAAAGACATCGGATATGATGATCTCTGTTGATTATGGATTATTATGAATTTTTCAGGAGGTGTTAAAGGCTGGCTGCATGTAGAAGTACAGTCGTGTCTGCACTATCGTACCACAAGGACCACAGGCTCACTTTAACCCTTTAGCTGCAAATGATCTGTATGTGTAATAAAGGCAAAGTGCCAGAACAAGAAGTGAGGAAAAATATTTTTCGTAGGGACACAAACAGTACTTTTTTAGAAATTATTTAAAAACTGATCTTTTTCGTTTAGCACAGGGAATGATTAAAACTCTTGTCCTCATTAAAAAAAGATCATTTAAGTTCCATTGGGTTTGCTTGTTTTCAGGAATTAAAAAAATGAACCAATTCCTCCATCCACTTAAACAGGGAGGATGGAGAATTCACAACCCCCCCTATTGGTTGAGGATCTTTGGTCCTCTTGATTGGCCAGGATGATGCATCTCCCATTATTGCACATGGAAGTTAGTGTATCCAAGGGTGCATCTCCTAAAATTTTGAATATCATTAAAAAGGTAATTTTATTTCAGTAATTCAATTTAAAAAAGTGAAACTCCTATATGTTATATAGATGTGTTACACACAGAGTGTTACATTTCAAGCATTTTTTTCTTTTAATTTTGATGATTCTGGCTTGCAGCTAGTGAAAACCCAAAATTCAGTATCTCAGAAAATTAGAATAAGATCAATAAAAAGAAAAAAAAAATTTGAATACAAAAATGTTGGCTTACTGAAAAGTGTGTTCATGTACAGTATAGTATGCACATACTTGGTCAGGGCTCCTTTTGCATGAATTACTGCATCAATGTGTCGTGGCATGGAGGTGATCAGCCTGTGGCACTACTGAGGTGTTATGGGAGCCCAGGTTTCTTTGATAGTGGCTTTCAGCTCATCTGCATTGTTAGGTCTGGTGTCTCATCTTTCTCCTGACAATACCTATCCACAGATGTTGTGGTTGCTTTAGTTTTTATTTTTCAGGTTTTTTTTTTTTTACTCTATTTTTAACTGGTGATCTTGCCAACCAATTCCTGTCCTGGTGTGACAACACCCACTTATGGTACTGTATCAATGAAGAAGCAGGGTTGTCACCCTAGGACAGGATGTGTGTAAGGACTACAGAATAACTCCAACTCTGCTCATGTCCATAATATGGATGGAAGTGCTCTGTAGCCCACAGAAAAAGGTGATAAGTCTGCCAATTCACAACAGTTTAGCAAGGCACTGGAAGAAGTCCTGTAGTGATGAAACGAGTAGGAGGGAGTGGCTTGGTCACGTCAACCGGAAGTGGAAGCGGGTGACCTTTTCCTTGCCTGTGATTTTTTTATTCTTCTGTGATATGAGCATGAAACTGAATTGAATGTGAGTAGATATTTTTTATAATAAAGGATTCAGCTTAATATTTTAAACTATTACGTTTTTTTATCCATATTGCATCCTTGGAAGTGGCGATACCTCTCCTGTGGCATATATCGTGGCACTGCTTGCGAGACTGGTAATTACCGGCTGGAATGTTCATCGAGGGATAAGTCCCCAAATGACTGTTTTGACCTTCCCGATCTCAAGGGGTCCAGGTGCTCTGGTAAAAGTACATCTCATTTGGGTGTTACTGTGCGCCTTTCACGGTGGAGGGAAGGATTTTACCTACCTTTTTGTTTGGCCTTTTAAATCTCCTTTATTTATACCTCAGTACAATTGATTTGCACTATGAAAAAAAAGTTTATTTGCACTTTATTCATATGGACATTAGGAGGATTATGAATTGTTTCTAAGCACAACAAGCTTCATTTATTATATTGTTTTGGTGAAAAATATCTCACTATTGTGTTTGCAGCTACCTTTTGAGCTAAAACACAAGTGCAGTTGTTTTTGGTTTACAGCTCCAGTGTAGTGGCTGAAGATTAACAGACCAGAAATCAACAGGCTGAATCAGCATTTGATTGCTGCGGGCCCAGCACGTGGAGGCATAATGCATAAAATCATTTTCCAAGACGCCTGAAATTACAAGGAGGAGAAAAATCCAACCTTTTGCACTTTGAGTCTAAGCTGATACCTGCTTTTTCCATATGTATCAGCAATCCATTTTTTCTTTGCTCATTGTGTGTGTGTGTGTGTGTGTGTATATATATATATATATATGTCGAGAAGAAAAATGTGGTACGCCGAAAGTATGTGAATGGCTAATAAAAGTCGGTATTATTTCATAGTGTTTGGCTTGCAGTGCCGCACCTTTTCTGCCTTTTTTGCTTTGCTATGTTTTAACCAAAATAGGGCCTGGGAGTACACTGACAAGAAAGTGGGAATAAAGTAAGCATTGGAGGCATTAATAATCCTGGTCCAAACCTTACCTGCACCTCCTGAAGTCTTTGTTCACAGCTCACCAGAACCCCTGAACCTCTTGTCCACAACTCACCTGGGCCCTGGATGGAGCCCCTTGTCCACAGCACCACTGAACCCTTTGTCCACAGCTCATCTGGATCCCTGGTCCACAGCTCACCTGCACCCCTGAACCTCTTGTTCCTCGGTATCCCTGAATTTTGTCCACAGCTCACCTGCACCTCAGAACCCCTTGTCCTCAGCTCACCTGAACCCCCTAGTCCACACCTTACTTACATTTTTGAACCCCCCCCCCCCCTATCCACAGCTCATCAGCACCTTCCTCTACAGCTTGCCTGTACCCCCTGTCCACAGCTCTCCTGTGTCCCCTTGTACACAGCTCCCTTGCACCCCCATTCCTAGCCCACCTGCAGCCTTTTGCATTGTTGCACTCATCTGAACCCTTAAGCTGGTCATGCATTACACAATTTTCTTATTAAATTTCCTTTAAATTTACCTTCAACTATGTAGTACAAGGGCCTGCCTGACTGAATACAGATTAAAAGTGCTTAGGTGTGACCTCATATTATATGGTTTTGTAAATCTAAAGGAAAATTGTACAATAAAATCATATGTGTGGCCAGCCTTACCTGAATGGGGCAGCTATCCCTATGTACATTTCTATTCCTTTTGCTGTTCTCTGCCACTGACTGTACACCTTGAAATGCTGTCAGAATAAGTAAGGACAGAGGTGCAGTGTGTATTGTACAAAATTGCCAGCCAATGTGCACTGTTGAAGTAGATGCTGTGACCCCATGACATTGCTCAGAGCACAGCATTTGTGGGACAAACAGCCAAGATGTGGGACTGTCCCTGCAAATCCGGGTCAGTTGGCATCTCTATATACAGTGTACTGTATATCCTCCACGCAGACAGATGATCATAGCTGAGAACGTTAGTTAATAAAAGTTAAAGGTACCATTAAATAAAAGGAAATTCAGGCCAAACATAGCATGTGGGTTCCTTTTTTGTGTTTTTGCCATGTCCTTGTTAACCACATTTGTATAGGGCCTTGTGCCACTCCTTGCTTGACTTGTGGCAGATTTGCAGAGATTCTTTTAAAGCTCTATTCTAGATAAATAGGTACATATATGGGAGCTCTTTTATATGCCAAAGAACTTGTTCTAATTATCTAGTTCTCAGATGTATACAGCCCTGCTTCAAAACAGTGCTAGGAGAATTACCCGAATAGATCCTTTACTTCTCAGCCTGTGATTGGACCGTAAACAGGGCTGTCTTTAACACAGGGCAAAAGGAGCAGCTGCCCTGGGCCCAGTCATTGTTGTGGGGCCTAAAGCAGCTGTCCCTTGAGCCCGCATTGCCTGCAAATAGTTGATAAAGGGATTTGGGAGGTCCAAAGAAAATATTTGCCCAGCGTCCAATGAATATTAAAGATGGCCCTTACCGTAAATCATCTTGCTCTCCCCTCCTATCAGATAATGGCACACCGGATTGGTGTATTACTGCTCTACCCTATCCTGCCATATTTTATATATATATATATATATATATATATATATATATATATATATATATATATATATATATATATATATATAGATAGAGTACAGACCAAAAGTTTGGACACACCTTCTCATTCAAAGAGTTTTTTTTATTTTCATGACTATGAAAATTGTAGAGTCACACTTTAAGAGGTAGTCACCTGAAATGGTTTTCACTTCACAGGTGTGCCCTGTCAGGTTTAATAAGTGTGATTTCTTACCTTATAAATGGGGTTGGGACCATCAGTTGTGTTGTGCGGAAGTCAGGTGGATACACAGCTGATAGTCCTACTGAATAGACTGTTAGCTGCTTTTTTCTTGCCTTAATACAAATTCTAAGTACAGGAAAACGAGTGGCCATCATTACTTTAAGAAATGAAGGTCAGTCAGTCCGAAAACTTGGCAAAACTTTGAAAGTGTCCCCAAGTGCAGTCACAAAAACCATCAAGCGCTACAAAGAAACTCACATGCAGGGCCGGACTGGGAATAAAATTCAGCCCTGGAAAAAATGTCATGCCAGCCCCATAGCATTATTATACCGGCCCAACACCATAACGCCATTATTTTCTTGTTCATAAAAGGGAAAACCATGCATTTTAAAGCAAATTTGAAGAGTGTACTATCATAGATAAGATAGATATAAAAGCAGGGCTTTATATATAAAAGAGCAAATTATAGTTAAAAGTGGTAAAAGTGCGGGCATGATACAGGAGATGTCAGAGGCTGTGCGGACATGGTACAGGAGATGTCAGGGGCTGTGCGGACATGGTACAGGAGATGTCAGGGGCTGTGCAGACATGGTACAGGAGATGTCAGGGGCTGTGCGGGCATGATACAGGAGATGTCAGAGGCTGTGTGGACATGGTGCAGGAGATGTCAGGGGCTATGCGGACATGGTACAGGAGATGTCAGGGGCTGTGAGGACATGGTGCAGGAGATGTCAGGGGCTGTGCAGACATGGTACAGGAGATGTCAGGGGCTGTGCGGGCATGATACAGGAGATGTCAGAGGCTGTGTGGACATGGTGCAGGAGATGTCAGGGGCTATGCGGACATGGTACAGGAGATGTCAGGGGCTGTGAGGACATGGTGCAGGAGATGTCAGGGGCTGTGCGGACATGGTACAGGAGATGTCAGGGGCTGTGCGGACATGGTGCAGGAGATGTCAGGGGCTATGCGGACATGGTACAGGAGATGTCAGGGGCTGTGCGGACATGGTACAAGAGATGTCAGAGGCTGTGCGGACATGATACAGGAGAGGTCAGAGGCTGTGTGGACATGGTACAGGAGAGGTCAGAGGTTGCAGACATGATGAGGGGGGTGGGATGAGTGGCAGCAGGGGTGGTGGTGAGGGGGGTGGAATCAGTGGAAGCGGTGGTGATGGTGAGGGGGGTGGGATAAGTGGCAGCGGTGATGGTGAGGGGGGTGGGATCGGTGGCAGCAGGGGTGGTGGTGAGGGGGTGGCAGCGATGGTGGTGATGAGGGGGGTGGGTTTGGTGGCAGCGGGGGTGGTGGTGAGGGGGTGGCGGTGAGGGGGTGGCAGCGGTGGTGGTGATGAGGGGGGTGGGGTCGGTGGTGGTGGTGAGGGGGATGGGGATCAGTGGCAGGGGTGGTGGCATCAGTGGCAGGGGTGGTGGGGGGGATGGGATCGGTGGCAGTGGTGGTGGTGAAGGGGATGGGGATCAGTAGCAGGGGTGGTGGGGAGGATGGGATCGGTGGCAGTGGTGGTGGTGAGGGGGATGGGGATCAGTAGCAGGGGTGGTGGGATCAGTGGCAGGGGTGGTGGCATCAGTGGCAGGGGTGGTGGCATCAGTGGCAGGGGTGGTGGGGGGGGGATCAGTGGCAGGGGTGGTGGCATCAGTGGCAGGGGTGGTGGCATCAGTGGCAGGGGTGGTGGGGGGAGGGCATCAGTGGCAGGGGTGGTGGCATCAGTGGCAGGGGTGGTGGGGGGGGATCAGTGGCAGGGGTGGTGGGGGGGATCAGTGGCAGGGGTGGTGGCATCAGTGGCAGGGGTGGTGGGGGGGGGATCAGTGGCAGGGGTGGTGGCATCAGTGGCAGGGGTGGTGGGGGGGGGATCAGTGGCAGGGGTGGTGGCATCAGTGGCAGGGGTGGTGGGGGGGATCAGTGGCAGGGGTGGTGGCATCAGTGGCAGGGGTGGTGGGGGGGGGATCAGTGGCAGGGGTGGTGGCATCAGTGGCAGGGGTGGTGGGGGGGGATCAGTGGCAGGGGTGGTGGCATCAGTGGCAGGGGTGGTGGGGGGAATCAGTGGCAGGTGTGGCGAGATCAGTAGGGGCCAGGGGGCAGTGGGGGTCTGGTGGAGGTCGGAGGATGGGACCAATAATTGCACTGCTGCTGATTTTTATTACTAACTTGGTCCGTCGATCATGCTGCTGCCGTCTGTGTGTGTACTGCCAGACAGTACTGGATGTGGTGTGGGACTCTCGGCGCCGTGACGGTCCGTCTTGCTGAGCCTGGGTCACATGATCCACCGCCGGCTCCCGCTCCCGCAGCCGCTCCCGCCAGATGTGATGTCATGCCGCTCATAGCGGCTGACGTCACGTTGGAAAGACTTCACCGGGGCTGGGCTGCAGCGGCCGTCACAGCGCGGCCGCGGCGCGGTCCCAATAGCGGCCGCGTCTTAAAGCGGCCGCGTCTTAAAGCGGGCCAAATGAATCTTAAAGCGGCCCCAATCTTAAAGCGGCCCCAGGGCCGGCGGCCCACCAGGAAATTTCCCGCTATCCCGGTCGGCCAGTCCGGCCCTGCTCACATGCGAACCGCCCCAGGAAAGGAAGACCAAGAGTCACCTCTGCTGCGGAGGATAAGTTCATCCGAGTCACCAGCCTCAGAAATTGCAGGTTAACAGCAGCTCAGATTAGAGACCAGTTCAATGGCACACGGAGTTCTAGCAGCAGACACATCTCTAGAACAACTGTTAAGAGGAGACTGTGTGAATCAGGCCTTCATGGTAGAATATCTGCTAGGAAACCACTGCTAAAGAAAGGCAACAAGCAGAAGAGGCTTGTTTGGGCTAAAGAACACAAGGAATGGACATTAGACCAGTGGAAATCTGTGCTTTGGTCTGATGAGTCCAAATTTGAGATCTTTGGTTCCAACCACCGTGTCTTTAAGCGACGCAGAAAAGGTGAATGGATGGACTCTACATGCCTGGTTCCCACCGTGAAGCATGGAGGAGGAGGTGTGATGGTGTGGGGGTGCTTTGCTGGAGACACTGTTGGGGATTTATTCAAAATTGGAAGCATACTGAACCAGCATGGCTACCACAGCATCTTGCAGCGGCATGCTATTCCATCCGGTTTGCGTTTAGTTGGACCATCATTTATTTTTCAACAGGACAATGACCCCAAACACACCTCCAGGCTGTGTAAGGGCTATTTGACCAAGAAGGAGAGTGATGGGGTGCTGCGCCAGATAACCTGGCCTCCACAGTCACCGGACCTGAACCCAATCGAGATGGTTTGGGGTGAGCTGGACCGCAGAGTGAAGGCAAAAGGGCCAACAAGTGCTAAGCATCTCTGGGAACTCCTTCAAGACTGTTGGAAGACCATTTCAGGTGACTACCTCTTGAAGTGTGACTCTACAATTTTCATAGTCATGAAAATAAAGAAAACTCTTTGAATGAGATGGTGTGTCCAAACTTTTGGTCTGTACTGTGTGTGTATATATATATATATATATATATGTGTGTATATGTATATATATATATATATATATATATATATATATATATATATATATATATATATATATATATATATATAT